>NC_090419.1:11671043-11971043 GCF_036365525.1 Heterodontus francisci
CTCCCTCTCCCCTCTCTTTCCCTCTGCCTCCGTGTCCCCCTCTCTGTGTGAGTCCCCCTCTCCCTCCCTCTCTGTGTGAGTCCCCCTCTCCCTCCCTCTCTGTGTGAGTCCCCCTCTCCCTCCCTCTCTGTGTGAGTCCCCCTCTCCCTCCCTCTCTGTGTGAGTCCCCCTCTCCCTCCCTCTCTGTGTGAGTCCCCCTCTCCCTCCCTCCCTGCTTATCTCTCTCCCTCCCATGCATGTCTGTCTCTCGTCCCCCGCCCTCCCCACGCCTGCCGCCACCCCCAGCCCCTCATGCGATGCTCCAGCTAGCCTCTACACCCCCCCCCCCAACCACCTCCGCCGTCCTCCCCCACCGTTTTCTCCCGTGGGTTTCAATTTTCATAAATCTTAAAATGCGATACTTTATCAAATGCCTTTTGCCGTCCATTTTCACAGCATCAACTGCACTGCCCTTACCCACCCTCTCATCAAAAAGCTCAATCATGTTAGTCAGGTACAATTTGCCCTTAACCAATCCGTGCTGGATCTCCTTCGTTAGTCAGTATTTGTCCAAGTGGCTGCTAATTTTCTTCTGAATAATTGTTTGGAAAAGCTTCCTCTGGTCAGTAATTGCCGGTTTGTCTTCCTCCCCTTTTATTTTTAATCAGGGCTATCATATTTGCGATGTTCCAGACCTTTGGCGCCATCCCTGTATCTGAGGAAGGTTGGAAGACTGTGGCCAGTGCTTCTGCTGTGTCTTCTCTCTCATCCCGAGGATGTGTCCCATTCGGGGCCAGGTGGCGAACCCACTTTAATAAAACCAGCTTTTCTGGGATCACCCAGGATCGTGGCGACCTTCTCATTTACCGCAGCTTTGGCGCAGTCATCTTCCTGGTTTAAACATCAACGCAAGGTGTTCATTTAGTGTTTCAAGCAGGTCTTCTACCTCCAGCGACAGAGCTCCATCATGTTCCCGAAGCTGACCCTCCGCTCCTCTGACGGCCATTTTATTGTCACCGTGCCTATCGACGAGCGATGGTGTTTCATTCTGTTCTCTCTCCCTCTTGCAGCAGTTCTCCCTCTCAACCGGGCAAAGTGAAGCCGGCCATTCCCTCCCCCGCCATGACGTCCCGGGTGCTGCTCCGGCAACAGCTGATGCGGGAGCAGACACAGCAGCAAGAGCGGAAGGAGCAGCAGGCCGCAGCCCAGCTCATGCAGGAGCGGGCCTCCGCCAACCAGTCGCGCGCCATCAACGTTTCCGCCCCCCTGGGGCTGCCCTCCAAGGCGCAAGTCCCCGTGGAGATCCTGAAGGTGAGTCCGGGGCCTGCGGGCAAGGCAGCGGTCGCCACGGCTGCAAGCAGGACTGTGGGTCTGATGTTGACCTTTCACCTCTGGGGTTTAACGCAGCCCAGACTGATGGGATGGAATTCTCCTCTGCTTTCTCATTTGGTGATGGGATTATTTTTTTACAGGCATGTTTATAAGAACATAACAAATAAGAGCTGACGTAGGGCCATTTGGCCCTTCAAGCCGACTCCACCCTTCAACAACATTGGCCGACCCCTTATCCTGAGACTGTGACCCCCGTGTTTGAGACTCCAGCTGGGGGGTGGTGACAACAGCCTCTCGGCATCTACCCTGTCAAGCCCCTTTTAAGAATTTTATTTATTTTAATGTGATCAGCTCCAGGAATCTGTAAACTCCAGGGAATATAAGAGCATAAGAAATAGGAGCAGGAGTAGGCCATTCAGCCCTTCAAGCCTGCCCCGCCATTGGATAAGATCATGGCTCATCTGTCCCAGGCCTCAACTCCTCTTGCGGGCTTGCTCCATTATTCCGGAATTTTTTTTGTCTTCCACCGTGAGAACAGACACAATGTATTTGTTTCATGTTTCTGCCATTTCCTTATTCCCCATTACAATTTCGCCTGTTTTTGCCTCTAATGGGCCCACATTTACTTTCACTCGTCTCTTCCTATTTTCATACCTATAGAAATGTTTACAATATGTTTTTATGTCTTTTGCTAGTATATTCTCTCATTCTGTTTTCTCTTTCTTTATCTATTTCTTAACCCTCCTTTGCTGAATTCTAAAATTCTCCCAATCCTCGGGCCTACTGCTCTTTTTGGCAACATTATAAGCCTGTTCCATTGATCAAATACTACCCGAACCCCTCTTGTAAGCCATAGTTGGACCCATTTTTCGGTGGGATTTTGTGTCTTAAATGAAAGTCTATTTGTTGCAAATTATGTATTAATGATTTAAATGCTAGCAATTGCTTATCTACTCTGATATCTTTTAAAGTAGTTTCCAAATCTAACTTAGTCAACTCGCCTCCCCCCCCCCCCCCATTAGTTTTCTTTGTTTAGATTTAAGACCCAATTTTGAACTTAACTAAATCGCTTCGAGCGTGTTATAAAATTTTAACCATATTATGATCACTCTTCCCTCGCGGCTCCAAGGTTATTGATTAACCCTTTCTCATTGCATAATACTACAACCAAAATAGCTTTCAAGATAAAAATGTTGAAAAGTATTGATTGTTGACCGTTGCACTTAACTGGAGAAGTCTTGGGCCCTCAGACCCTGAGAAGTCAAACATGTGGTTGTTTTTCAGTTGAAGTTTAATAGGTTAATTAGACCTTAGTGAATTCTGAGGCGTTTCCCTGATTTTCCATCCCCTTTCAAGTGGAGAAGATATTTCTGCTTGTGGAGAATGCCAAATGTCTATTCAGCTTCTTTAGAGCACCCCTTCAGAAATGGATCAGTGGTTTGCCTTAAAGGATAATTTCAGACTAAAACAAATGGCAGCTGAAAGAAGATTCTTTTTGTTTTATGTTTGGGGATGATGCATTGAAAAATGTAGACCTTTTTTCTCATTACACACATTTTTATCTGCATGTATTTCTTTGACTAGTAAATTTAAATATGAAACAAAGCAGACAATGCCAGAAATACTCAGCAGGTCAAAGAGCGTCCGCGAGAGAGAAGACAGAGTTAAGGTTCAGGTCGATGACCTTTCGTCTGAGCAAAGGCCCTGGACCCGAAGCCTTAACTCTGTCTCTCTCTCTCTCTCTCTCTCTCTACAGATGCTGCTTGACCTGCTGAGTGTTTACCAGCATTTTCTGTCTTTATTTGTTCTATCCTCCCCTTGTCTGAAGCGTCTGTCAAATCATTAAGCCAGGGCAGTTGCGAAGAGATTAATGAACAAAGCTCTCCGATCCTTTATCACTTGTCACATTCCTTACACATTGTAGCCTTGGGGGTTGTTCAGGCCCCAAGAATATTCAGGTGAATGTTTTATTGAACTGATGACCTGAATTGATTGCCAAAACATGTTTGCCCTCATTATATCTTGAGGACACTGAACTGCAGTGAAATTGTCGCACGTCTCCTGTTTTCTTGTGAAGGGAAAAAAAACTGTTCTTCCAATAGTGGTTGCCCGAAGAGGGCAGACGGAGTCTGTGGCTTAACATGTCACCCAAAAGCCTCCGACAGTGCGGTGCTCCCTCAGTGCAGGCACTGGGGGAGTGTCGGGCCTGGATCTGGGGCTCGAGTCTCTGGAGTGGGGGTTCGAGCCCCACGACCTTCTGATTGGGGCAAGGGTGAGCCACGACTTTCAGATTTACCGATACTTCAGTGGTCTCAGCCTCGAGCTTTCGCCTGAGGCGTCATCGATGAGTTAAGTTGAACCGCTTGCCCGTCGCAAAGTGAAGCTAACCCGGTTGAATTTGTCCCGGCAGGTGCAGACCCATCTGGAGAACCCCACCAAGTACCACATCCAGCAGTCCCAGCGTCAGCAGGTCAAACAGTACCTGTCCACCACCATGGAGGGCAAAGCCGCCACACAGGTGCTAGCTGGGCCGCACTCCCCAGGGCCTGGGGAGCAGGCACTGCCCCGGGCGGCGAGCAGCACCCCCAACAGCCCCATGGCCCTGCTCAAGATCGGTTCCAACCCGGAGAAGGAGGTGAGGTCCTCGGGGTTTGGGGGTGGGGTGGAGGCGGGAGGGGGTGCGAGAGGTATTTACCTGGGATTTCGAGGTATTTACTCGGGCGGGGGGGGCTGCAGTTTGGGGGTATTTGAGGAGGGGTTTGGAGGTAGGTACTTGCGGGTTATTTAATGGTTCAGGAGTTATTTAAAGGTCTCTTGGGAAGTATTTACTCAAGTTCAGGGGTATTTATTCTGGGGGGATTCGTGGTGAATTATGGGGGGGGGGTTCAGGTGATATTTACTCAGATTCGGGGTTTTTCAGCATATTTCGGAGGGGGCTCGGGAGGTATTTATAGAGTCCTCTGGTTTTGTCCAGTCCGAAGTAACGGAGCTCGATCCATGTCTGTCCGCAGATGGATGACGTCATCGATGAGATCATCAGCTTGGAATCCAGCTACAATGACGACATGCTGGGATTGGTGGACTCCAGCCTCCAGATGCCCAATACGGTGAGTGATGCTGTAGTTTGTAGTTTGTAGTTTGTCTCAGTGTCTCTCGGTTAAGGGGGAAGCAGACAGCCAGTAGCGGTGGAGTGGAAGCCATACCCCAGCGAGGGAAGGGAGGGGGACAAGTGGCGAGGAGGAGTGAAGTCCCCGAAGAGACCAGACCGAGAGAGAACGTACAGGGTCTTTTTGTAACATGGTCGAGCTCCCGTTGCGTTGCAGGGTCTAGTGGGCAGGATCATTGGATCGGGTGAAAGTTCGCTCCCCAGTTTGGCGTCGCACATTCTGTCTTTTTATTTCTATAATGCGTCGATGTCTGGATAAAGGGGGGCTTTAGCGGTAGCTCACTGGGTCACTTCCAAGACGAGAAAGTCATGGTTGAAGCCCCGACTCCAGAGACACGAGCCCCATATCCAGGCCCCCCACGCTGCCTACATTGCAGCAGTGACTATACTTCAGAAAGTTGCTCCATTGGTTGGAAAGCGATTTGGACGTGCTGAGGTGGTCAAAGGGGCAGTAGAGCTATAGAGGCTGGTATTACAGGCACTGGCCCTGGTGGGAGGCTGGTATTACAGCACTGGCCCCTGGTGGGAGGCTGGTATTACAGCACTGGCCCTGGTGGGAGGCTGGTATTACAGCACTGGCCCTGGTGGGAGGCTGGTATTACAGCACTGGCCCTGGTGGGAGGCTGGTGTTACAGCACTGGCCATGGTGGGAGGCTGGTGTTACAGCACTGGCCCCGGGTGGGAGGCTGGTGTTACAGCACTGGCCCCCGGGTGGGAGGCTGGTGTTACAGCACTGACCCCGGGTGGGAGGCTGGTGTTACAGCACTGGCCCCGGGTGGGAGGCTGGTGTTACAGCACTGGCCCCGGGTGGGAGGCTGGTGTTACAGCAACTGGCCCCGGGTGGGAGGCTGGTGTTACAGCACTGGCCCCGGGGTGGGAGGCTGGTGTTACAGCACTGGCCCCGGGTGGGAGGCTGGTGTTACAGCACTGGCCCCCGGGTGGGAGGCTGGTGTTACAGCACTGGCCCCGGGTGGGAGGCTGGTGTTACAGCACTGGCCCCGGGTGGGAGGCTGGTGTTACAGCACTGGCCCCGGGTGGGAGGCTGGTGTTACAGCACTGGCCCCGGGTGGGAGGCTGGTGTTACAGCACTGGCCCCCGGGTGGGAGGCTGGTGTTACAGCACTGGCCCTGGTGGGAGGCTGGTGTTACAGCACTGGCCCTGGTGGGAGGCTGGTGTTACAGCACTGGCCCTGGTGGGAGGCTGGTATTACAGCACTGGCCATTGTGGGAGGCTGGTGTTACAGCACTGACCCCGGGTGGGAGGCTGGTATTACAGCACTGGCCATGGTGGGAGGCTGGTATTACAGCACTGGCCATGGTGGGAGGCTGGTGTTACAGCACTGACCCCGGGTGGGAGGCTGGTGTTACAGCACTGACCCCGGGTGGGAGGCTGGTGTTACAGCACTGACCCCGGGTGGGAGGCTGGTGTTACAGCACTGACCCCGGGTGGGAGGCTGGTGTTACAGCACTGACCCCAGGTGGGAGGCTGGTGTTACAGCACTGGCCCTGGTGGGAGGCTGGTGTTACAGCACTGGCCTGGTGGGAGGCTGGTGTTACAAGCACTGGCCCTGGTGGGAGGCTGGTGTTACAGCACCTTCACTGTGCGTTCAGTTTACTGATTGACCACTGCTACCTGTGATCCTGACGGAGTTACTGAATGGAATGCCATGGTGCCTCGGAGATTCTGCCTGGTGTCTCACTGTGTGATCCTTTGGTTGCTGCTGCACTTGGTGACCGCTGTCTCATCTATTCTTACAGCTACAGTGTCGGGGAACCTGCTGAGCATCTACAGCACTCAAAACCTGACTAACGCGACTGTCACCGTGAGCAACTCCTGTCCGGCCAACCTCCCCAACAGCAAGGAGAGCGCAGGTAGACCATGATTGTGTTCAAACTAACGACATAACCGCTTCTCTTTCTCTCTCATCTCTTGTGCACTTACCTCTTGATCTGTCGACTCAGACTCTCTCTCTGCCTCAACTCTCTCCTCTTTCTGCATCTCCCCTCCTCTCACTCAGCCTCGAGTCAGTCAGGTGGCGGGGTGCTTGGTGGAACCCGACAAGAGTGAGCCCCTTTACAGGTTCCACCTCCCCCTCAATTTCCCCACTTTCCCTATCCCCAGACGTCTAGCTCACACCTCTGCGTGGCAATGATGAGTGGCTCTGGGTCATGTGGGGCTCGAGAGCGAACCCACCCCCCCCCTCCCCCCCACTGAGCTCGAGCACTCCTCCCACACCCACCATTCCCTCTGGAAGGAGTGATTCCTCATGAGGGGGAGGAGGTGAGAGTCCACAATCTCAAGTACTTCAAATGGCCATCCTTATCTTAAAAAAAAATTATCTTCCCAACCCTGACTCCTCCCCAACCAGCCCACCTGCCACCCCCCCCCCCACCCCGCCCCAAGTACACTCCCACAACAGGTACAGCACGGGGGTTAGATACAGAGTAAAGCTCCCTCTACACTGTCCCCATCAAACACTCCCAGGACAGGTACAGTACGGGGGTTAGATACAGAGTAAAGCTCCCTCTACACTGTCCCCATCAAACACTCCCAGGACAGGTACAGTACGGGGGTTAGATACAGAGTAAAGCTCCTCTACACTGTCCCCATCAAACACTCCCAGGACAGGTACAGTACGGGGGTTAGATACAGAGTAAAGCTCCCTCTACACTGTCCCCCATCAAACACTCCCAGGACAGGTACAGCACGGGGGTTAGATACAGAGTAAAGCTCCAAATAAAAGAAAAAAAAAACAAAAAACAGGGTTAGATACAGAGTAAAGCTCCTCTACACTGACCCCATCAGAAAAAAGAGGTCAGATACACAAACTGGGCTGCCTGTTCCCTATTGGAGGGGGATTAACCCTCTCACCCACCTCTCCCCATTTACACACCCTGAGCAGCCTGTTTCCTCTCACCCACACAAAAAAAATGGTGTAGGTACAGAGCAAAGCTAATACCTAAACTAATTTAAACTGAGAGCCCAGAGGTAAGGGAGCTTGTGTGATAGGGAGAGGGGTGTCAGCACAACGGAAGGAGCTGATCAGTGTGTATGGCTCTTTTTAAAGTCTTAAGTTTATTTCTGTTAAGTTAGTTAAGTGTAAAAAAAAACGGGGTTAGATACAGAGTAAAGCTCCCTCTACACTGTCCCCCATCAAACACTCCCAGGACAGTACAGCACGGGGGTTAGATACAGAGTAAAGCTCCCTCTACACTGTCCCCCATCAAACACTCCTAGGACAGGTACAGCACGGGGTTAGATACAGAGTAAAGCTCCCTTTACACTGTCCCCCATCAAACACTCCCCAGGACAGGTACAGCACGGGGTTAGATACAGAGTAAAGCTCCCTTTACACTGTCCCCCATCAAACACTCCCAGGACAGGTACAGCACGGGGGTTAGATACAGAGTAAAGCTCCCTCTACACTGTCCCCCATCAAACACTCCCCAGGACAGGTACAGCACGGGGGTTAGATACAGAGTAAAGCTCCCTCTACACTGTCCCCATCAAACACTCCCAGGACAGGATAAAGAAAAAAAAACAAAAAAAAAAACGGGGGTTAGATACAGAGTAAAGCTCCCTTTACACTGGTTCCATCGAGCTTTAAATGACTGACTCCTCTTCTAATCCAATGTGATTCTTGCCTGTTTTCTGCTTGTGTTGGAGTAAGGTTGGTGTCGGTTTTTCCAATTAGGAGCTCTGTGAGATTGCTAAAACTTGTTTCGGACTTAGTAGCCAGCTCAGAGGATTCATTCACCGCCACATGGTCCATTCTGGATTTTAGTCCAGTACCCAGGAGGTGCTACCCCTGTGACTCATTTCCTCCTGGGCGATTCGTTTCCACAGAGACACACCTCCCTTGTTGGGTATTTTGGGATGTTGTTTTTGGGGGAAAAGAACATTGAGTAACTGAAAGCCTGTTACGCATGTTGTGTCTCTCTCTCTGTCTCTCTTGCAGATGCTGACGTCAAAGCTTTCATTAAAGAAAGGCAGAAGAAAGACAATCACAATCTCAGTAAGTTTTGAACAAGGTTGCAGCTCCTCCTCCAGGCTCCTTCCCTCCTCCAGGCCCATTTCCATGCTTAAATATTGCCTCCGCACCTTTTGTTCAGCAACTGGCATCTGATTGGCACATCTCCGGGGCACTGGATGGGCTACACAGTGAGGGGCAGAATCCGAATGTGAAGAAGCCCCTCCCCATCAAGTTTCAAAAGACGAGGTTAATCGTGTTGGCGACTGTAGGTTGTTGGCGCCAAGTTTGGGCCTGGTTGTTGGTGCCAAGCCTTAAGGAGCACTGAGAGAGGAAAGTGCAGAGGGTTTATCATAAAACAAAGATGAATGAGGATATGTGAGAGAAGGAGGGATGGGGGAGGGGAGGGGGGGAGAGGTGTCAGGGAGAGAGAGGGGCTCAGGAACAAGCTGTGTCCTGCAGCCTGTCTTGGAGCGAGAGGTTGGGATGTGGGGTGGGTATGTGAGTGGATAGTCCGGGCATCGGCGGGCGAGGAGGTGCCTGTCGAGAGGTTTTCTTTGCTGAGCAACGGGTGTTATTTAAGGGAGTTGGTCGCTTTGGAGGGAAAGGGTCTAGTCTGTGTGGGTAGGCCTCGTTGCTATGGAGATGAGCGGAATCGTGAAGTGGTTCAGTGCCAGCAGGGAATGCCAATTGGGCCGGTGGGCAGGGCTGGCAGAGCTCAGTGGCAGGAGCATGTCGAGTCTTGGGTATTCGGTCACTGGTTCACGGGAGGGTGTCAGGCCCTCGAGGACGGGGGAGGTTGAGGCTCTGAGTGGCAGTGACAGAGGGCAGTGGGATTCCTGGCTCTTCTATGCTGCTACAGGCAGGGAGTTTAACAAGACAGGTGCTCGGCCGAGGCAGTGCTTACTCCCTCCCGAGGGTCTCCCCTCACGCTGAGTGTCATGGGTGAGGGTGGGTACCAGTGTTGGGTTTGTGGCTGATCACTCTGGGATGCTGGAGTCGTGAGGGAGGGACCCCGGCCACTGTGGAGGGAGGGAGGGGTCAGGTCGCCATTGGGGGTGGAGTGAAGGGAGTGGCGGGGGGAGGGGGGTGGTATCTGAGGTCTAGGCCTGTTGCCGCGGGAGACAGCTCGCCATCCGGTGGTCATTGCTTGTTTCTCTTTTTTTCTTCCTCAAACAGTTGAGAGAAGGCGGAGATTTAATATCAATGATCGGATCAAAGAGCTGGGTGCCATGATTCCGAAATCCAATGATCCGTAAGTTTCCTTCTTGATAACTGAGGGTGTCGGCCCGTGTTTGTGAATTCCACTGGGGCATTTCGGGAAGTTGGGAAGCGGAGAGCGTGATCGAACAGGTCCTGCTCAGTGCCGCTTTAAATAACCCAGCCTGGGCCACTTTCACAATTAGCTTCCGAAACTGCCTCTACACTGTCCCCCATCACACACTCCCAGGACAGGGACAGTACGGGGGGTTAGATACAGAGTAAAGCTCCCTCCACACTGTCCCCATCAAACACTCCCCAGGACAGGTACAGTACGGGGGTTAGATACAGAGTAAAGCTCCCTCCACACTGTCCCCATCAAACACTCCCCAGGACAGGTACAGTACGGGGGGTTAGATACAGAGTAAAGCTCCCTCTACACTGTCCCCATCAAACACTCCCCAGGACAGGTACAGCACTATCAGCTCGTGTTTTAGATTTGTACCCACTGGTCCTCCCTCTACCCTCGATACTTTCACCCTCTAACTGTGTGGCTCTGGATTGGGTGTTTGATCATCCACTGAACATCAGTGATGAGCTGGGTTCCTCTGAGCTGTCCTGACTTCTTGTCTCTCCCTCCCTCCAGGGAGGCTCGCTGGAACAAGGGAACGATCCTCAAGGCCTCCGTGGATTACATCCGGAAGTTGCAGAAGGAGAGCGGCCGCTCGAAGGAACTGGAGGTGCGGCAGAAGAAACTGGAGCACGCCAACCGGAACCTCCTGCTGCGGATACAGGTGGGAAGCCGAGTCCACGCGTGCTGGCCCGCGCGTTACTGGGTATAACTGGGCTTGGCAGCTCTGGGTAGGCCCTATTCCAGGAGGTTTCATCACCTGATCCTGCCATTGGCCGCAATGAACAAAATTGGCGTGTGCACTACCCACAAACCTCAGTGCCTCCGAAACCCCTCTATCTGTCTGGAAGGTCCTGGCCAGGGGTCTGTATTTGTGTGCCAGGCAGTAAACCTCTTTCTCTTTCCTCCCCCTCTCGGCAGGAACTGGAAATCCAGGCGCGCGTTCACGGCCTGTCGCTCAGCTCCCCCTCCGGCCTCAACACCGCCCAGCTGGCCGCCCAGGTCATCAAGCAGGAGTCCCAACCGAGACAGCAGGGCTCTGACCACCAGCCGCTGCCCAGCCTCCCACAGGCAGCAGGCCTGGGCTTGGACCTGGGCCTAGGCCTGGGCCTGGGCCTGGGCCTGGCCGAGCAGCCGCTCGCCTTCGACTCGCTGGCCGACTTGCCGTTCACCATGAAGCTGGACTCTGGCCTGGGAGACATCCTGATGGAGGACTCGCTGTCCCCGGTGGGAGCGTCTGATCCGCTGCTCTCCTCGGTCTCTCCCGGGGCATCGAAGGGCAGCAGCCGACGCAGCAGCTTCAGCATGGAGGAGGACCCAGGCTGCTAAAGGGACCGCCCGCCAGTGTTCCAGAACCCTCCGCAAACCTTCGAGAAACTTCCAGAAACGTCAGCTTCCTTCGAGAGACTTGCCCACCCGTTAACCGCCTTCTAGAAACTTCCAGACCCGTTAACAGCCTTCTGGAGACCTCAAGAAACATCGACAACCTTTTACTCTGGGGAAACAAAAAGGTTGTTAATCTTTCAACGTTTTTATTTTATTTTTTTAAAAATATGTTTCCTCCTTTATTTTGCCAGTTTATTTTACTTTTAATTTAGCCAATGAGAGTGTCTGGAGAGACCGGGAATCGAACCCAGAACAAAAGAAACCGAGGATCTCTCTTAAGAGGATCTCCAGGGTCTTTAAAGGGACGGCGCACTTCATTATTATTTCCTGGCCGGTGATGTTCGGGAAGGGGGGAGGAGGAAGGGGGGAGGAGGAAGGGGGGCGGGGGGAGGAGGAGGAGGAATGGGTGAAGTGGGGGGGGGAGGAGGAGGGGGGTCGGGGGGAGGAGGGGGATGGGGGGGGTAGGGTGAAGGCGGGGTGGAGGGGGAAGGGGGTTCGTGGGAGGAGGGGGAGTAGGGAAGGGGGGGGGGGCGTCATCGATGTGACCTCCCTCTGATTTTTGGCGGCCTCCCCTTTCCATGGCAGCGGCAGATCGAAGCAGGTCTTCATTTGGTGGCTTGGAGGTCCTTTTCTAGACCATGCGCCTTTCCTCTCCTCCTCCCCCTCCTCCTCCCCCTCCCCACCTAGTCCCCCTCCTCCTCCCCCATTCCTCAGCAGAATGGCCCAGGCTCCATCCTCGGCCTGTGCTGAGTTGACCACCGAACCCCGCTCCCCACACCGTGCACCTGCTCCTTAACCCGGGGCCAGTGCCTGCTCTCGGTGGGCTGTGAAGCCTCCCATGGTCAAATAGCCTGGACCTCACTGGGCTGCCGTGTGAAGAATGGGCACGTGGGGTGAGTGACTGGAATTTGTAGCCCAGCTTGGTTCAGCCCCTTTGGGGGTGTGGGAGCCGTAGAGAAAGTGGGTCAAACCTCCCCGACGCAGCCTCTGTTATTTGTCCAGTAACTGGGTCAGTGGACTGCAGCTATACCAGCGTGAGTGTGATGCAGGGATTGTTTAGTGACAGTGTAACCCAGGAATTCCACTTTTAATGAGCAAAGAATCATTTTCAACGCGTCAAGGTCTCAATTTGGCTATTATTCGGTTGAGAGAACTGTATAATAAACTTTTATACCGTACCACTTGGCCTGCAGCCTTCACTTATCCCCTGCGGTTGTTGGGGTGGGGAGCGGGCGGTAACTGGAGCAGGAGAGGAGTCGGTGATACGGTGCAGGCCTGCAAACACTCGCACTTTCCCACACACAGCTCCCAGCAGCCACAGTGCTGCTCGCTTGCTCTATCTGACCAATTACACATTTGCTGTTTCTCATTTGGTGTCATCGGCAAACCTGGACTTTCCATAACTTCATCCAATTATTTACGGTGAAAAGCTAAAGCTCCCATACAAAACCGGTGGTAACACCAGAACTGAGGGGTTATAACCGCCAGGAAGGATTGAACAGGCTGGGGCTCTTTACAGCAGAGGAGGCCGAGGGGTGAGTCGATATAGAGGTCTTTAAAGTGATGAAGGGGGTTTCGATCGGGTAGACGTAGAGAAGATGTTTTCACTTGTGGGGGAGACCAGAACTCGGGGGGGCCATCAATATAAGACAGTCAGTAATAAATCCAATGGGGAATTCAGGAGAAACTCCTTTCCCCAGAGAGTGGTGAGAATGTGGAACTCGCTCCCACAGGGAGTGGTCGAGGTGGATCGTATCGATGTATTTAAGCTGGATAAACACACAAGGGAGAGAGGAATAGAAAGATATGGTGATGGGGGGAGATGAAGTAGGGGGTGGGAGGAGGCTCGTGTGGAGCAGAAACACCAGCACGGAGCGGACGGGCCGAATGGTCTGTTTCTGTGCTGTAAATACTTTAGTCCCAACCCCTCCTCTTTCCCCAAACCATTTTAAAACATGAAACTGTCTTGGCCCTGAAACAAGGCAGCAGGTTGACGGGTCTTATTGGATCATGCAGGACAAATCCAGGCCATTCAGCCCATCGATGCTGGCCTGGCTGTTCGAAAGAGCGACCTCCTCCCATCTCTCTTCATCTTACCCTATCAGCAGATTCTTCAATTACTTTCTCACTCATGTATTTATTCAGCTCCCCCCTGAACTGAATCGTCTCTATTCGACCTCAACCCATTCCATTTGATCGCCGATTCTACATTCTCACCACTCCCTGTGTTAAAGAACCTCCTCCTGAATTCCCAATTGGATTTATTAAGGACTACCTTACATTTATGATCCCTGGTTTTCATCTTTCCTGTCCAATTACTCCCTCTCCCTGTTCTTTCTGAATAACCCTGCACTTGATCTTGCAGCTTGTCTGCCTCATTCCCGACATTACAACAGTGACTGCACTTCAAAATGTATTTGACTGGTTGAGGCTTGAGTGAAGCAGAGAGCTGTCGGGCCGAATGGCGCCGATCTGTGCATTAACTTCCATCTAGTTCTATGCCAAAAGTGCCAACACGAGTCGAGTAGGACAATATAACTAATGACTGAAACATGTTCAGGGTCTGACACTGAAATGCCTGCAGAATCGGTGCTTGCAGTTGCACCTGGAGCCACTAGGTGCCAGTGTTACTCCACTGCAGCCGCTGCCCAGAACATGCTCAGAGAAAGTGAGCTTTACCCACAGCAGATCCACAGGTCAACTTGGCTGCTTCAGGATCAACCCCCCCTCCGTCACCCTCAGGATCAAACCCCCCTCCGTCACCCTCAGGATCAAATCAACCCCCCCTCCGTCACCCTCAGGATCAAACTCCCCTCTGTCACCCCCAGGATCAAACTCCCCTCTGTCACCCCCAGGATCAAACCCCCCTCCATCACCCTCAGGATCAAACTCCCCTCCGTCACCCTTAGGATCAAACCCCCTTCCATCACCCTCAGGATCAAACTCCCCTCCGTCACCCTCAGGATCAAACCCCCTTCCATCACCCTCAGGATCAAACCCCCCTCCATCACCCTCAGGATCAAACTCCCCTCCGTCACCCTCAGGATCAAACCCCCTTCCATCACCCTCAGGATCAAACTCCCCTCCATCACCCTCAGGATCAAACCCCCCTTCGTCACCCTCAGGATCAAACTCCCCTCCGTCACCCTCAGGATCAAACCCCCTTCCATCACCCTCAGGATCAAACTCCCCTCCATCACCCTCAGGATCAAACCCCCCTTTGTCACCCTCAGGATCAAACCCCTTCCATCACCCTCAGGATCAAAACCCCCTCCGTCACCCTCAGGATCAAACCCCCCTTCGTCACCCTCAGGATCAAACCCCCCTTCGTCACCCCGAGGATCAAACTCCCCTCCGTCGCCCTCAGGATCAAACCCCCCTCCGTCACCCTCAGGATCAAACCCCCCTCCGTCACCCTCAGGATCAAAACCCCCTCCGTCACCCTCAGGATCAAAACCCCCTCCGTCACCCTCAGGATCAAACCCCCCTCCATCACCCTCAGGATCAAATCCCCCTCCATCCCAAGTAGGGCGTGGGAGGAGGCTCGTGTGGAGCAGAAACACCAGCACGGAGCGGACGGGCCGAATGGTCTGTTTCTGTGCTGTAAATACTTTAGTCCCAACCCCTCCTCTTTCCCCAAACCATTTTCAAACCCCAGATATTTATCCCATTCCTACTCTTAGACCCATTCTTGGACTTTGCCTCCCTCACTGTGTCTGAAAAGGCATCGCAGGTCCAAACATCTCTCTGTAAAATAAAACTCTCGGAATATTTTCCTTTTCAAATCAGGGCTCTGTACTGAGGAGGAGGCGGATTCAATAAAACCCGAGGCCAATTCTAGAGTGACAGACTCTTCCACAGGTGCTGCAGATAAAATTGGTTGTCGGGGCTGTTACACAGTTGGCTCTCCCCTTGCACTTCTGTCTTTTTTTTCCTGCCAACTGCTAAGTCTCTTCGACTCGCCACTCTTTAGCCCCGCCTTTATGACTGTCCGCCAGCTCTGGCGAACGCTGGCAACTGACTCCCACGACTTGTGATCAATGTCACAGGACTTTATGTCGCGTTTGCAGACGTCTTTAAAGCGGAGACATGGACGGCCGGTGGGTCTGATACCAGTGACGAGCTCACTGTACAATGTGTCTTTGGGGATTCTGCCATCTTCCATGCGGCTCACATGGCCAAGCCATCTCAAGCACCGCTGGCTCAGTAGGGTGTATAAGCTGGGGACGTTGGCCGCCTCGAGGACTTCTGTGTTGGAGATACGGTCCTGCCGCCCGATGCCAAGGATTCTCCAGAGGCAGCGAAGATGGAATGAATTGAGACGTCGCTCTTGGCTGACGTATGTTTATTTATTTATTTACAGATACAGCACTGAAACAGGCCCTTCAGCCCACCGAGTCTGTGCCGACCAACAACCACCCAGTTATACTAATCCTACATTAACCCCATATTCTCTCCCACATCCCCACCATTCTCCTACCACCTACCCATACCAGGGGCAATTTATAATGGCCAATTTACCTATCAACCTGCAAGTCTTTGGCTGTGGGAGGAAACTGGAGCACCCGGAGAAAACCCACACAGGCACAGGGAGAACTTGCAAACTCCGCACAGGCAGTACCCAGAACTGAACCCGGGTCGCTGGAGCTGTGAGGCTGCGGTGCTAACCACTGTGCTGCCCCGTTGTCCAGGCCTCGCTGCCGTAGAGTAAGGTACAGAGGACACAGGCTTGATACACTCGGGCTCTTGCGTTCTGTTTCAGTGCACCATTGTCCCACATCCTCTTGGCCAGTCTGGACATAGCAGCGGATGCCTTTCCCATGTGCTTGCTGGCATTTTAATCTATTCCTCTCTGATAAAGCCAAAAGGAATGGACAACACGGTTAAGCTGAGCAACGAGGAGCAGAGCAGAGCATCGCAATCAGGGGAAAACAATAAGGGTAAACTCCATCACCCCCAGGAGCAACACCTACCCACCCACCCCAGCCCATCACCCTCAGGAACTTACCCCCCTCCATCACCCCCAGGAGCAACACCTACCCACTCACCCCAGCCCATCACCCTCAGGAACAAACCCCCCTCCATCACCCCCAGGAGCAACACCTACCCACCCACCCCAGCCCATCACCCTCAGGAACTTACCCCCCTCCATCACCCCCAGGAGCAACACCTACCCACCCACCCCAGCCCATCACCCTCAGGAACTTACCCCCCTCCATCACCCCCAGGAGCAACACCTACCCACTCACCCCAGCCCATCACCCTCAGGAACAAACACCCCTCCATCACCCCCAGGAGCAACACCTACCCACCCACCCCAGACCATCACCCTCAGGAACAAACCCCCCTCCATCACCCCCAGGAGCAACACCTACCCACCCACCCCAGCCCATCACCCTCAGGAACAAATCCCCCTCTGTCAACCCCGGATCAAACCCCCTTCCATCACCCCCCAGTATCAAACCCCGCCCCCCCCCCCCCCCCCCCCCGTGTCACCCTCAGGATCAAACTTTTGGAAACTTTCAAACTCTCAGTTACACAGAATCTCCCAACAGCAATAGCTCACCATCTCCATCTGCTGGTGTCCCTGTCTCACTGCAGTTACTGTCCCCTCTCACCATCTCCATCTGCTGGTGTCCCTGTCTCACTGCAGTTTACTGTCCCCTCTCACCATCTCCATCTGCTGGTGGCCCTGTCTCACTACAGTTACTGCAGAATAGAAAGATATGGTGATGGGGGAGGGGGGGAGGAGAGGAAGTAGGGGGTGTGAGGAGGCTCGTGTGGAGCAGCAACACCAGCACGGAGCGGACGGGCCGAATGGTCTGTTTCTGTGCTGTAAATACTTTAGTCCCGACCCCTCCTCTTTCCCCAAACCATTTTAAAACATGAAACTGTCTTGGCCCTGAAACAAGGCAGCAGGTTGACGGGTCTTATTGGATCATGCAGGACAAATCCAGGCCATTCAGCCCATCGATCCTAGCCTGGCTGTTCGAAAGAGCGACCTCCTCCCATCTCTCTTCATCTTACCCTATCAGCAGATTCTTCAATTACTTTCTCACTCATGTATTTATTCAGCTCCCCCCTGAACTGAATCGTCTCTATTCGACCTCAACCCATTCCATTTAATCGCCGATTCTACATTCTCACCACTCCCTGTGTTAAAGAACCTCCTCCTGAATTCCCAATTGGATTTATTAAGGACTACCTTACATTTATGATCCCCGGTTTTCATCTTTCCTGTCCAATTACTCCCTCTCCCTGTTCTTTCTGAATAACCCTGCACTTGATCTTGCAGCTTGTCTGCCTCCTTCCCGACATTACAACAGTGACTGCACTTCAAAATGTATTTGACTGGTTGAGGCTTGAGTGAAGCAGAGAGCTGTCGGGCCGAATGGCGCCGATCTGTGCATTAACTTCCATCTAGTTCTATGCCAAAAGCGCCAATACGAGTCGAGTAGGACAATATAACTAATGACTGAAACATGTTCAGGGTCTGACACTGAAATGCCTGCAGAATCGGTGCTTGCAGTTGCACCTGGAGCCACTAGGTGCCAGTGTTACTCCACTGCAGCCGCTGCCCAGAACATGCTCAGAGAAAGTGAGCTTTTCCCACAGCAGATCCACAGGTCAACTTGGCTGCTTCAGGATCAAACTCCCCTCCGTCACCCTCAGGATCAAACCCCCCTCCGTCACCCTCAGGATCAACCCCCCCTCCATCACCCTCAGGATCAAACCCCCCTCCGTCACCCCCAGGATCAAACCCCCCTCCGTCACCCTCAGGATCAACCCCCCCCTCCGTCACCCTCAGGATCAACCCCCCCCTCCGTCACCCTCAGGATCAAACCCCCCTCCATCACCCTCAGGATCAAACCCCCCTCCGTCACCCCCAGGATCAAACCCCCCTCCGTCACCCTCAGGATCAACCCCCCCCTCCGTCACCCTCAGGATCAAACCCCCCTTCGTTACCCTCAGGATCAACCCCCCCCTCCGTCACCCTCAGGATCAAACCCCCCTCCGTCACCCTCAGGATCAAACCCCCCTCCGTCACCCTCAGGATCAAACCCCCCTCCATCACCCTCAGGATCAAACCCCCCTCCGTCACCCCCAGGATCAAACCCCCCTCTGTCACCCTCAGGATCAAACCCCCCTCCGTCACCCTCAGGATCAAACTCCCCTCCGTCACCCTCAGGATCAAGCCCCCCTCCATCACCCTCAGGATCAAACCCCCCTCCATCACCCTCAGGATCAAACCCCCCTCCGTCACCCCCAGGATCAAACCCCCCTCAGGATCAAACCCCCCCTTCGTCACCCTCAGGATCAACCCCCCCTCCGTCACCCTCAGGATCAAACCCCCCTCTGTCACCCTCAGGATCAAACCCCCCTCCGTCACCCCCAGGATCAAACCCCCCTCTGTCACCCTCAGGATCAAACCCCCGTCCGTCACCCTACGGATCAAACCCCCCTCCTCCATCACCCCCCCAGATCAAGCCCCCCCTCCATCACCCTCCGGATCAAACCCCCCTCAGTCTCCCCCAGGATCAAACCCCCCTCCATCACTCTCAGGATCAAACCCCCTTCCATCACCCTCACGATCAAACCCCCCTTCGTAGCCCTCAGGATCAAACCCCCCTCCGTCACCCTCAGGATCAAACCCCCCTCCGTCACCCTCAGGATCAAACCACCTCCGTCACCCTCAGGATCAAAACCCCCTCCGTCACCCTCCGGATCAAACCCCCTCTGTTGCCCTCAGAATCAAACCCCCCTCCGTCACCCTCAGGATCAAAACCCCCTCCGTCACCCTCCGGATCAAACCCCCTCTGTTGCCCTCAGAATCAAACCCCCCTCCGTCACCCTCAGGATCAAACCCCCCTCCTCCATCACCCCCCCAGATCAAGCCCCCCCTCCATCACCCTCCGGATCAAACCCCCCTCAGTCTCCCCCAGGATCAAACCCCCCTCCATCACTCTCAGGATCAAACCCCCTTCCATCAACCTCACGATCAAACCCCCCTTCGTAGCCCTCAGGATCAAACCCCCCTCCGTCACCCTCAGGATCAAACCCCCCTCCGTCGCCCTCAGGATCAAACCCCCCTCCATCACCCTCAGGATCAAACCCCCCTTTGTCACCCTCAGGATCAAACCCCCTTCCATCACCCTCAGGATCAAACCCCCCTCCGTCACCCTCAGGATCAAACCCCCCTTCGTCACCCCCAGGATCAAACCCCCCTCCGTCACCCTCAGGATCAACCCCCCCCTCCGTCACCCTCAGGATCAAACCCCCCTTCGTTACCCTCAGGATCAACCCCCCCCTCCGTCACCCTCAGGATCAAACCCCCCTCCGTCACCCTCAGGATCAAACCCCCCTCCGTCACCCTCAGGATCAAACCCCCCTCCATCACCCTCAGGATCAAACCCCCCTCCGTCACCCTCAGGATCAAACCCCCCTCCGTCACCCTCAGGATCAACCCCCCCTCCATCACCCTCAGGATCAAACCCCCCTCCGTCACCCCCAGGATCAAACCCCCCTCCGTCACCCTCAGGATCAAACCCCCCTCCGTCACCCCCAGGATCAAACCCCCCTCCGTCACCCTCAGGATCAACCCCCCCCTCCGTCACCCTCAGGATCAACCCCCCCCTCCGTCACCCTCAGGATCAAACCCCCCTCCATCACCCTCAGGATCAAACCCCCCTCCGTCACCCCCAGGATCAAACCCCCCTCCGTCACCCTCAGGATCAACCCCCCCCTCCGTCACCCTCAGGATCAAACCCCCCTTCGTTACCCTCAGGATCAACCCCCCCCTCCGTCACCCTCAGGATCAAACCCCCCTCCGTCACCCTCAGGATCAAACCCCCCTCCGTCACCCTCAGGATCAAACCCCCCTCCATCACCCTCAGGATCAAACCCCCCTCCGTCACCCCCAGGATCAAACCCCCCTCTGTCACCCTCAGGATCAAACCCCCCTCCGTCACCCTCAGGATCAAACTCCCCTCCGTCACCCTCAGGATCAAGCCCCCCTCCATCACCCTCAGGATCAAACCCCCCTCCATCACCCTCAGGATCAAACCCCCCTCCGTCACCCCCAGGATCAAACCCCCCTCAGGATCAAACCCCCCCTTCGTCACCCTCAGGATCAACCCCCCCTCCGTCACCCTCAGGATCAAACCCCCCTCTGTCACCCTCAGGATCAAACCCCCCTCCGTCACCCCCAGGATCAAACCCCCCTCTGTCACCCTCAGGATCAAACCCCCGTCCGTCACCCTACGGATCAAACCCCCCTCCTCCATCACCCCCCCAGATCAAGCCCCCCCTCCATCACCCTCCGGATCAAACCCCCCTCAGTCTCCCCCAGGATCAAACCCCCCTCCATCACTCTCAGGATCAAACCCCCTTCCATCACCCTCACGATCAAACCCCCCTTCGTAGCCCTCAGGATCAAACCCCCCTCCGTCACCCTCAGGATCAAACCCCCCTCCGTCACCCTCAGGATCAAACCACCTCCGTCACCCTCAGGATCAAAACCCCCTCCGTCACCCTCCGGATCAAACCCCCTCTGTTGCCCTCAGAATCAAACCCCCCTCCGTCACCCTCAGGATCAAAACCCCCTCCGTCACCCTCCGGATCAAACCCCCTCTGTTGCCCTCAGAATCAAACCCCCCTCCGTCACCCTCAGGATCAAACCCCCCTCCTCCATCACCCCCCCAGATCAAGCCCCCCCTCCAT
Organism: Heterodontus francisci; assembly: GCF_036365525.1. Taxonomy (NCBI): domain Eukaryota; kingdom Metazoa; phylum Chordata; class Chondrichthyes; order Heterodontiformes; family Heterodontidae; genus Heterodontus; species Heterodontus francisci. Next base: position 11,691,927 of record NC_090419.1, read on the forward strand.
CACCCTCCGGATCAAACCCCCCTCAGTCTCCCCCAGGATCAAACCCCCCTCCATCACTCTCAGGATCAAACCCCCTTCCATCAACCTCACGATCAAACCCCCCTTCGTAGCCCTCAGGATCAAACCCCCCTCCGTCACCCTCAGGATCAAACCCCCCTCCGTCGCCCTCAGGATCAAACCCCCCTCCATCACCCTCAGGATCAAACCCCCCTTCGTCACCCTCAGGATCAAACTCCCCTCCGTCACCCTCAGGATCAAACCCCCTTCCATCACCCTCAGGATCAAACTCCCCTCCATCACCCTCAGGATCAAACCCCCCTTTGTCACCCTCAGGATCAAACCCCCTTCCATCACCCTCAGGATCAAACTCCCCTCCATCACCCTCAGGATCAAAACCCCCTCCGTCACCCTCAGGATCAAAACCCCCTCCGTCACCCTCAGGATCAAACCCCCCTTCGTCACCCTCAGGATCAAACCCCCCTTCGTCACCCTCAGGATCAAACCCCCCTTCGTCACCCTCAGGATCAAACCCCCCTCCGTCACCCTCAGGATCAAACCCCCCTCCGTCGCCCTCAGGATCAAACCCCCCTCCGTCACCCTCAGGATCAAACCCCCCTCCGTCACCCTCAGGATCAAAACCCCCTCCGTCACCCTCAGGATCAAACCCCCCTCCGTCACCCTCAGGATCAAACCCCCCTCCATCACCCTCAGGATCAAACCCCCCTCCGTCACCCTCAGGATCAAACCCCCCTCCGTCACCCTCAGGATCAAACCCCCCTCCGTCGCCCTCAGGATCAAACCCCCCTCCGTCACCCTCAGGATCAAACCCCCCTCCGTCACCCTCAGGATCAAAACCCCCTCCGTCACCCTCAGGATCAAAACCCCCTCCGTCACCCTCAGGATCAAACCCCCCTTCGTCACCCTCAGGATCAAACCCCCCTTCGTCACCCTCAGGATCAAACCCCCCTTCGTCACCCTCAGGATCAAACCCCCCTCCGTCACCCTCAGGATCAAACCCCCCTCCGTCACCCTCAGGATCAAACCCCCCTCCGTCACCCTCAGGATCAAACCCCCCTCCGTCACCCTCAGGATCAAAACCCCCTCCATCACCCTCAGGATCAAACCCCCCTCCGTCACCCTCAGGATCAAACCCCCTTCCATCACCCTCAGGATCAAACTCCCCTCCATCACCCTCAGGATCAAACCCCCCTTTGTCACCCTCAGGATCAAACCCCCTTCCATCACCCTCAGGATCAAAACCCCCTCCGTCACCCTCAGGATCAAACCCCCCTTTGTCACCCTCAGGATCAAACCCCCTTCCATCACCCTCAGGATCAAAACCCCCTCCGTCACCCTCAGGATCAAACTCCCCTCCGTCGCCCTCAGGATCAAACCCCCCTCAGTCTCCCCCAGGATCAAACCCCCCTCCATCACCCTCAGGATCAAATCCCCCTCCATCCCAAGTAGGGCGTGGGAGGAGGCTCGTGTGGAGCAGAAACACCAGCACGGAGCAGACGGGCCGAATGGTCTGTTTCTGTGCTGTAAGTACGTTAGTCCCAACCCCTCCTCTTTTCCCAAACCATTTTCAAACCCCAGATATTTATCCCATTCCTACTCTTAGACCCATTCTTGGACTTTGCCTCCCTCACTGTGTCTGAAAAGGCATCGCAGGTCCAAACATCTCTCTGTAAAATAAAACTCTCGGAATATTTTCCTTTTCAAATCAGGGCTCTGTACTGAGGAGGAGGCGGATTCAATAAAACCCGAGGCCAATTCTAGAGTGACAGACTCTTCCACAGGTGCTGCAGATAAAATTGGTTGTTGGGGCTGTTACACAGTTGGCTCTCCCCTTGCACTTCTGTCTTTTTTTTCCTGCCAACTGCTAAGTCTCTTCGACTCGCCACTCTTTAGCCCCGCCTTTATGACTGCCTGCCAGCTCTGGCGAACGCTGGCAACTGACTCCCACGACTTGTGATCAATGTCACAGGACTTTATGTCGCGTTTGCAGACGTCTTTAAAGCGGAGACATGGACGGCCGGTGGGTCTGATACCAGTGACGAGCTCACTGTACAATGTGTCTTTGGGGATTCTGCCATCTTCCATGCGGCTCACATGGCCAAGCCATCTCAAGCACCGCTGGCTCAGTAGGGTGTATAAGCTGGGGACGTTGGCCGCCTCGAGGACTTCTGTGTTGGAGATACGGTCCTGCCGCCCGATGCCAAGGATTCTCCAGAGGCAGCGAAGATGGAATGAATTGAGACGTCGCTCTTGGCTGACGTATGTTTATTTATTTATTTACAGATACAGCACTGAAACAGGCCCTTCAGCCCACCGAGTCTGTGCCGACCAACAACCACCCATTTATACTAATCCTACATTAACCCCATATTCTCTCCCACATCCCCACCATTCTCCTACCACCTACCCATACCAGGGGCAATTTATAATGGCCAATTTACCTATCAACCTGCAAGTCTTTGGCTGTGGGAGGAAACTGGAGCACCCGGAGAAAACCCACACAGGCACAGGGAGAACTTGCAAACTCCGCACAGGCAGTACCCAGAACTGAACCCGGGTCGCTGGAGCTGTGAGGCTGCGGTGCTAACCACTGTGCTGCCCCGTTGTCCAGGCCTCGCTGCCGTAGAGCAAGGTACTGAGGACACAGGCTTGATACACTCGGGCTCTTGTGTTCTGCTTCAGTGCACCATTGTCCCACACCCTCTTGGCCAGTCTGGACATAGCAGCGGATGCCTTTCCCATGTGCTTGCTGGCATTTTAATCTATTCCTCTCTGATAAAGCCAAAAGGAATGCACAACACGGTTAAGCTGAGCAACGAGGAGCAGAGCAGAGCATCGCAATCAGGGGAAAACAATAAGGGTAAACTCCATCACCCCCAGGAGCAACACCTACCCACTCACCCCAGCCCATCACCCTCAGGAACAAACCCCCCTCCATCACCCCCAGGAGCAACACCTACCCACCCACCCCAGACCATCACCCTCAGGAACAAATCCCCCTCCATCAACCCCAAGATCAAAACCCCCCCGTCAACCCCGGATCAAACCCCCTTCCATCACCCCCCAGTATCAACCCCCCCCCCCCCCCCGTGTCACCCTCAGGATCAAACTTTTGGAAACTTTCAAACTCTCAGTTACACCGAATCTCCCAACAGCAATAGCTCACCATCTCCATCTGCTGGTGTCCCTGTCTCACTGCAGTTACTGTCCCCTCTCACCATCTCCATCTGCTGGTGTCCCTGTCTCACTGCAGTTTACTGTCCCCTCTCACCATCTCCATCTGCTGGTGTCCCTGTCTCACTGCAGTTTACTGTCCCCTCTCACCATCTCCATCTGCTGGTGTCCCTGTCTCATTGCAGTTTACTGTCCCCTCTCACCATCTCCATCTGCTGGTGTCCCTGTCTCACTGCAGTTTACTGTCCCCTCTCACCATCTCCATCTGCTGGTGGCCCTGTCTCACTACAGTTACTGCAGAATAGAAAGATATGGTGATGGGGGAGGAGAGGAAGTAGGGGGTGTGAGGAGGCTCGTGTGGAGCAGCAACACCAGCACGGAGCGGACGGGCCGAATGGTCTGTTTCTGTGCTGTAAATACTTTAGTCCCGACCCCTCCTCTTTCCCCAAACCATTTTAAAACATGAAACTGTCTTGGCCCTGAAACAAGGCAGCAGGTTGACGGGTCTTATTTGATCATGCAGGACAAATCCAGGCCATTCAGCCCATCGATCCTAGCCTGGCTGTTCGAAAGAGCGACCTCCTCCCATCTCTCTTCATCTTACCCTATCAGCAGATTCTTCAATTACTTTCTCACTCATGTATTTATTCAGCTCCCCCCTGAACTGAATCGTCTCTATTCGACCTCAACCCATTCCATTTAATCGCCGATTCTACATTCTCACCACTCCCTGTGTTAAAGAACCTCCTCCTGAATTCCCAATTGGATTTATTAAGGACTACCTTACATTTATGATCCCTGGTTTTCATCTTTCCTGTCCAATTACTCCCTCTCCCTGTTCTTTCTGAATAACCCTGCACTTGATCTTGCAGCTTGTCTGCCTCATTCCCGACATTACAACAGTGACTGCACTTCAAAATGTATTTGACTGGTTGAGGCTTGAGTGAAGCAGAGAGCTGTCGGGCCGAATGGCGCCGATCTGTGCATTAACTTCCATCTAGTTCTATGCCAAAAGTGCCAACACGAGTCGAGTAGGACAATATAACTAATGACTGAAACATGTTCAGGGTCTGACACTGAAATGCCTGCAGAATCGGTACTTGCAGTTGCACCTGGAGCCACTAGGTGCCAGTGTTACTCCACTGCAGCCGCTGCCCAGAACATGCTCAGAGAAAGTGAGCTTTACCCACAGCAGATCCACAGGTCAACTTGGCTGCTTCAGGATCAAACTCCCCTCCGTCACCCTCAGGATCAAACCCCCCTCCGTCACCCTCAGGATCAACCCCCCCCCCCCTCCGTCACCCTCAGGATCAAACCCCCCTTCGTTACCCTCAGGATCAAACCCCCCTCCGTCACCCTCCGGATCAAACCGCCTCTGTCGCCCTCAGGTACAAACCCTCCTCCATCACCCTCAGGATCAAACCCCCCTCCGTCACCCTCAGGATCAAACCCTCCTCCATCACACTCAGGATCAAACTCCCCTCCCTCACCCCCAGGATCAAACCCCCTCCGTCACCCTCAGGATCAAACCCTCCTCCATCACCCTCAGGATCAAACTCCCCTCCCTCACCCCCAGGATCAAACCCCCTCCGTCACCCTCAGGATCAAACCCTCCTCCATCACCCTCAGGATCAAACTCCCCTCCCTCACCCCCAGGATCAAACTCCCCTCCGTCACCCTCAGGATCAAACCCTCCTCCATCACCCTCAGGATCAAACTCCCCTCCCTCACCCCCAGGATCAAACCCCCCTCCATCACCCCCAGGATCAAACCCCCCTCCATCACCCTCAGGATCAAACTCCCCTCCCTCACCCCCAGGATCAAACCCCCCTCCATCACCCCCAGGATCAAACTCCCCTCCCTCACCCCCAGGATCAAACCCTCCTCCATCACCCCCAGGATCAAATCCCCCCTCCGTCACTCTCAGGATCAAATTCCCCTCCCTCACCCCCAGGATCAAACCCCCCTCCGTCACCCTCAGGATCAAACTCCCCTCCATCACCCCCAGGATCAAACTCCCCTCCGTCAACCTCAGGATCAAACCCCCCTCCGTCACCCCCAGGATCAAAACCACCCTCCTTCACCCCCAGAATCAAACCCCCCTCCATCACCCTCAGGATCAAACCCCCCTCCCTCACCCTCAGGATCAAAACCACCCTCCTTCACCCCCAGAATCAAACCCCCCTCCCCCAGGTCAACCCCCCCTCCCCCGCCAGGACAATGTTTCTTATGAAAGTTCTTGGAAAGTTTCTCCCAGCCCTGCTGCCAGACCTGCTGAGTATTTCCAGCATTTTCTGTTTTTTTCCCCCAGATTTCCAGTATCTGGCGTATTATGTTGTTGTGCTAATTATATAATCCTCTGCTCCACCAACCTGTATAAAACTAGCTGAGATGGTGAATCTACGGATGTTGCTCATTCTGCAGCTCACCAGCACCTGCTCATTGAGACCCTGCAGGCTCTACCAGCTCTTGCAATGCAAAGTTGGAGCATTTGAGCAGCAAAGTCAAAGTGAACGGGGCACTGGGGGGGGGGGGGGGGGCGACAATAGTGAGCATAAACACTTGATTTCATCAAGCCAAGGTACTGTCTTCTGTAGAACGATTGGTTTCCATTGAAAGTGCCAGTTCTTCAAGCCGTTCAGTACTCTCACTGCTCCGAGAACCACTGCTTCAGATTTCAGCTTCTGGTCGGAAATAGGTTGGAAGGTGGACCTGCGAGGATGACATTCAGAGGACCTCTGAAGGTGAACCTAAGATTCGGACCTGTCATGGCGAAGTTAAAAGGCACACCTGTGAAGACGATGTTGAAAGTCGGACTTGTGAAATTCAGAGGTGGACCTGTGTGTGTGAAATTCACTTGTAAGAATGAACCTTGCGAGGATAGAGTTAAAAGGCGGTTCTATGAGCACGAAGTTAAAGAGTGGACCTGTGGAAATGAATGTCAAAGGCAGACCTGTAAGAGGGAGCCTAAAAGGCAGATTTGTGAGGGTGGAGTTAAAAGGCGGTTCTGGTAGGACAAAGGTCATATGTGGACCTGTGAGAGTGAAGTGCAGAGGGGGACCTGTGAGGGTGAATTTCAAGGGTGGACGTCAAGAAAGTGGGCCTAAAAGGCAGACTTGTGAGGGAGAAGTTAAAAGGCAGACCTAAGAGGGTGAAATTGAGAGGCGGACTTCTGAGGTTGAAGTGAAAAGGCGGACATCTGCGAGTGACGTTAAGAGGTGGACCTGTGAGGGTGCATTTCAAAGTCGGACTTGTGAGAACGAAATTCAAAGGCGGACCTGTGAGGATGAAGTTCAACGGACTTCTGAGGGTGAACCTTAAAGACAGAGCTGTGAGGGCAAAGTTAAAAGATGGACCTGTGAGGGTGAAATTCAAAGGCGAACCTCAGAGGTGAAATTCAGAGGCAGACCTGGGAGGATGAATTTCAAGGGCAGACTTCGAGGGTGAACCAAAAAAGTGCACTGTGATGGTGAAGTCAACAGGCAGACCTAGAGGGGAAAGTTCAAATGTGGACGTGAGAATGAAGTGAAAATGAGGACCTGTGAGCATGGAGTTAAAAGGCGGATCTATGGGCACGAAGTTAAGGGGTGCACATGTCAGACTGAACTGAAAAGGCGGACCTGTGAGGGTGAAGTTCAGAGGCGGACCTGTTAGGGTGAAGTTCAGAGGCGGACCTGTGAGGGTGAAGTTCAGAGGCGCATCTGTGAGAGGGATGTTTTGTTGTGTATTTCTGAGAATTGAATAACTTACTGAAGGTAGAAGATCTGTTTGTCCGGAATTCGAGAGGGTAGCCTTTTATTGACCCTTCAACTAGTCTCCACTGTTCCATGTTGGAGGGAACCATAAATTGAAACGTGAACTAAATAACTGGGATCACAGCAAGTCAAATATGATCAATAACAGAAAATCTATAAGATAGGAAAATATGAAGTGAAATAGCACGACACAAAAAAGTACAGAAAGCGAATCAGTAAAATACCGTGAGGTACCGTGCAATTCAGAGTGATTGTAAGGTTGCGGACCTGTGAGAGACATACTGCACGTGCATCAGTGCGAGTGAATCTAAGGATGCGGACCTGTGTGAGACCAGCTGGACACGCACCGGTGTGAGTGAATCTAAGGATGCGGACCTGTGAGAGACATACTGCACGTGCATCAGTGTGAGTGAATCTAAGGATGCGGACCTGTGAGAGACCAGCTGGACACGCACCGGTGTGAGTGAATCTAAGGATGCGGACCTGTGAGAGACCAGCTGGACACGCACCGGTGTGAGTGAATCTAAGGATGCGGACCTATGTGAGACATGCTGGATAACCACCTGTGAGGGCCAAATCGATGGATATGGCCCAGTGAGCGATAAGATTGAAACAAAATTAGTTGCCGGAAATGCTCAGCAGCTTCGTGCAAAGGTGCACCGCGGACATCAAACTCCTGCTGAAAAGCAAGGCAGTTTGTCCAGGATGTCCTCTGGAGCAGTCACTGGGCGGTCAAAGTTTGTCAAAGTATTTAAAAGTTTATGACAGTTTTTAAAGGGTTGGAGAAGTATTGAAAAGTGTTGAAAAGTGCATAATAGTTTTGCAAGTTTAGAAAAAGTTTTTAAAAGTTTTGAAAGTGTTCTGCACCTCCCCCGGCTCAAGCCGCCATCAATCAGAGCCCTGTAGACCGCTCTATCTGTGTGGAACACCCTCACTTTCCGCATTATACCACGTGCTCTTACCATAATATCCTTCTATTCTCGCAGCTCCTGTCAATGTGTTGTGTATGTTGACAAATCCATGGGTCTTTGAGAACTGTAAGAGCATCTTGGGTTATTTTACTGCTGATTGCTTTACTGATTCAATTACCAATTGGGGTCTATTTAGAAATATAAACTGCATGTCTGAACAGGGAATATTTCGCCCTCTCTGTCCAGACAGGCTGGTGCTCCAAGGGAAGCGCTTATGATTAATGAGAACCAAAACTTGTGAGGCACCTCAGCTATTGATCTTGTCTGTGAAAGATCGATGAACTAAGCTGCTAATTATAACAATGGGTGACTGTTGGGGCTGACCAAGGAGAGCGGATAAAACAGGATACCACAACAAGATCTTAGACAGCATCAGGAAATGCCTCGGTACAATTGAACTCAAGACGTGCAGAGTTACTGATCAGACAGAAAACCAGAGTTTAAGGAGCTGTGGAGAAATATGATTGGACATATTCAGTCAAATGAGCGGCTCTTTGTGTCTGAGGAGCGGGTGTTAACGGTCAGATACAGCAGGAGAAGACAAAATGAAGACATATGGCTGGTGTAGGTGGACGGAAATACAGGCTGGAGCCTGACAGCTACCTAGCTACCCAGTCCAAAATCAAAATGCTGGAAATTTGAAATTCGCACACAAAATGCTGGAATCTATCAACCCACATCTATCTTGCACAACCACAACCATCAGAGCCTGGCCCAGTATACAACATTATTCACATCCCCATCAATGAGTCCTCCATCAATTAGAGTGCATCTATCAGATTTCCTTCACTCAGATTACCATCAAACAGACCGCAGCGATCAGACCCCCTTCCAACAGATACCCGCCAATCAACCATCTACCAGATTACCATCAGTGAGGCGCCAACTATCAAACTCCTCGTAATCAGACCCGTACTATCACACACCCTGTCCAACAGACTGTCATCAGTCAAACCCTCATGTATCAGACCTCCAACAATCAGAACCTGATCATCATACCCTCATCAATTAGACCCCATTTTAAAGACCATCATCAATCTTAACTCCATAAACCAGGCCCCATAAACACATTATCATCAACCAGACTCTCATTAATCAGGCCTTCTTTCATCTCCCCCAATCAGATTGAGATGAGTCAGAGGCCTGTCAATCCGATGCACATTCATGACCTCCCCATTAATCAGGCAACTGTTAAACAAACCCCCATCTATAACAGCCCTGGCAACTACACCCTATCAATCCAGCTGATAAACAGATCCCCATCATTCAATCATCCATCATCGAGTTCCCCATTAATCAGCCCCTTCTATCAGATTCCACTCAATCTCATTCCCGTCAATAAGACCGCAATGATCAGAACCCCATCAATCACATTCCAATCCAGCAGGCCAGGATTTACATCTATCAGATCCACTGCCAGCAGATGGATGACCTCAGTTTATTACAGTCCCATGAGTCAAATCTATCAGATTCCCATTGATGTGGTCCCAACCTGTGACACCCAGCAAGGACCCACATCAACCGGTCACCATCTATCAGATTCACAAAAATCTCTTCCCAATCAATCATATTCCCGATCAATTTTTCGCCATCGATTAGATCCACACTTATCAGGCCACCATCTCTCACATCGCAATCTGGGTGACATCAATAGTATGACCAATCAGATCAACGTGTTTTCTATCCCATCAGTCAAATTCCCACCGATCCCACCCCCATTGAACAGATTCCCCTCAATCTAATCCCCAATAATCAGATCCTCATCTCTCACATCCCCACCAATCTGCTCCCCATCGATTAGACTGTCAAGAATTCTCCCCGATCTATCAGCTTCCAATCTGTGAATTCTATCAATGACCAGTATCTATCAAACCCACATTTATCAGACCCTATTAATCAGATTCCCCTCAACCCAATATCCGATATTCAGTTTCCAATCGATCTGAAACAGTCTATCAGATCCCTGCTTGTAAAACCCATCAATCAAACACAAATCAATTAGACCCATTATCACTAGGATCCACCTCTACTCTAGGACGGTGTTTTAATGATTGAAGTGCTGTGTGACACTTGGCCTGCAGCTCTGTGGAGTTTGATTAACCCACTTTCTGGGACCATTGATCATCTTCTATCTTCAATCTTCTTTTACACCGTGTTTCTCAATCTCTTCTCGTGCATTTGTGCTTTAATGAGACACACTTCCAAAATCATTTACAATAAATTTATTTACTTCAATAAAAGTTATAAGATCAATATGAATAAACGTTAAAATCTTTGTACTTTCTAAACTAATAAAACTTATTCTTCCTCCTCTGCCCTTCTGTCCAGCGAGGAAGAATCGATGCCCACCTCTTCGTAATCCTTCTCGAGTGAGGCCATGTCCTCCCGTGCGTCCTGGAACTCCCCTTCCTCCAGCCCCTCCCCCACGTACCAGTGGACAAAGGCCCGCTTGGCGTACATCTTATCGAATTTGAGGTTGAGGCGGGTCCAAGCCAAGGAAATGGCGGTGGTGTTGCTCAGCATACAGAGGGCTCGCTGCACCTTTGCCAGATCGCCCCCTGGTACCACCGTCGGGGGCTGGTAGTTGATGCCAACCTGAGGGAGGAAGGAAAATTGTTCGGTTACAGTTGCTTAAAAAGTCGTTTCAAAATCAGATCTGTTGACCGCCGCTTACTTTTCAGAAAGTTACGTTTCTGAGCGAGTTTGTGTCTTTCTCTGTACACCCAGCTCTGGTTATTCACTGGGCACCTCTCCCAGGTTTAAACCTTCAGTTTCCAATGGAAATGAGGCTGCATTCAGGAGCGAATTCCTTCTTAATTACAGCTTCTCCAAAGAGGCCTTGAGTTGTCAGGAAGGCCTTTCCTGGTTTCAAGGCAGGACTTACCCTGGGACATTCAGGCTTCAGTCAAGGAGTGAATCTGAGAGCATTCCACCTCAACCCTCAGAGGGAGCTGGTCTTTGGGCCAGGAATGGGGAAGGTCTGTTCCATTACTCTTCCTGAATGGAGAAACAACTTTTGACTGGGACTGAAGAGAATGTTGCTCATTATGAGATGCGATTCCCACAATCCATGTTTCCCCAGGGCCCCATGGATTGGACACAAAAGCCACACTTACCTTGAACCCAGTCGGGCACCAATCAACAAACTGGATCGAGCGCTTGCTCTTGATGGTGGCGATGGAGGCGTTGACATCCTTGGGCACCACGTCTCCTCGGTACAGCATGCAGCACGCCATGTACTTGCCCTGGCGGGGGTCGCACTTCACCATCTGGTTGGCTGGCTCAAAGCATGCGTTGGTGATCTGCGCCACCGACAGTTGCTCGTGGTAAGCCTTCTCGGCCGAAATAGTGGGCGCGAAGGTTACCAGTGGGAAGTGAATTCGGGGATAGGGGACCAGGTTGGTTTGGAACTCAGTCAGGTCCACGTTGAGGGCACCGTCGAACCGCAGCGACGCCGTAATGGACGACACTACCTGTCCAATGAGACGGTTGAGGTTGGTGTAGGTCGGTCGCTCAATGTCAAGGTTACGCCGACATATGTCGTAAATGGCCTCATTGTCCACCATGAAGGCGCAGTCAGAGTGCTCGAGGGTGCAGTGGGTGACGAGTACGGCGTTGTACGGCTCGACCACCGCGGTGGAAATCTGCGGCGCGGGGTAAACGGAAAACTCCAGTTTGGATTTCTTGCCGTAGTCGACGGAGAGTCTCTCCATCAGGAGGGAAGTAAAACCTGAGCCGGTCCCACCCCCGAAACTGTGGAAGATGAGGAAACCCTGCAGTCCTGTACACTGGTCAGCCTGTGGGTAAATAACACACGCACAACCCATTAAAATGGAGCAGGAGCCTCCTGCTGAGAGGGCGCAATGGGAGCTGGTGAGATGGAGCAGTGGGAGCCTGGGGGATGCAGTAATGGACCTTGTGGAGGAGGCAGTGGGGAACAAGGGGGAAGCAGCTCGGAGAGGATTTATGTTCGAGGCCTGGAGTTGGGAAGGGGGTGCAGGGCCAGCCAGGGAGTGCGAATTGCAGGTTGCACAGGAAATCAAAATTGCTTGAGAAAGAATTCTAAAATACGCTAATTTGTTTCCAGATTGAGAATTAAGTCCTCCATTTATAACCACTCTATAATTCTTGTGAAATCGGTGTAATTTCTGTGATTCTGTGGGTGCGATCATTCCCCGAAATGAAGTGATAACTGATTCATCCCGAATTATTATCGTTGGGAATGCGAGGCGGGAAATCTCGGCACACCAAACTAACAGAACCTACCAGCTTCCGTATGCGATCCAAGACCAGATCCACAATCTCCTTGCCGATGGAACAGTGACCCCGTGCATAGTTATTAGCCGCATCCTCCTTGCCGGTGATGAGCTGCTCGGGGTGAAAGAGTTGTCGGTAGGTGCCGGTCCGGACCTCATCTGGGGACAGGGAAGGAGAAGTTAAAATCATGAGCACACAACATTCAGGCCATGTTTCAATGAGTGTATTGAGAGCACTGACTGAGCAACCCATCAACAATCACTCCTCTTACCAACCACAGTGGGCTCCAGATCTATAAACACGGCTCGGGGAACGTGTTTGCCCGCCCCCGTCTCACTGAAGAAAGTGTTGAAGGAGTCATCGCCACCCCCGATGCTCTGGTCACTAGGCATCTGTCCATCCGGCTGGATCCCATGCTCCAGGCAATACAGCTCCCAGCAAGCGTTACCGATCTGCACACCGGCCTGGCCAATATGGATTGAAATACACTCACGCTAAAGGGGGAAGAACAGGTGATTATTTACAGATGAAGAGGCAATGTTTTCGACAGTCGGTCTGGTCCTGGAAGAAGAAGGGTGTGTGGGCAGCAACACATCCCGCTGCAGTCCCCTATGGATCCCATCCGTTCCGCATTGATCCTCCCATCCATCGGACACTCTGTCCCTGGAGATTCCCCAGGTCTCGGAAATTCCCGATCTCTGCGCCCCCCACCCCCCAGTCCATTCCTTGTGGATCACTGGAATCCTGAATCACCAGCACCAGCCCCCTCCCCCCCCCGACTACCGTGACTCCTGTAAACACCCTGCAGATCTCCCCTCCACCTGTTGACCCCCATTTCCTGGCAGATTCTTACTACCTGTAGACATTATCGTCCCTGTGTCCTCCCCTCCGCCGGAACACTTCCCTCTCCGTGCTAATCCCCAATTCCTGTGCATCTACTGCTCAACATCTCTGAGGAACTCTCCGTATTTCTTCACCGTTGCACATTCCCTTTTCTCTTCCCCGCTCCCGGATAATCTTCTTGCTCCTTGTGAAAGACAATCATCTTTCCATCTCGATCACACTCTGTCCCTGTGGATCCATCACTCTTTGTATTTCCCAATCCGGATTCCCTCCCTCCTTCCTTCTCTCCCTGTAGATTTCCTGCTTTATCCATGTGGATCAGCCTCTTGTGGATTCCGTCTGTCCCTGTGGAATTCCTCTCTTACACTGTGGACCTCCCTCGCTCCATGGGGATTGCGTCTCCCCCTGCGGATCTCCGACTCGCTCTAGCACCATGCTCTCTCCCTGTGGATTCCCCACTCGATCCGTGCGGAGCCTGCACTCTCCCTGTAGAACCCCATCTACCTGTTGACCGCTCCGTTTCTGTGCTCCACATCCCTTTCAGCATTCTTCCAGGCGCACTTACCATAATGTCCTTCTATTCTCGCAGCTCCTGTCAATGTATTGCCTCTGTTGCTGCTCGCCCTATTTATACCTCATTCTCCGAAGCCAACTCGACTTCTTATTGGTCTGTGAGAACAAAGGGATCCGGTTGCTTGGAGAAACATCAACATAAATGGAACGTTGGTGCTCAGTGCTGATTGTTTGCTTTGTGTAAAAGGCGGGACCAGGTGTTGAAGATGTGAGGAGCACTGGGCAACAAGGGAGGCGAGCTTTGTTTATCAGACCCCTATCTCAAACCCTGATCAACCAGAACACTTCACTCATACCCCGGTTAATCAGACCCCATCCATCCGGCCCCCGTCAATCAGACCCCAATAGACTCCACCCATTTGATGTATCAGACCACTATCCATCAGATCACTGCGACCTGTCAGACCCTTTTCTATCTGACTCTCTTCTGTCAGATTCCCATCACTCAGACATACATCAATCAGTATCCATCCATCACATAATCTATGAAACCAACATCGAACAGATCAGTTCCGAAGAAGGGTCACTGACCCGAAACGTTAACTCTGCTTCTCTTTCCACAGATGCTGCCAGACCTGCTGAGTGATTCCAGCATATCTTGTTTTTGTATCGAACAGATCCCCTTTTTGCCTTCATTCCCTTGTCAACTATACCCCCTCAATCACATTCACATCTTTCAGACCGCATCCATCAGATCCCCGTTTAACATGATTCAGAACCCATATATCAGAAGACCATCCATCAGACCCGCAACTATATACAACCAATTATCTCATTCATATCTGCCGTTCCCATATATTATCTCCCCATGTATTGTAGCTACATCAGTCAGAGCCCTTCTTTCAGATCTCCATTCATCAGACCGTATCAGACTGTATCTATCAACGACATCCCATCAAGCCCGCGGTTGTCAGGACCAACATTTTCAGAGCCCGTCTGTTTGATACCATTCCACCAGAACCCCACCTGACTGACTGTATCTATTAGACACCTCTGTTAGACCCACATCGATCAGATCCACATGTATCAGCTCCCATCTCTCAAAGTCTCATCAGCCAGACCCCACCTATCAGTCCACCATGTATCAGCTCCCTGTGTATCTGTCCCGCATCTGAATGAGCCCAGCCTTAACATCCACATCCACCAGACCGGTGTCAATTATACTCCATCGATCAGACTCAATCCATTAGATTCCATCCATGTGTCACACCCTCATCTTTACGTTCCCCATCGCTCAGATCCTCTTCTATCGGAACCACATATGTCACATCACATCCATTAGATCACCATGCGCACACCCATTTCTGTCACAGTCCCAAAAACCGGACTTACACCTGCCAGAAGATATCCATCATTCATCATCTATCAGATACCCATCTGACAGACACCATTTACCAATTTCCACATCTATCAGACCCGCTTCATCTACTCCGAATCATTCAGAATTCCGTCTATCAGAGCCACATCTATTGGACACGATCTACATGAACCCTAACTATCATTTCCCCACATATCAGATAGACATCCATCGGACCACATGCTTCAGACGTCTTCCGAGAGATCACACATCAATCGTGACAATATCTGTCAGTCCCCAACTCTGACATCCCCATCTATCAGACACCCTCCTGACTGGCTCCAGCTACCAGACCCACATCTATCCATACCCATGTACCAGACCTCATCTATCAGGCACCAATCGATCAAAGATGCATCAGTGACAGTTATCCATCAGATCGATACCTCATTCATCTACTGCTAACAAACCGACGACCAGCAAATCTCATCTATCAGACGCATATCGATCAGATCTCATCTATGAGACGCCCATCTATCAGCTCCCCATCTATCACTCTCTTATCGCCCAGATCCTCATCAGAAACACGTAGTCACACTCTATCAGACCCCATCTATAAGACCCCATCTCTCAAAACCACATGCACCAGGCAACCACGCGTCACAGCCCTTCTATCAGCTCCAACCAATCAGAACACTCCCCTACTCCCAGCACACACGCACCCTCCCATCAGACCCCGGTCTGTCAGATCCCCATGTATCACACGCCAATGAATCAGACCCCGCCCCCATCTATCAGACCAACATCTCGCCGCCCCACGTCCATCAGACTCCACCAATCAGAAACACATCTAACAGATCGACATCTTTCAGACGACCATCTGTCAGACAACCACCCATCCAAACATCATCCATCAGATCCCTATATATCAGACACAATCTGTCAGATTTCATCTCTCTGATTCAGTGAAGACACATGCAAAGCACTCATTAAGTACCCTGGTGATGACCTTTGCCTTCACAGAGAGATTTCATTTCAGGTCCTCAATCTGCCCAAACCTTTCTGCGACTATCTTTTACTTTTTATCTGCTTAAAAAAGGCTTTGGTGATCCCTTTTATATTACCTATTGATCTATTCTTATGCATTCTCTTTGCCCATCCATTTTCGTTATCCAGTTCTCCTCTGCACTTTCAGTACACAGCTTGAATATCATATTATGAAGCTGATATTAATTGTTAGCGACCTTTTCCTCTTTCTTTTTCATCTCCATTTCTTTAGTCATCCAGGTAGCTCCAGGATTGCAAGCCCTTCCTGTCCCCCTGATAGGAATTAGGATCATTGATGTTCCGCCATTATTACTACTCTATTGTTTTACCATTTTTCTGAAATATCCCTTTAAATTTACTCCTCCACTGTTTTCCTTCTATTTGGTGCTTTACAGTATAGACATGGCAAGGTAAAAGCTCCTCCTCGCACTCATTAGCTCTAACCACATATATACAGTCCACAGTCAAACTCCGGCCTTGCTGGTAATTCCCAAACAGAAGAATGAAGTTACAGAACTAGACATTGACTCTACCTATATACACCATCCCCGTCGTTGCCCTCAATGTAGGCAACCCTGAGTTAGGGATGACAGACCAGCCATTGAAATGTTTTGTTCTCAGGATCTGAGTATCTCTGCCAAGGCTGGCATTCATTGCCCATTCGCAATTCTCCCAAGAACATGGAGTTGACCTTCTCAGTAGGAACTGTTCTTACAATGGAGCGGCTTGCAATGTGGTTTAAGGGTCACGCACACATGATAGGACTGGGGTCACATGTGGGCTCAGCAGTGTCACGAGTGGCAGCTTCCCTTCCCCTGAAGGGAGTTATTGAGTCTGTTGGATTTTGATGATCGTTCGCCAAAACTTTATGGTCAGTGGGCATGGTGTAAACTCACCAATTGATTGGATTCAATGACACTACTTGACTGATGGTCTTTGAGGACAGAAGCCCTGGATCCAGTACCATAACCATGACACTATGGTGCCCTGATTGGGATGGACATGTCTGTGGGAGAGGGCGTGTGCGAGAATCAAGGATGTGATGTAGTGACAAGGCCCCGGTGCTAAGATTATCCATTGTGGCAAGGTGCTGGAAGGACAGCAGGCCGCTGTGAAATGGAAGCAGGATGAATCAGCAGCAGGAGAGGGAGGGAGATAAAGTGGGAGGGAGACAGAGGAAGGGCGACTGATGCAGGGCGGGAGAGAGAGAAAGGAAGAGAGAGAAAGGGGAAAAGTGAACTGACTCAGGCAGTAACATGAAGGGAGAGGTGAACGAGAGAACAGGCTAGAGGCC
The DNA here is from genome assembly GCF_036365525.1 of Heterodontus francisci. NCBI lineage: Eukaryota > Metazoa > Chordata > Chondrichthyes > Heterodontiformes > Heterodontidae > Heterodontus > Heterodontus francisci. Next base: position 11,709,156 of record NC_090419.1, read on the forward strand.
CCTTTGCGAGGTCTAACACCCTCTCGGGTGCCCCCGAAAGTAAAATGTGTTCTAATTCCAGGATCCTGCGGGTTTTATGAACTCCCGTTCTGGTTTCAATGATCTTCTTTGAACTTCAAGTATTATCACACCGTGTTTTCCTACCTCTCGTATATTCTTAGCATTCAAACGGACACAATTCAAAAATCATTTGCAAATACATTTATTTTCATAATTATGATTATTAACATCGATGTGAAATTAAGTTAAAGCTTTGGACTCTCTACATTAATAAGTCTGTTTGCGACTTGAGAAATTTAATTAAACTATTTTAACATTCTAAATGAATAAATCTTATTCTTCCTCCTCCTCTGCCCTTCTGTCCAGATAGGATGAATCGACGCCCACCTCTTCGTAATCCTTCTCGAGTGAGGCCAGGTCCTCCCGTGCGTCCTGGAACTCGCCTTCCTCCAGGCCCTCCCCGACGTACCAGTGCACAAAGGCCCGCTTGGCGTACATCTTGTCGAATTTGAGGTTGAGGCGGGTCCAAGCGAAAGCAATGGCGGTGGTGTTGCTCAGCATACAGAGGGCTCGCTGCACCTTTGCCAGGTCGCCCCCTGGCACCACCGTCGGCGGCTGGTAGTTGATGCCAACCTGTGGGGGAAAGGACATTTGTCAGATTTCAGTGACTGAAGAAATCGCGTCAACATCAGACGGCCCATTAATTGTCAGATAGGTAAATTTATCAGCGAGTTTGGGTGTTTGTACGAAATCCCTGCTCTGGTTATTCACTCGACTCTTCCCCATGGTTTAAAGGTTCAGTTTCTGGTGGAAGGTCACTGTGTAATGAGGCTGCATTCAGGAGACAATTCAATTCCTCATTTCATTGTCTCCAACCAGGTCTTGACTGTCAGGAAGGATTTTGTTGTATGGAGGCAGGAATTCCCCTGAGACACTCAGGGCTGCAAGTAAAAATTAATCTGAGAGATTTCCACCTCAACCCTCAGAGGGAGCTGGTCTTTGGGCCAGGAATGGGGAGGGTCTGTTCCATTTCACTTCCTGAATGGAGGAACAGCTTTTTACTCGGGGTGAACAGAGTGTTGTTCATATGTGAGATCAGATTCCCACAATCCATGTTTCCCCAGGGCTCCATGGATTGGACACAAAAGCCACACTTACCTTGAACCCAGTCGGGCACCAATCAACAAACTGGATCGAGCGCTTGCTCTTGATGGTGGCGATGGAGGCGTTGACATCCTTGGGCACCACGTCTCCTCGGTACAGCATGCAGCACGCCATGTACTTGCCCTGGCGGGGGTCGCACTTCACCAGCTGGTTGGCTGGCTCAAAGCATGAGTTGGTGATCTCCGCCACCGTCAGTTGCTCGTGGTAAGCCTTCTCGGCCGATATAAGGGGCGCAAAGGTGGCCAGAGGGAAGTGAATTCGGGGATAGGGGACCAGGTTGGTTTGGAACTCAGTCAGGTCCACGTTGAGGGCACCGTCGAACCGCAGCGACGCCGTGATGGACGACACTACCTGTGCAATGAGACGGTTGAGGTTGGTGTAGGTCGGTCGCTCAATGTCAAGGTTACGCCGGCAGACGTCGTAAATGGCCTCATTGTCCACCATGAAGGCGCAGTCAGAGTGCTCGAGGGTGCAGTGGGTGACGAGTACGGAGTTGTACGGCTCGACCACCGCGGTGGAAATCTGCGGCGCGGGGTAAACGGAAAACTCCAGTTTGGATTTCTTGCCGTAGTCGACGGAGAGTCTCTCCATCAGGAGGGAAGTAAAGCCTGAGCCGGTCCCACCCCCGAAACTGTGGAAGATGAGGAAACCCTGCAGTCCTGTACACAGATCAGCCTGTGGGTAAATAACACATGCACAACCCATTAAAATGGAGCAGGATATGGGCGTATGGTCAAAGCATTGGGAAAAACTGGACATGAGGGAAAATACTGACTATCCCTGCTGGATGTGACAGTGAGGACATGAGATGGAGCCACTTGCAGCCCAGGTGTGGGACAATGGGAGCTGTAGAGGAGGCATTGGGAACATAGGTGTGTGGAAGGGACAGCGGGTGCTGGGAGCACTGTGGAGTTCAGGCAAAGGATACGGAAGAGGAAGCAGAACCAGTCCAGGACCAGAATTCCGGGATTCACAAACTTTGACTGAAGAGAGGGAACGAATTGCATGATCGATCTGAGTGTGAAATTGAGGCAGCGGACTTCCCGCCTGTTATAGAACCCCTCCGATTTTCACACGAAAAGAGCGGAACCCTCCAGAGTAAATTCCCTGTGATTGTTTTCAAGGATATTATTTGTCCATTTGCTCTTAATGCAAATCAGATAAATGGTTTTTCATCAGATAAGTAGGCCTGGGCAATGGCTGAAAGTTAAACAGTACAGCAGGAGCCGGTGGGACGAGGCATTGCGAGCCCCTGGGAGATATATCACCCATTCTCCGATCTGTCCTCCTTGCTGATGTGGCTCCTTCCCCTGAAATACAGAATAATGGATTCACCCCCAATGCCTTTATCAGGGAATGGGAGGCGGGAATTTGCGACACACTAAACTCACAGAACTTACCACCTTCCGTACACGGTCCAGGACCAGATCCACAATCTCCTTGCCGACGGAACAATGGCCCCGTGCATAGTTATTAGCCGCATCCTCCTTGCCGGTGATGAGCTGCTCGGGGTGAAAGAGTTGTCGGTAGGTGCCGGTACGGACCTCATCTGGGGACAGGGAAGGAGACGTTAAAATCATGAGCACACAATATTCAGGACATCTTTCAATGAGTGTATTGAGAGCACTGACTGAGCAACCCATCAACAATCACTCCTCTTACCAACCACAGTGGGCTCCAGATCTATAAACACGGCTCGGGGAACGTGTTTGCCCGCCCCCGTCTCACTGAAGAAAGTGTTGAAGGAATCATCGCCACCTCCGATGCTCTTGTCACTGGGCATCTGTCCATCCGGCTGGATCCCATGCTCCAGGCAATACAGCTCCCAGCAAGCGTTACCGATCTGCACACCGGCCTGGCCAACGTGGACTGAAATACACTCACGCTAAATAGGGAAGAACAGGTGATGATTGACACAGGATGGAGGGCAAAGCTTTTTCAGTCAGTGTGGTGCTGGAGACAGAGCGTGTGTGCGCAGAGAAATATTGCATTACAGTAAACTGTGGATCGCACCCATTCCCTATTGATCCCCATTCCATCTGGATCGTCTGTCCCTGGAGATACCCCCAGCTCTCTGAAATTCCCCATCTCTCTGATCCCCAGTGCTGTGTGGATCTCGCCATTCCCAGTGGACCAATGGAGCCTGGAGGCAGCGCGTTCCCCTCTTCTGTGATTCCTCGCTGTGAATGGCACCTGCCCCAGCTCAAGCCGCCATCAATCAAAGCCCAGTTGACCGCTCTATCTGTGTGGAACAGCCTCACTCTCCGCATTCTACCACGTGCTCTTACCATAATGTCCTTCTATTCTCGCAGCTCCTCTCAATGTGTTGCGGATGTTGCCGTTCGCGCTATTTATACCGCAGCATATTTTGCCAAGTCGAGGTCTGATTGGTCTGTGGGAACAAAAGGCTCTTGTTGCTTGGAGAAACCCCAGCAAAGAAGGCATGACTGGGCACAGCGCTGATTGGCTGCTTTGTGCAAAGGGCGGGGCCGAGTGCTCGCCACAATTGATTATGGGAGGAGCACCAGGTAACCAGGGAGATGAGCTTTGTCTCTCAGTCCCCCATTTCAAGCGATGATCAATCAGATCCCATCTCAAGCCCCCGTTAATCAGCCCCCATCAATCAGAGCCCTGTGGACCGTTCTATCTGTGTGGAACACCCTCACTCTCCGCATTGTAACACGTGTTCTTACCATTATGTCCTTCTATTCTCGAAGCTCCTGTCAATATGTTGTGCATGTTGACAAATCCATTGGTCTTTGAGAACTATAAGAGCATCTTGTGTTATTTAACTACTGATTGCTTTACTGATTCAATTACCAATATGTGGTTGTCTTTGACAATGCAACAATTGGAGTCTATTGAGAAATAAATGCTGGAAATTTGAAATTCGCACACAAAATGCTGGAATCTATCAACCCACATCTTTCTTGCAGAACCACAACCATCAGAGCCTGGCCCAGTATACAACATCATTCACATCCCCATCAATGAGTCCTCCATCAATTAGAGTGCATCTATCAGATTTCCTTCACTCAGATTACCATCAAACAGACCGCAGCGATCAGACCCCCTTCCAACAGATATCCGCCAATCAACCATCTACCAGATTACCATCAGTGAGGCGCCAACTATCAAACTGCTAGTAATCAGACCCGTACTATCACACACCCTGTCCAACAGACTGTCATCAGTCAAACCCTCATGTATCAGACCTCCAACAATCAGAACCTGATCATCATACCCTCATCAATTAGACCCCATTTTAAAGACCATCATGAAACCTAACTCCATAAACCAGGCCCCATAAACACATTATCATCAACCAGACTCTCATTAATCAGGCCTTCTTTCATCTCCCCCAATCAGATTGAGATAAGTCAGAGGCCTGTCAATCCGATGCACATTCATGACCTCCCCATTAATCAGGCAACTGTGAAACAAACCCCCATCTATAACAGCCCTGGCAACTACACCCTATCAATCCAGCTGATAAACAGATCCCCATCATTCAATCATCCATCATCGAGTTCCCCATTAATCAGCTCCTTCTAACAGATTCCACTCAATCTCATTCCCGTCAATAAGACCACAATGATCAGAACCCCATCAATCACATTCCAATCCAGCAGGCCAGGACTTACATCTATCAGATCCACTGCCAGCAGATGGATGACCTCAGTTTATTACAGTCCCATGAGTCAAATCTATCAGAATCCCATTGATGTGGTCCCAACCTGTGACACCCAGCAAGGACCCGCATCAACCGGTCACCATCTATCAGATTCACAAAAATCTCTTCCCAATCAATCATATTCCCGATCAATTTTTCGCCATCGATTAGATCCACACTTATTAGGCCACCATCTCTCACATCGCAATCTGGGAGACATCAATAGTATGACCAATCAGATCAACGTGTATTCTATCCCATCAGTCAAATTCCCACCGATCCCACCCCCATTGGACAGATTCCCCTCAATCTAATCCCCAATAATCAGATCCTCATCTCTCACATCCCCACCAATCTGCTCCCCATCGATTAGACTGTCAAGAATTCTCCCCGATCTATCAGCTTCCAATCTGTGAATTCTATCAATGACCAGTATCTATCAAACCCACATTTATCAGACCCTATTAATCAGATTCCCCTCAACCCAATATCCGATATTCAGTTTCCAATCGATCTGAAACAGTCTATCAGATCCCTGCTTGTAAAACCCATCAATCAAACACAAATCAATTAGACCCATTATCACTAGGATCCACCTCTACTCTAGGACAGTGTTTTAATGATTGAAGTGCTGTGTGACACTTGGCCTGCAGCTCTGTGGAGTTTGATTAACCCACTTTCTGGGACCATTGATCATCTTCTATCTTCTTTTACACCGTGTTTCTCAATCTCTTCTCGTGCATTTGTGTTTTAATGAGACACACTTCCAAAATCATTTACAATAAATTTATTTACTTCAATAATAGTTATAAGATCAATATGAATAAACGTTAAAATCTTTGTACTTTCTAAACTAATAAAACTTATTCTTCCTCCTCTGCCCTTCTGTCCAGCGAGGAAGAATCGATGCCCACCTCTTCGTAATCCTTCTCGAGTGAGGCCATGTCCTCCCGTGCGTCCTGGAACTCCCCTTCCTCCAACCCCTCCCCCACGTACCAGTGGACAAAGGCCCGCTTGGCGTACATCTTATCGAATTTGAGGTTGAGGCGGGTCCAAGCCAAGGAAATGGCGGTGGTGTTGCTCAGCATACAGAGGGCTCGCTGCACCTTTGCCAGATCGCCCCCTGGTACCACCGTCGGGGGCTGGTAGTTGATGCCAACCTGCGGGAGGAAGGAAAATTGTTCGGTTACAGTTGCTTAAAAAGTCGTTTCAAAATCAGATCTGTTGACCGCCGCTTACTTTTCAGAAAGTTACGTTTCTGAGCGAGTTTGTGTCTTTCTCTGTACACCCAGCTCTGGTTATTCACTGGGCACCTCTCCCAGGTTTAAACCTTCAGTTTCCAATGGAAATGAGGATGCTTCAGGAGCGAATTCCTTCTTAATTACAGCTTCTCCAAAGAGGCCTTGAGTTGTCAGGAAGGCCTTTCCTGGTTTCAAGGCACGACTTACCCTGGGACATTCAGGCTTCAGTCAAGGAGTGAATCTGAGAGCATTCCACCTCAACCCTCAGAGGGATCTGGTCTTTGGGACAGGAATGGGGAAGGTATGTTCCATTACTCTTCCTGAATGGAGAAACAACTTTTGACTGGGACTGAAGAGTGTTGCTCATTATGAGATGCGATTCCCACAATCCATGTTTCCCCAGGGCCCCATGTATTGGACACAAAAGCCACACTTACCTTGAACCCAGTCGGGCACCAATCAACAAACTGGATCGAGCGCTTGCTCTTGATGGTGGCGATGGAGGCGTTGACATCCTTGGGCACCACGTCTCCTCGGTACAGCATGCAGCACGCCATGTACTTGCCCTGGCGGGGGTCGCACTTCACCATCTGGTTGGCTGGCTCAAAGCATGCGTTGGTGATCTGCGCCACCGACAGTTGCTCGTGGTAAGCCTTCTCGGCCGAAATAGTGGGCGCGAAGGTTACCAGTGGGAAGTGAATTCGGGGATAGGGGACCAGGTTGGTTTGGAACTCAGTCAGGTCCACGTTGAGGGCACCGTCGAACCGCAGCGACGCCGTGATGGATGACACTACCTGTCCAATGAGACGGTTGAGGTTGGTGTAGGTCGGTCGCTCAATGTCAAGGTTACGCCGACATATGTCGTAAATGGCCTCATTGTCCACCATGAAGGCGCAGTCAGAGTGCTCGAGGGTGCAGTGGGTGACGAGTACGGCGTTGTACGGCTCGACCACCGCGGTGGAAATCTGCGGCGCGGGGTAAACGGAAAACTCCAGTTTGGATTTCTTGCCGTAGTCGACGGAGAGTCTCTCCATCAGGAGGGAAGTAAAACCTGAGCCGGTCCCACCCCCGAAACTGTGGAAGATGAGGAAACCCTGCAGTCCTGTACACTGGTCAGCCTGTGGGTAAATAACACACGCACAACCCATTAAAATGGAGCAGGAGCCTCCTGCTGAGAGGGCGCAATGGGAGCTGGTGAGATGGAGCAGTGGGAGCCTGGGGGATGCAGTAATGGACCTTGTGGAGGAGGCAGTGGGGAACAAGGGGGAAGCAGCTCGGAGAGGATTTATGTTCGAGGCCTGGTGGTGGGAAAGGGGTGCAGGGCCTGCCAGGGACTGCGAATTGCTGGTTGCACAGGAAATCAAAATTGCTTGAGAAAGAATTCTAAAATACACTAATTTGTTTCCAGATTGAGAATTAAGTCCTCCATTTATAACCACTCTATAATTCTTGTGAAATCGGTGTAATTTTTGTGATTCTGTGGGTACGATCATCCCCCGAAATGAAGTGATAACTGATTCATCCCGAATTATTATCGTTGGGAATGCGAGGCGGGAAATCTCGGCACACCAAACTAACAGAACCTACCAGCTTCCGTATGCGATCCAAGACCAGATCCACAATCTCCTTGCCGATGGAACAGTGACCCCGTGCATAGTTATTAGCCGCATCCTCCTTGCCGGTGATGAGCTGCTCGGGGTGAAAGAGCTGTCGGTAGGTGCCGGTACGGACCTCATCTGGGGACAGGGAAGGAGAAGTTAAAATCATGAGCACACACCATTCAGGCCATGTTTCAATGAGTGTATTGAGAGCACTGACTGCGCAATCCATCAACAATCACTCCTCTTACCAACCACAGTGGGCTCCAGATCTATAAACACGGCTCGGGGAACGTGTTTGCCCGCCCCCGTCTCACTGAAGAATGTGTTGAAGGAGTCATCGCCACCCCCGATGGTCTTGTCAATGGGCATCTGTCCATCCGGCTGGATCCCATGCTCCAGGCAATACAGCTCCCAGCAAGCGTTACCGATCTGCACACCGGCCTGGCCAATATGGATTGAAATACACTCACGCTAAAGGGGGAAGAACAGGTGATTACTTACAGATGAAGAGGCAATGTTTTCGACAGTCGGTCTGGTCCTGGAAGAAGAAGGGTGTGTGTAGCAACACATCCCGCTGCAGTAACCTGTGGATCCCATCCATTCCGCATTGATCCTCCCATCCATCGGACACTCTGTCCCTGGAGATTCCCCAGGTCTCGGAAATTCCCGATCTCTGTGCCCCCCCCACCCCCCAGTCCATTCCTTGTGGATCACTGGCTTCCTTAATCACCAGCTGCAGCCCCCTCCCCCCGACTACCGTGACTCCTGGAAACACCCTGCAGATCTCCCCTCCCCCTGTTGACCCCCATTTCCTGGCAGATTCTTACTGCCTGTAGACATTATCGTCCCGGTGTCCTCCCCTCCGCCGGAACACTTCCCTCTCCGTGCTAATCCCCAATTCCTGTACATCTACTGCTCAATATCTCCAAGGAGCTGTCTATTTCTTCGCCGTTGCACACTCCCTTTTCTCTTCCCCGCTCCCGGATAATCTTCTTGCTCCTTGAGAAAGACAATCATCTCTCCATCTCGATCACACTCTGTCCCTGTGGATCCATCACTCTGTGTATTTCCCAATCCGGATTCCCTCCCTCCTTCCTTCTATCCCTGTAGATCTCCTGCTTTATCCATGTGGATCAGCCTCTTGTGGATTCCGTCTGTCCCTGTGGAATTCCTCTCTTACACTGTGGACCTCCCTCGCTCCATGGGGATTGCGTCTCCCCCTGCAGATCTCCGACTCGCTCTAGCACCATGCTCTCTCCCTGTGGATTCCCCACTCGATCCGTGCGGAGCCTGCACTCTCCCTGTAGATCCCCATCTACCTGTTGACCGCTCCGTTTCTGTGCTCCACATCCCTTTCAGCATTCTTCCAGGCGCACTTACCATAATGTCCTTCTATTCTCGCAGCTCCTGTCAATGTATTGCCTATGTTGCTGCTCGCCCTATTTATACCTCATTCTCCGAAGCCAACTCGACTTCTTATTGGTCTGTGAGAACAAAGAGCTCCGGTTGCTTGGAGAAACATCAACATAAATGGAACGTTGGTGCTCAGTGTTGATTGTTTGCTTTGTGTAAAAGGCGGGACCAGGTGTTGAAGATGTGAGGAGCACTGGGCAACAAGGGAGACGAGTATTGTTTATCAGACCCCTATCTCAACCAGAACACTTCATTCAGACCCCGGTTAATCAAACCCCATCCATCCGGCTCCCGTCAATCAGACCCCAACAGACTCCACCCATTTGATGTATCAGACCACCATCCATCAGATCACTGCGACCTGTTAGACCCTTTTCTATCTGACTCTCTTCTGTCACATTCCCATCACTCAGACATACTTCAATCAGATTCCATCCATCACATAATCTATGGAACCAACATCGATCAGATCCCCTTCATTCATTCATTCCCTTGTCAACTATACCCCCTCTATCATACTCACATCTTTCAGACCGCATCCATCAGATCTCCGTTTAACATGATTCAGAACCCATATATCAGAAGATCATCCATCAGACCCACAACTATATACAACCAATTATCTCATTCATATCTGCCGTTCCCATATATTATCTCCCCATGTATTGTAGCTACATCAGTCAGAGCCCTTCTTTCAGATCTCCATTCATCAGACCGTATCAGACTGTATCTATCAACGACATCCCATCAAGCCCGCGGTTGTCAGGACCAACATTTTCAGAGCCCGTCTGTTTGATACCAATCCACCAGGACCCCACCTGACTGACTGTATCTATTAGACACCTCTGTTAGACCCACATCGATCAGATCCACATGTATCAGCTCCCATCTCTCAAAGTCTCATCAGCCAGACCCCACCTATCAGTCCACCATGTATCAGCTCCCTGTGTATCTGTCCCGCATCTGAATGAGCCCAGCCTTAATTGACACCAGACCGGTGTCAATTATACTCCATCGATCAGACTCAATCCATTAGATTCCATCCATATGTCATATCCTCATCATTCCATCTATCAAATTCTCTTCTATCAGACCCACATATGTCACATCACATCTATTAGATCACCATCCGCAGACCCACTTCTGTCTCACCCCCCAAAAACAGACTTACACCTGCCAGACAATATCTGTCATTCATCATCTATCAACTACACATCTGACAGATCCCAACTAAATAAATTCCCCATCTATCAGACCCGCTTCATCTAATCCAAATCATTCAGAACTCCGTTTATCAGAGCCCCATCTATCAGACACGATCTAAATGTCCCCTAACTATCATTTTCCCACATATCAGATAGCCATCTATCAGACCACATGCTTCAGAGGTCTTCTGAGAGATCCCACATCAACCGTGACAATATCTTTCAGGCCCCAACTCTGACATCTCCATCTATCAGACACCCTCCTGACCGGCTCCAGCTACCAGACCCACATCTATCCATGCCCATGTACCAGACCTCATCTATCAGGCACCAACCGATCAGAGCTGCATCAGTGACAGTTATCCATCAGATCGATACCTCATTCATCTACTGCTAACAAACCGACGACCAGCAAATCTCATCTATCAGACGCATATCGATCAGATCTCATCTATGAGACGCCCATCTATCAGCTCCCCATCTATCACTTCCTTATCGACCAGTCCCTCATCAATGAGACACGGAACTGCTCTCTATCAGACCCCATATGCAAGACCTCATCTCTCAAAACCATCTCGATCAGACATCCACGCCTCATACCTCTTCGATCAGATCCAACCAATCAAAACCCCGCCCCCACCCGCCGCACACCCGCACCCTCCCATCAGACCCGGGTCAGTCTGATCCCCATGTATCACACGCCAATCAATCAGACCCCGCCCCCATCTATCAGAATAACATCTGGTCGCCGCACGTCCATCAGACTCCACCAATCAGAAACACATCTAACAGATCGACATCTTTCAGACGACCATCTGTCAGACATCCACCCATCCAAACATCATCCATCAGATCCCTATGTATCAGACACAATCTGTCAGATTTCATCTCTCTGATTCAGTGAAGACACATGCAAAGCACTCATTAAGTACCCTGGTGATGACCTTTGCCTTCACAGAGAGATTTCATTTCAGGTCCTCAATCAGCTCAAATTTGTCTTCCACTACCCTTTTACTCTTTATCTGCTTAAAAAAGGCTTTGGTGATCCCTTTTATATTACCTATTGATCTATTCTTATGCATTCTCTTTGCCCATCCATTTTTTTTATCCAGTTCTCCTCTGCACTTTCTGTACACAGCTTGAATAACATATTATGAAGCTGATATTAATTGTTAGCGACCTTTTCCTCTTTCTTTTTCATCTCCATTTCTTTAGTCATCCAGGTAGCTCCAGGATTGCAAGCCATTCCTGTCCCCCTGATAGGAATTAGGATCATTGATGTTCTCCCATTATTATTACTCTATTGTTTTACCATTTATCGGAACTGTTCCTTCCAATTTACTCCTCCACTGTCTTCCTTCTATTTGGTGCTTTACAGTATAGACATGGCAAGGTAAAAGCTCCTCCTCGCACTCATTAGCTCGAACCAGATAGATACAGTCCACAGTCAAACTCCGGCCTTGCTGGTAATTCCTAAATCAGAAGCATGAAGTTACAGAACTAGACATTGACGCTACCTATATACACCATCCCCGTCGTTGCCCTCAATGTCGGCACCTCTGAGCTAGGGATGACAGACCAGCCATTGAAATGTTTTGTTCTCAGGATCTGAGTATCTCTGCCAAGGCTGGCATTCATTGCCCATTCGCAATTCTCCCAAGAACATGGAGTTGACTTTCTCAATAGGAACCGTTCTTACAACGGAGCGGCTTGCAATGTGGTTTAAGGGTCAAGCACATTATAGGACTGGGGTCACATGTGGGCTCAGCAGTGTCACGAGTGGTAGCTTCACTTCCCATGAAGGGAGTTATTGAGTCTGTTGGAATTTGATGATCGTCCGCTAAACCTTTATGGTCAGTGGGCATGGTGTAAACTCACCAATTTATTGGATTCAATGACACTACTTGACTGATGGTCTTTGAGGACAGAAGCCCTGGATCCAGTACCATAACTATGACACTATGGTGCCCTGATTGGGATGGACATGTCTGTGGGAGAGGGCGTGTGCGAGGATCAAGGATGGGATGGACTGACAAGGCCCCGGTGCGAAGATTATCCATTGTGGCAAGGTGCTGGAAGGCCAGCAGGCCGCTGTGAAATGGAACCAGGATGAATCAGCAGCAGGAGAGGGAGGGAGATAAAGTGGGAGGGAGACAGAGGAAGGAAGACTGATGCAGAGTGGAGAGAGAGAAAGGAAGAGAGAGAAAGGGGAAATGTGAACTGACAAAGGCAGTAACATGAAGGTAGAGATGAACGAGAGAACAGGCTAGAGGCCCCTTTGCGAGGTCTAACACCCTCTCGGGTGCCCCCGAAAGTAAAATGTGTTCTAATTGCAGGATCCTGCGGGTTTTATGAACTCCCGTTCTGGCTTCAATGATCCTCTTTGAACTTCAAGTATTATCACACCGTGTTTTCCAACCTCTTGTATATTCTTAGCATTCAAACGGACACAATTCAAAAATCATTTGCAAATACATTTATTTTCATAATTATGATTATTAACATCGATGTGAAATTAAGTTAAAGCTTTGGACTCTCTACATTAATAAGTTTTTTTGCGACTTGAGAAATTTAATTAAACTATTTTAACATTCTAAATGAATAAATCTTATTCTTCCTCCTCCTCTGCCCTTCTGTCCAGATAGGATGAATCGACGCCCACCTCTTCGTAATCCTTCTCGAGTGAGGCCAGGTCCTCCCGTGCGTCCTGGAACTCCCCTTCCTCCAGGCCCTCCCCGACGTACCAGTGCACAAAGGCCCGCTTGGCGTACATCTTGTCGAATTTGAGGTTGAGGCGGGTCCAAGCGAAAGCAATGGCGGTGGTGTTGCTCAGCATACAGAGAGCTCGCTGCACCTTTGCCAGGTCGCCCCCTGGCACCACCGTCGGCGGCTGGTAGTTGATGCCAACCTGTGGGGGGAAAGGACATTTGTCAGATTTCAGTGACAGAAGAAATCGCTTCAACATCAGACGGCCCATTAATTGTCAGACAGGTAAATCTATCAGCGAGTTTGGGTGTTTGTACGAAATCCCTGCTCTGGTTATTCACTCGACTCTTCCCCATGGTTTAAAGGTTCAGTTTCTGGTGGAAGGTCACTGTGTAATGAGGCTGCAATCAAGAGACAATTCAATTCCTCATTTCATTGTCTCCAACCAGGTCTTGACTGTTAGGAAGGTTTTTGTTGTATGGAGGCAGGAATTCCCCTGAGACATTCAGGGCTGCAAGTAAACATTAATCTGAGAGATTTCCACCTCAACCCTCAGAGGGAGCTGGTCTTTGGGCCAGGAATGGGGAGGGTCTGTTCCATTTCACTTCCTGAATGGAGGAACAGCTTTTTACTCGGGGTGAACAGAGTGTTGTTCATATGTGAGATCAGATTCCCACAATCCATGTTTCCCCAGGGCCCCATGGATTGGACACAAAAGCCACTCTTACCTTGAACCCAGTCGGGCACCAATCAACAAACTGGATCGAGCGCTTGCTCTTGATGGTGGCGATGGAGGCGTTGACATCCTTGGGCACCACGTCTCCTCGGTACAGCATGCAGCACGCCATGTACTTGCCCTGGCGGGGGTCGCACTTCACCAGCTGGTTGGCTGGCTCAAAGCATGAGTTGGTGATCTCCGCCACCGTGAGTTGCTCGTGGTAAGCCTTCTCGGCCGATATAAGGGGCGCAAAGGTGGCCAGAGGGAAGTGAATTCGGGGATAGGGGACCAGGTTGGTTTGGAACTCAGTCAGGTCCACGTTGAGGGCACCGTCGAACCGCAGCGACGCCGTGATGGACGACACTACCTGTGCAATGAGACGGTTGAGGTTGGTGTAGGTCGGTCGCTCAATGTCAAGGTTACGCCGGCAGACGTCGTAAATGGCCTCATTGTCCACCATGAAGGCGCAGTCAGAGTGCTCGAGGGTGCAGTGGGTGACGAGTACGGAGTTGTACGGCTCGACCACCGCGGTGGAAATCTGCGGCGCGGGGTAAACGGAAAACTCCAGTTTGGATTTCTTGCCGTAGTCGACGGAGAGTCTCTCCATCAGGAGGGAAGTAAAGCCTGAGCCGGTCCCACCCCCGAAACTGTGGAAGATGAGGAAACCCTGCAGTCCTGTACACAGATCAGCCTGTGGGTAAATAACACATGCACAACCCATTAAAATGGAGCAGGATATGGGCGTATCGTCAAAGCATTGGGAAAAACTGGACATGAGGGAAAATACTGACTATCCCTGCTGGATGTGACAGTGAGGACATGAGATGGAGCCACTTGCAGCCCAGGTGTGGGACAATGGGAGCTGGAGAGGAGGCATTGGGTACAAAGGGGTGGAAGGGACAGCGGGTGCTGGGAGCCCTGTGGAGTTCAGGCAAAGGACGCGGAAGAGGAAGCAGAACCTGTCCAGGACCAGAATTCCGGGATTCACAAACTTTGACTCAAGAGAGGGAACGAATTGCATGATCGATCTGAGTGTGAAATTGAGGCAGCGGACTTCCCGCCTGTTATAGAACCCGGTCGATTTTCACCAGGCGGGAATTCCGCACAAAAATTGGGGCACTCGCAGTGAACAGGAAAAATCTCGCCTGACTGAGTTTGCACCCAGCAACCGCGAACAGAGCGGAACCCTCCAGAGTAAATTCCCTGTGATTGTCTTCAAGGATATTATTTGTCCATTTGCTCTTAATGCAAATCAGATAAATGGTTTTTCATCAGATAAGTAGGCCTGGGCAATGGCTGAAAGTTAAACAGTACAGTCGGAGCCGGTGTCCCTGTCGACCATGTATGCAGGAAGTGTATACATCTGCAGCGACTGACTACCTGCATTACAGAGCTGGAGCTGCGGGTGGATTCACTGTGGAGCATCCGCGATGCTGAGAACATTGTGGATTGCACGTTTAGTGAGGTGGTCACACCGGAGGTAATGGCGATGATCAATCAGATCCCAGGACAAACCCACATGCATCACAGTTCTCTCTAAGGCGCTCGTCAGTTAGGCCCCATCTTTCAGCCTTCCATCCATCTGGCCCCCCTCTATCCGAATCAAGTGCTTCAGATCCACATTTGTTCGCTCATTCTGCTCTCCCTAAACTTGAGGAATTAGAAAACCTGTCTTCACTCGCACCAATTCTCATTCCCCCATCACCTGCTGTGCTCGCTGACCTCCCGCTCAAAGAATGAACGAAAGTACTATTTCTATCTCCCTATCTCTGTAACCTCCTCCAGCCCCTACAACCCTCCCTATCTCTGCAACCTCCTGCAACCCCTGCAACCTTCCCTATATCTGTAACCTCCTCTAGCCCCTACAACCCTCCCTATCTCTGTAACCTCCTCCAGCCCCTACAACCCTCCCTATCTCAGTAACCTCCTCCAGCCCCTACAACCCTCCCTATCTCTGTAACCTCCTCCAGCCCCTACAACCCTCCCTATATCTGTAACCTCCTCTAGCCCCTACAACCCTTAGGGTTCACTGCGAGTGCGGCAATTTTGTGTGCGGAATACCCGCCTAATAAAATCGGACGGGTTCTCTAACAGGCGGGAAGTCCGCTGCTTCAATTTTCCAGCGAGATCGAACATGCAATTCTTTCCCTCTCCTCCGTCAAAGTTTCGGCGACCGATCAGGGGAATCGCTAAGCAACCTTCCGGCCTGCCTTCCAAGTCTTTTCTGTGAATCCAGGAATTCTGGTCCTGGACAGGTTCTGCTTCCTCCGCAGTGTTCTCAGCTTCCGCTGTCCCTTCCACCCCTATGTTCCCAATGCCTCCTTAACAATTCCCATTGTCCCACACATGGGCTGCAACTGGCTCCATCTCATGTCCTCACTGCCACATCCAAAAGGATAGTCAGTATTTTCCCTCATGTCCAGTTTTTCCCAATGCTTTGACGATACGCCCATATCCTGCTCCATTTTAATGGGTTGTGCATGTGTTATTTACCCACAGGCGGATCTGTGTACAGGACTGCAGGGTTTCCTCATCTTCCACAGTTTCGGGGGTGGGACCGGCTCAGGTTTTACTTCCCTCCTGATGGAGAGACTCTCCGTCGACTACGGCAAGAAATCCAAACTGGAGTTTTCCGTTTACCCCGCGCCGCAGATTTCCACCGCGGTGGTCGAGCCGTACAACTCCGTACTCGTCACCCACTGCACCCTCGAGCACTCTGACTGCGCCTTCATGGTGGACAATGAGGCCATTTACGACGTTTGCCGGCGTAACCTTGACATTGAGCGACCGACCTACACCAACCTCAACCGTCTCATTGGACAGGTAGTGTCGTCCATCACGGCGTCGCTGCGGTTCGACGGTGCCCTCAACGTGGACCTGACTGAGTTCCAAACTAACCTGGTCCCCTATCCCGGAATTCACTTCCCTCTGGCCACCTTCGCGCCACTTATTTCGGCCGAGAAGGCTTACCACGAGCAACTGTCGGTGGCGCAGATCACCAACTCATGCTTTGAGCCAGCCAACCAGCTGGTGAAGTGCGACCCCCGCCAGGGCAAGTACATGGCGTGCTGCATGCTGTACCGAGGAGACGTGGTGCCCAAGGATGTCAACGCCTCCATCGCCACCATCAAGAGCAAGCGCTCGATCCAGTTTGTTGATTGGTGCCCGACTGGGTTCAAGGTAAGAGTGGCTTTTGTGTCCAATCCATGGGGCCCTGGGGAAACATGGATTGTGGGAATCTGATCTCACATATGAAAAACACTCTGTTCACCCCGAGTAAAAAGCTGTTCCTCCATTCAGGAAGTGAAATGGAACAGACCCTCCCCATTCCTGGCCCAAAGACCAGCTCCCTCTGAGGGTTGAGGTGGAAATCTCTCAGATTAATTTTTACTTGCAGCCCTGAATGTCTCAGGGGAATTCCTGCCTCCATACAACAAAAACCTTCCTGACAGTCAAGACCTGGTTGGAAACAATGAAATGAGGAATTGAATTGTCTCCTGATTGCAGCCTCATTACACAGTGACCTTCCACCAGAAACTGAAACTTTAAACCATGGGGAAGAGTCGAGTGAATAACCAGAGCAGGGATTTCGTACAAAAACCCAAACTCGCTGATAGATTTACCTGTCTGACAATTAATGGGCCGTCTGATGTTGAAGCGATTTCTTCAGTCACTGAAATCTGACAAATGTCCTTTCCCCCCACAGGTTGGCATCAACTACCAGCCGCCGACGGTGGTGCCAGGGGGCGACCTGGCAAAGGTGCAGCGAGCCCTCTGTATGCTGAGCAACACCACCGCCATTGCTTTCGCTTGGACCCGCCTCAACCTCAAATTCGACAAGATGTACGCCAAGCGGGCCTTTGTGCACTGGTACGTCGGGGAGGGCCTGGAGGAAGGGGAGTTCCAGGACGCACGGGAGGACCTGGCCTCACTCGAGAAGGATTACGAAGAGGTGGGCGTCGATTCATCCTATCTGGACAGAAGGGCAGAGGAGGAGGAAGAATAAGATTTATTCATTTAGAATGTTAAAATAGTTTAATTAAATTTCTCAAGTCGCAAACAGACTTATTAATGTAGAGAGTCCAAAGCTTTAACTTAATTTCACATCGATGTTAATAATCATAATTATGAAAATAAATGTATTTGCAAATGATTTTTGAATTGTGTCCGTTTGAATGCTAAGAATATACAAGAGGTTGGAAAACACGGTGTGATAATACTTGAAGTTCAAAGAGGATCATTGAAACCAGAACGGGAGTTCATAGAACCCGCAGGATCCTGGAATTAGTACACATTTTACTTTCGGGGGCACCCGAGAGGGTGTTAGACCACGCAAAGGGGCCTCTAGCCTGTTCTCTCGTTCACCTCTCCCTTCATGTTACTGCCTTTGTCAGTTCACATTTCCCCTTTCTCTCTCTCCACTCTGCATCAGTCTCCCTTCCTCTGTCTCCCTCCCGCTTTATCTCTCTCCCTCTCCTGCTGCTGAGTCATCCTGCTTCCATTTCACAGCGGCCTGCTGGCCTTCCAGCACCTTGCCACAATGGATAATCTTCGCACCGGGGCCTTGTCACTCCATCCCATCCTTGATCCTCGCACACGCCCTCTCCCACAGACATGTCCATCCCAATCGGGGCACCATAGTGTCATGGTTATGGTACTGGATCCAGGGCTTCTGTCCTCAAAGACCATCAGTCAAGTAGTGTCATTGAATCCAATAAATTGGTGAGTTTACACCATGCCCACTGACCATAAAGGTTTGGCGAACGATCATCAAATTCCAACAGACTCAATATCTCCATTCAGAGGAAGGGAAGCTGCCACTCGTGACACTGCTGAGCCCACATGTGACCCCAGTCCTATCATGTGTGCGTGACCCTTGAACCATATTGCAAGCCGCTCCGTTGTAAGAACAGTTCCTATTGAGAAGGTCAACTCCATGTTCTGGGAGAATTGCGAATGGGCAATGAATGCCAGCCTTGGCAGAGATACTCAGATCCTGAGAACAAAACATTTCAATGGCTGGTCTGTCATCCCTAGCTCAGGGTTGCCTACATTGAGGGCAACGACGGGGATGGTGTATATAGGTAGAGTCAATGTCTAGTTCTGTAACTTCATTCTTCTGTTTGGGAATTACCAGCAAGGCCGGAGTTTGACTGTGGACTGTATATATGTGGTTAGAGCTAATGAGTGTGAGGAGGAGCTTTTACCTTTCCATGTCTATACCGGAAAGCACCAAATCGAAGGAAAACAGTGGAGGAGTAAATTTAAAGGAATATTTCTGAAAAATGGTAAAACAATAGAGTAGTAATAATGGGGGAACATCCATGATCCTAATTCCTATCAGGGGGACAGGAAGGGCTTGCAAACCTGGAGCTACCTGGATGACTAAAGAAATTGAGATGAAAAAGAAACAGGAAAAGGTCGCTAACAATTAATATCAGTTTCATAATATGTTATTCAAGCTGTGTACTGAAAGTGCAGAGGAGAACTGGATAAAAAAAATGGATGGGCAAAGAGAATGCATAAGAATAGATCAATAGGTAATATAAAAGGGATCACCAAAGCCTTTTTTAAGCAGATAAAAAGTAAAAGATAGTCGAAGAAAGGTTTGGGCAGATTGAGGACCTGAAATGAAATCTCTCTGTGAAGGCAAAGGACATCACCAGGGTACTTAATGAGTGCTTTGCATGTGTCTTCACTGAATCAGAGAGATGAAATCTGACAGATTGTGTCTGATATATAGGGATCTGATGGATGATGTTTGGATGGGTGGTTGTCTGACAGATGGTCGTCTGAAAGATGTCGATCTGTTAGATGTGTTTCTGATTGGTGGAGTATGATGGACGTGGGGAGGCGAGATGTTGGTCTGATAGATGGGGGCGGGGTCTGATTGATTGGCGTGTGATACATGGGGATCTGACAGACCGGGGTCTGATGGGAGGGTGTGCGGGTGAGCGGGGGGGTAGGGGAGTGTTCTGATTGGTTTGAGCTGATAGAAGGGCTGTGACGCGTGGTTGCCTGGTGAATGTGGTTTTGAGAGATGGGGTCTTTTAGATGGGGTCTGATAGAGTGTGACTACGTGTTTCTGATGAGGATCTGGGCGATAAGAGAGTGATAGATGGGGAGCTGATAGATGGGCGTCTCATAGATGAGATCTGATCGATATGCGTCTGATAGATGAGATTTGCTGGTCGTCGGTTTGTTAGCAGTAGATGAATGAGGTATCGATCTGATGGATAACTGTCACTGATGCAGCTCTGATCGATTGGTGCCTGATAGATGAGGTCTGGTACATGGGGATGGATAGATGTGGGTCTGGTAGCTGGAGCCGGTCAGGAGGGTGTCTGATAGATGGAGATGTCAGAGTTGGGGCCTGAAAGATATTGTCACGGTTGATGTGGGATCTCTCAGAAGACGTCTGAAGCATGTGGTCTGATAGATGGCTATCTGATATGTGGGGAAATGATAGTTAGGGGACATTTAGATCGTGTCTGACAGATGGAGCTCTGATAAGCGGTGTTCTGAATGATTCGGAGTAGATGAAGCGGGTCTGATAGATGTGGATTTTATTTAGTTGGGATCTGTCAGATGTGTAGTTGATAGATGATGAATGACAGATATTGTCTGGCAGGTGTAAGTCTGTTTTTGGGGGGTGAGACAGAAGTGGGTCTGCGGATGGTGATCTAATAGATGTGGTGTGACATATGTGGGTCTGATAGAAGAGAATCTGATAGATGGAATGATGAGGATATGACATATGGATGGAATCTAATGGATTGAGTCTGATCGATGGAGTCTAATTGACACCGGTCTGGTGGATGTGGGTGTTAAGGATGGGCCCACACAGACGCGGGACAGATGCATAGGGATCTGATACATGGTGGACTGATAGTTGGGGTCTGGCTGATGAGACTTTGAGAGATGGGAGCTGATACATGTGGATCTGATCGATGTGGGTCTAACAGAGGTGTCTAATAGATACAGTCAGACAGCTGGGGTCCTGGTGGATTGGTATCAAACAGACGGGCTCTGAAAATGTTGGTCTTGATAACCGCGGGCTTGATGGGATGTCGTTGATAGATACAGTCTGATACGGTCTGATGAGTGGAGATGGGCTCTGACAGATGTAGGTGCAGTACATGGGTGGTTGATGGTCGGCACAGACTCGGTGGGCCGAAGGGCCTGTTTCAGTGCTGTATCTCTAAACTAAACTAAACTACATGGGGAGCTAATACATGGGAGCGGCTGAAATGTATCAGATAATTGGTTTTAAAGAGTTGAGGGTCTAATGGATGATCTTCTGATATATGGGTTCTGAATGATGTTAAACGGGGATCTGATGGTAGCGGTCTGAAAGATGTGAGTATGATAGAGGGGGTATAGTTGACACTGAAATGAAGAATGATAGGGTTCTAATCGATGTTAGTTTCACAGATTGTGTCTGATGGATGGGGACTGATTGATGTATGTCTGAGTGATGGGAATCTGAAAGAAGAGAGTCAGATAGAAAAGGGTCTGACAGGTAGCAGTCATCTGATGGATAGTGGTCTGATATATGGAATGGGTGGAGTCTGTTGGGGTCTGATTGACGGGGGCCGGATGGATGGGGTCTGATTAACCGGGTGTGAATGAAGTGTTCTGGTTGATCACGGTTTGAGATGGGGGTCTGATAAACAAAGCTCGTCTCCCTTGTTGCCCAGTGCTCCTCACATCATCAATTGTGGCCAACACTTGGTCCCGCCTTTTACACAAAACAGCCAATCAGCCCTGAGGACCAACGTTCCATTTATGTTGATGTTTCTCCAAGCAACCGGAGCCCTTTGTTCTCACAGACCAATAAGAAGTCGAGTTGGCTTCGGAGAATGAGGTATAAATAGGGCGAGCAGCAACATAGGCAACACATTGACAGGAGCTGCGAGAATAGAAAGACATTATGGTAAGTGCGCCTGGAAGAATGCTGAAAGGGATGCGAAGCACAGAACCGGAGCGGTCAACAGGTAGAGGGGGATCTGCAGGGAGAGTGCAGGATCCGCATGGATAGAGTAGGGAATCCACAGGCAGAGAGCATGGTGCTCGAGCGAGTCGGAGATCCACAGGGGGGGACGCAATCCCCAGGGAGCGAGGGGGATCCACAGTGCAAGAGAGGAATTCCACAGGGACAGACGGAATCCACAAGAGGCTGATGCACATGGACAGGGGGAGAGAGAAAGAGGGAGGGACTCCGTATTGGGACATACACAGAGTGATGGATCCATAGGGACAGAGTGTGATCGAGTTGGAGAGATGATTGTTTTTCACAAGGAGCAAGAAGATTATCCGGGAGCGGGGAAGAGAAAAGGGAGTGTGCAACGGTGAAGAAATACGGAGAGTTCCTTCAAGATATTGAGCAGTAGATGGACAGGAATTGGGGATGAGCACGGAGAGGGAAGTGTTCAGGCGGAGGTGAGGACAGAGGGAGGATATGTCTACAGATAGCAAGAATCTGCCAGGAACTGGAGATCCACAGAGGGACGGGAGATCTGCAGGGTGTTTACAGGAGTCACGGTAGTTCGACAGAGGGAGCTGCAGCTGGTGATTCAGGATTCCAGTGATCCACAAGGAATGGACTGGGGGATGGGGGGGCACAGAGATCGGGAATTTCCGAGACCTGGGGAATCTCCAGGGACAGAGTGTCCGATGGATGGGAGGATCAATGCGGAATGGAGGGGATCCACGGGTTACTGCAGCGGGATGTGTTGCTGCCCACACACCCTTCTTCTTCCAGGACCAGAACGACTGTCGAAAACATTGCCTCTTCATCTGTAAGTAATCACCTGTTCTTCCCCCTTTAGCGTGAGTGTATTTCAATCCATATTGGCCAGGCCGGTGTGCAGATCGGTAACGCTTGCTGGGAGCTGTATTGCCTGGAGCATGGGATCCAGCCGGATGGACAGACGCCCAGTGACCAGAGCATCGGGGGTGGCGATGACTCCTTCAACACATTCTTCAGTGAGACGGGGGCGGGTAAACACGTTCCCCGAGCCGTGTTTATAGATCTGGAGCCCACTGTGGTTGGTAAGAGGAGTGATTGTTGATGGGTTGCTCAGTCAGTGCTCTCAATACACTCATTGAAACATGGCCTGAATGTTGTGTGCTCATGAGTTTAACTTCTCCTTCCCTGTCCCCAGATGAGGTCCGTACCGGCACCTACCGACAGCTCTTTCACCCCGAGCAGCTCATCACCGGCAAGGAGGATGCGGCTAATAACTATGCACGGGGTCACTGCTCCATCGGCAAAGAGATTGTGGATCTGGTCTTGGATCGCATACGGAAGCTGGTAGGTTCTGTTAGTTTGGTGTGCCGAGATTTCCCGCCTCGCATTCCCAACGATAATAATTCGGGATGAATCAGTTATCACTTCATTTCGGGGGATGATCGTACCCACAGAATCACAAAAATTACACCGATTTCACAAGAATTATAGAGTGGTTATAAATGGAGGACTTAATTCTCAATCTGGAAACAAATTAGCGTATTTTAGAATTCTTTCTCAAGCAATTTTGATTTCCTGTGCAACCAGCAATTCGCAGTCCCTGGCAGGCCCTGCACCCCCTTCCCAACTCCAGGCCTCGAACATAAATCCTCTCCGAGCTGCTTCCCCCTTGTTCCCCACTGCCTCCTCCACAAGGTCCATTACTGCATCCCCCAGGCTCCCACTGCTCCATCTCACCAGCTCCCATTGCGCCCTCTCAGCAGGAGGCTCCTGCTCCATTTTAATGGGTTGTGCGTGTGTTATTTACCCACAGGCTGACCAGTGTACAGGACTGCAGGGTTTCCTCATCTTCCACAGTTTCGGGGGTGGGACCGGCTCAGGTTTTACTTCCCTCCTGATGGAGAGACTCTCCGTCGACTACGGCAAGAAATCCAAACTGGAGTTTTCCGTTTACCCCGCGCCGCAGATTTCCACCGCGGTGGTCGAGCCGTACAACGCCGTACTCGTCACCCACTGCACCCTCGAGCACTCTGACTGCGCCTTCATGGTGGACAATGAGGCCATTTACGACATATGTCGGCGTAACCTTGACATTGAGCGACCGACCTACACCAACCTCAACCGTCTCATTGGACAGGTAGTGTCATCCATCACGGCGTCGCTGCGGTTCGACGGTGCCCTCAACGTGGACCTGACTGAGTTCCAAACCAACCTGGTCCCCTATCCCCGAATTCACTTCCCACTGGTAACCTTCGCGCCCACTATTTCGGCCGAGAAGGCTTACCACGAGCAACTGTCGGTGGCGCAGATCACCAACGCATGCTTTGAGCCAGCCAACCAGATGGTGAAGTGCGACCCCCGCCAGGGCAAGTACATGGCGTGCTGCATGCTGTACCGAGGAGACGTGGTGCCCAAGGATGTCAACGCCTCCATCGCCACCATCAAGAGCAAGCGCTCGATCCAGTTTGTTGATTGGTGCCCGACTGGGTTCAAGGTAAGTGTGGCTTTTGTGTCCAATACATGGGGCCCTGGGGAAACATGGATTGTGGGAATCGCATCTCATAATGAGCAACACTCTTCAGTCCCAGTCAAAAGTTGTTTCTCCATTCAGGAAGAGTAATGGAACAGACCTTCCCCATTCCTGGCCCAAAGACCAGCTCCCTCTGAGGGTTGAGGTGGAATGCTCTCAGATTCACTCCTTGACTGAAGCCTGAATGTCCCAGGGTAAGTCCTGCCTTGAAACCAGGAAAGGCCTTCCTGACAACTCAAGGCCTCTTTGGAGAAGCTGTAATTAAGAAGGAATTCGCTCCTGAATGCAGCCTCATTTCCATTGGAAACTGAAGGTTTAAACCTGGGAGAGGTGCCCAGTGAATAACCAGAGCTGGGTGTACAGAGAAAGACACAAACTCGCTCAGAAACGTAACTTTCTGAAAAGTAAGCGGCGGTCAACAGATCTGATTTTGAAACGACTTTTTAAGCAACTGTAACCGAACAATTTTCCTTCCTCCCGCAGGTTGGCATCAACTACCAGCCCCCGACGGTGGTGCCAGGGGGCGATCTGGCAAAGGTGCAGCGAGCCCTCTGTATGCTGAGCAACACCACCGCCATTTCCTTGGCTTGGACCCGCCTCAACCTCAAATTCGATAAGATGTACGCCAAGCGGGCCTTTGTCCACTGGTACGTGGGGGAGGGGCTGGAGGAAGGGGAGTTCCAGGACGCACGGGAGGACATGGCCTCACTCGAGAAGGATTACGAAGAGGTGGGCATCGATTCTTCCTCGCTGGACAGAAGGGCAGAGGAGGAAGAATAAGTTTTATTAGTTTAGAAAGTACAAAGATTTTAACGTTTATTCATATTGATCTTATAACTTTTATTGAAGTAAATAAATTTATTGTAAATGATTTTGGAAGTGTGTCTCATTAAAGCACAAATGCACGAGAAGGGATTGAGAAACACGGTGTAAAAGAAGACAGAAGATGATCAATGGTCCCAGAAAGTGGGTTAATCAAACTCCACAGAGATGCAGGCCAAGTGTCACACAGCATTTCAATCATTAAAACACTGTCCTAGAGTAGAGGTGGATCCTAGTGATAATGGGTCTAATTGATTTGTGTTTGATTGATGGGTTTGACAAGCAGGGATCTGATAGACTGTTTCAGATCGATTGAAAACTGAATATCGGATATTGGGTTGAGGGGAATGTGATTAATAGGGTCTGATAAATGTGGGTTTGATAGATACTGGTCATTGATAGAATTCACAGATTGGAAGCTGATCGATCGGGGAGAATTCTTGACAGTCTAATCGATGGGGAGCAGATTGGTGGGGATGTGAGAGATGAGGATCTGATTATTGGGGATGAGATTGAGGGGAATCTGTCCAATGGGGGTGGGATCGGTGGGAATTTGACTGATGGGATAGAAAACACGTTGATCTGATTGATCATACTATTGATGTCTCCCAGATTGCGATGTGAGAGATGGTGGCCTGATAAGTGTGGATCTAATCGATGGCGAAAAATTGATCGGGAATATGATTGATTGGGAAGAGATTTTTGTGAATCTGATAGATGGTGACCGGTTGATGCGGGTCCTTGCTGGGTGTCACAGGTTGGGACCACATCAATGGGATTCTGATAGATTTGACTCATGGGACTGTAATAAACTGAGGTCATCCATCTGCTGGCAGTGGATCTGATAGATGTAAATCCTGGCCTGCTGGATTGGAATGTGATTGATGGGGTTCTGATCATTGTGGTCTTATTGACGGGAATGAGATTGAGTGGAATCTGATAGAAGGGGCTGATTAATGGGGAACTCGGTGATGGATGATTGAATGATGGGGATCTGTTTATCAGCTGGATTGATAGGGTGTAGTTGCCAGGGCTGTTATAGATGGGGGTTTGTTTGACAGTTGCCTGATTAATGGGGAGGTCATGAATGTGCATCGGATTGACAGGCCTCTGACTCATCTCAATCTGATTGGGGGAGATGAAAGAAGGCCTGATTAATGAGAGTCTGGTTGATGATAATGTGTTTATGGGGCCTGGTTTATGGAGTTAAGATTGATGATGGTCTTTAAAATGGGGTCTAATTGATGAGGGTATGATGATCAGGTTCTGATTGTTGGAGGACTGATACATGAGGGTTTGACTGATGACAGTCTGTTGGACAGGGTGTGTGATAGTACGGGTCTGATTACTAGGAGTTTGATAGTTGGCGCCTCACTGATGGTAATCTGGCAGATGGTTGATTGGCGGGTATCTGTTGGAAGGGGGTCTGATCGCTGCGGTCTGTTTGATGGTAATCTGAGTGAAGGAAATCTGATAGATGCACTCTAATTGATGGAGGACTCATTGATGGGGATGTGAATGATGTTGTATACTGGACCAGGCTCTGATGGTTGTGGCTCTGCAAGAAAGATGTGGGTTGATAGATTCCAGCATTTTGTGTGCGAATTTCAAATTTCCAGCATTTATTTCTCAATCGACACCAATTGTTGCATTGTCAAAGACAACCACATATTGGTAATTGAATCAGTAAAGCAATCAGTAATTAAATAACACAAGATGCTCTTATAGTTCTCAAAGACCAATGGATTTGTCAACATGCACAACATATTGACAGGAGCTGCGACAATAGAAGGACATTATGGTAAGAACACGTGTTGCAATGCAGAGAGTGAGGGTGTTCCACACAGATAGAACGGTCCACAGGGCTCTGATTGATGGGGGCTGATTAACGGGGGCTTGAGCTGGGATCTGATTGATCATCGCTTGAAATGGGGGACTGAGAGCTCATCTCCCTGGTTACCTGGTGCTCCTCCCATAATCAATTGTGGCGAGCACTCGGCCCCGCCCTTTGCACAAAGCAGCCAATCAGCGCTGTGCACAGTCATGCCTTCTTTGCTGGGTTTCTCCAAGCAACAAGAGCCTTTTGTTCCCACAGACCAATCAGACCTCGACTTGGCAAAATATGCTGCGGTATAAATAGCGCGAACGACAACATCCGCAACACATTGAGAGCAGCTGCGAGAATAGAAGGACATTATGGTAAGAGCACGTGGTAGAATGCGGAGAGTGAGGCTGTTCCACACAGATAGAGCGGTCAACTGGGCTTTGATTGATGGCGGCTTGAGCTGGGGCAGGTGCCATTCACAGGGAGGAATCACAGAATAGGGGAACGCGCTGCCTCCAGGCTCCATTGGTCCACAGGGAATGGGGAGATCCACACAGCACTGGGGATCAGAGAGATGGGGAATTTCAGAGAGCTGGGGGAATCCCCAGGGACAGACGATCCAGATGGAATGGGGATCAATAGGGAATGGGTGCGATCCACAGTTTACTGTAATGCAATATTTCTCTGCGCACACACGCTCTGTCTCCAGCACAACACTGACTGAAAAAGCTTTGCCCTCCATCCTGTGTCAATCATCACCTGTTCTTCCCTATTTAGCGTGAGTGTATTTCAGTCCACGTTGGCCAGGCCGGTGTGCAGATCGGTAACGCTTGCTGGGAGCTGTATTGCCTGGAGCATGGGATCCAGCCGGATGGACAGATGCCCAGTGACAAGAGCATCGGAGGTGGCGATGATTCCTTCAACACTTTCTTCAGTGAGACGGGGGCGGGCAAACACGTTCCCCGAGCCGTGTTTATAGATCTGGAGCCCACTGTGGTTGGTAAGAGGAGTGATTGTTGATGGGTTGCTCAGTCAGTGCTCTCAATACACTCATTGAAACATGTCCTGAATATTATGTGCTCATGATTTTAACTTCTCCTTCCCTGTCCCCAGATGAGGTCCGTACCGGCACCTACCGACAACTCTTTCACCCCGAGCAGCTCATCAGCGGCAAGGAGGATGCGGCTAATAACTATGCACGGGGCCATTGTTCCGTCGGCAAGGAGATTGTGGATCTGGTCCTGGACCGTGTACGGAAGGTGGTAAGTTCTGTGAGTTTAGTGTGTCGCAAATTCCCGCCTCCCATTCCCTGATAAAGGAATTGGGGGTGAATCCATTATTCTGTATTTCAGGGGAAGGAGCCACATCAGCAAGGAGTACAGATCGGAGAATCGGTGATATATCTCCCAGGGGCTCGCAATGCCTCGTCCCACCGGCTCCTACTGTACTGTTTAACTTTCAGCCATTGCCCAGGCCTACTTATCTGATGAAAAACCATTTATCTGATTTGCATTAAGAGCAAATGGACAAATAATATCCCTGAAAACAATCACAGGGAATTTACTCTGGAGGGTTCCGCTCTGTTCGTGGTTGCTGGGTGCAAACTCAGTCAGGCGAGATTTTTCCTGTTCACTGCGAGTGCCCCAATTTTTGTGCGGAATTCCCGCCTGGTGAAAATCGACCGGGTTCTATAACAGGCGGGAAGTCCGCTGCCTCAATTTCACACTCAGATCGATCATGCAATTCGTTCCCTCTCTTGAGTCAAAGTTTGTGAATCCCGGAATTCTGGTCCTGGACAGGTTCTGCTTCCTCTTCCGCGTCCTTTGCCTGAACTCCACAGTGCTCCCAGCACCCGCTGTCCCTTCCACCCCTTTGTACCCAATGCCTCCTCTGCAGCTCCCATTGTCCCACACCTGGGCTGCAAGTGGCTCCATCTCATGTCCTCACTGTCACATCCAGCAGGGATAGTCAGTATTTTCCCTCATGTCCAGTTTTTCCCAATGCTTTGACGATACGCCCATATCCTGCTCCATTTTAATGGGTTGTGCATGTGTTATTTACCCACAGGCTGATCTGTGTACAGGACTGCAGGGTTTCCTCATCTTCCACAGTTTCGGGGGTGGGACCGGCTCAGGCTTTACTTCCCTCCTGATGGAGAGACTCTCCGTCGACTACGGCAAGAAATCCAAACTGGAGTTTTCCGTTTACCCCGCGCCGCAGATTTCCACCGCGGTGGTCGAGCCGTACAACTCCGTACTCGTCACCCACTGCACCCTCGAGCACTCTGACTGCGCCTTCATGGTGGACAATGAGGCCATTTACGACGTCTGCCGGCGTAACCTTGACATTGAGCGACCGACCTACACCAACCTCAACCGTCTCATTGCACAGGTAGTGTCGTCCATCACTGCGTCGCTGCGGTTCGACGGTGCCCTCAACGTGGACCTGACTGAGTTCCAAACCAACCTGGTCCCCTATCCCCGAATTCACTTCCCTCTGGCCACCTTTGCGCCCCTTATATCGGCCGAGAAGGCTTACCACGAGCAACTCACGGTGGCGGAGATCACCAACTCATGCTTTGAGCCAGCCAACCAGCTGGTGAAGTGCGACCCCCGCCAGGGCAAGTACATGGCGTGCTGCATGCTGTACCGAGGAGACGTGGTGCCCAAGGATGTCAACGCCTCCATCGCCACCATCAAGAGCAAGCGCTCGATCCAGTTTGTTGATTGGTGCCCGACTGGGTTCAAGGTAAGAGTGGCTTTTGTGTCCAATCCATGGGGCCCTGGGGAAACATGGATTGTGGGAATCTGATCTCACATATGAACAACACTCTGTTCACCCCGAGTAAAAAGCTGTTCCTCCATTCAGGAAGTGAAATGGAACAGACCCTCCCCATTCCTGGCCCAAAGACCAGCTCCCTCTGAGGGTTGAGGTGGAAATCTCTCAGATTAATTTTTACTTGCAGCCCTGAATGTCTCAGGGGAATTCCTGCCTCCATACAACAAAAACCTTCCTGACAGTCAAGACCTGGTTGGAGGCAATGAAATGAGGAATTGAATTGTCTCCTGATTGCAGCCTCATTACACAGTGACCTTCCACCAGAAACTGAACCTTTAAACCATGGGGAAGAGTCGAGTGAATAACCAGAGCAGGGATTTCGTACAAACACCCAAACTCGCTGATAGATTTACCTGTCTGACAATTAATGGGCCGTCTGATGTTGAAGCGATTTCTTCAGTCACTGAAATCTGACAAATGTCCTTTCCCACAGGTTGGCATCAACTACCAGCCGCCGACGGTGGTGCCAGGGGGCGACCTGGCAAAGGTGCAGCGAGCCCTCTGTATGCTGAGCAACACCACCGCCATTGCTTTCGCTTGGACCCGCCTCAACCTCAAATTCGACAAGATGTACGCCAAGCGGGCCTTTGTGCACTGGTACGTCGGGGAGGGCCTGGAGGAAGGGGAGTTCCAGGACGCACGGGAGGACCTGGCCTCACTCGAGAAGGATTACGAAGAGGTGGGCGTCGATTCATCCTATCTGGACAGAAGGGCAGAGGAGGAGGAAGAATAAGATTTATTCATTTAGAATGTTAAAATAGTTTAATTAAATTTCTCAAGTCGCAAACAGACTTATTAATGCAGAGAGTCCAAAGCTTTAACTTAATTTCACATCGATGTTAATAATCATAATTATGAAAATAAATGTATTTGCAAATGATTTTTGAATTGTGTCCTTTTGAATGCTAAGAATATACAAGAGGTTGGAAAACACGGTGTGATAATACTTGAAGTTCAAAGAAGATCAATGAAACCAGAACGGGAGTTCATAAAACCCGCAGGATCCTGGAATTAGAACACATTTTACTTTCGGGGGCACCCGAGAGGGTGTTAGACCTCGCAAAGGGGCCTCTCGCCTGTTCTCTCGTTCACCTCCACCTTCATGTTACTGCCTTTGTCAGTTCACTTTTCCCCTTTCTCTCTCTTCCTTTCTCTCTCTCCCGCCCTGCATCAGTCGCCCTTCCTCTGTCTCCCTCCCACTTTATCTCCCTCCCTCTCCTGCTGCTGATTCATCCTGGTTCCATTTCACAGCGGCCTGCTGGCCTTCCAGCACCTTGCCACAATGGATAATCTTAGCACCGGGGCCTTGTCACTCCATCCCATCCTTGATCCTCGCACACGCCCTCTCCCACAGACATGTCCATCCCAATCAGGGCACCATAGTGTCATGGTTATGGTACTGGATCCAGGGCTTCTGTCCTCAAAGACCATCAGTCAAGTAGTGTCATTGAATCCAATAAATCGGTGAGTTTACACCATGCCCACTGACCATAAAGGTTTGGCGAACGATCATCAAATTCCAACAGACTCAATATCTCCATTCAGAGGAAGGGAAGCTGCCACTCGTGACACTGCTGAGCCCACATGTGACCCCAGTCCTATCATGTGTGCGTGACCCTTGAACCATATTGCAAGCCGCTCCGTCGTAAGAACAGTTCCTGTTGAGAAGGTCAACTCCATGTTCTGGGAGAATTTCGAATGGGCAATGAATGCCAGCCTTGGCAGAGATACTCAGATCCTGAGAACAAAACATTTCAATGACTGGTCTGTCATCCCTAGCTCAGGGTTGCCTACATTGAGGACAACGACGGGGATGGTGTATATAGGTAGAGTCAATGTCCAGTTCTGTAACTTCATTCTTCTGTTTGGGAATTACCAGCAAGGCCGGAGTTTGACTGTGGACTGTATATATTTGGTTAGAGCTAATGAGTGTGAGGAGGAGCTTTTACCTTGCCATGTCTATACTGTAAAGCACCAAATAGAAGGAAGACAGTGGAGAAGTAAATTGGAAGGAACATTTCTGAAAAATGATTTAAAAATAGAGTAGTAATAATGGGGGAACATCAATGATCCTAATTCCTATAGGGACGCCGGAAAGGCTTGCAAACCTGGAGCTACCTGGATGACTAAAGAAATTGAGATGAAAAAGAAAGTGGAAAAGGTCGCTAACAATTAATATCAGTTTCATAATATGTTATTCAAGCTGTGTACAGAAAGTGCAGAGGAGAACTGGATAAAAAAAATGGATGGGCAAAGAGAATGCATAAGAATAGATCAATAGGTAATATAAAAGAGATCACCAAAGCCTTTTTTACGCAGATAAAAAGTAAAAGATAGTCGCAGAAAGGTTTGGGCAGATTGAGGACCTGAAATGAAATCTCTCTGTGAAGGCAAAGGACATCACCAGGGTACTTAATGAGTGCTTTGCATGTGTCTTCACTGAATCAGAGAGATGAAATCTGACAGATTGTGTCTGATATATAGGGATCTGATGGATGATGTTTGGATGGGTGGTTGCCTGACAGATGGTCGTCTGAAAGATGTCGATCTGTTAGATGTGTTTCTGATTGGTGGAGTATGATGGACGTGGGGAGGCGAGATGTTGGTCTGATAGATGGGGGCGGGGTCTGATTGATTGGCGTGTGATACATGGGGATCTGACAGACCGGGGTCTGATGGGAGGGTGCGGGTGTGCGGGGGGTAGGGGAGTGTTCTGATTGGTTTGAGCTGATAGAAGGGCTGTGACGCGTGGTTGCCTGGTGAATGTGGTTTTGAGAGATGGGGTCTTATAGATGGGGTCTGATAGAGTGTGGCTACGTGTTTCTGATGAGGATCTGGGCGATAAGAGAGTGATAGATGGGGAGCTGATAGATGGGCGTCTCATAGATGAGATCTGATCGATATGCGTCTGATAGATGAGATTTGCTGGTCGTCGGTTTGTTAGCAGTAGATGAATGAGGTATCGATCTGATGGATAACTGTCACTGATGCAGCTCTATTCGGTTGGTGCCTGATAGATGAGGTCTGGTACATGGGGATGGATAGATGTGGGTCTGGTAGCTGGAGCCGGTCAGGAGGGTGTCTGATGAATGGAGATTTCAGAGTTGGGGCCTGAAAGATATTGTCACGGTTGATGTGGGATCTCTCAGAAGACGTCTGAAGCATGTGGTCTGATAGATGGCTATCTGATATGTGGGGAAATGGTAGTTAGGGGA
This sequence comes from Heterodontus francisci, assembly GCF_036365525.1. Classification (NCBI taxonomy): domain Eukaryota; kingdom Metazoa; phylum Chordata; class Chondrichthyes; order Heterodontiformes; family Heterodontidae; genus Heterodontus; species Heterodontus francisci. Next base: position 11,742,079 of record NC_090419.1, read on the forward strand.
CATTTAGATCGTGTCTGATAGATGGGGCTCTGATAAACGGAGTTCTGAATGATTCGGATTAGATGAAGCGGGTCTGATAGATGTGGAATTTATTTAGTTGGGATCTGTCAGATGTGTAGTTGATAGATGATGAATGACAGATATTGTCTGGCAGGTGTAAGTCTGTTTTTGGGGGGTGAACAAAGAACAAAGATAATTACAGCACATGAACAGGCCCTTCGGCCCTCCAAGCCTGCGCCGATCTTGATCCTCTCTCTAAACATGTCGCCTATTTTCTAAGGTTCTGTATCTCTTTTCTTCCTGCCCATTCATGTATCTGTCTAGATACATCTTAAAAGACTCCATCGTGCCCGCATCTACCACCTCCGCTGGCAACGCGTTCCAGGTGCCCACCACCCTCTGCGTAAAGAACTTTCCACGCATATCCCCCCTAAACATTTCCCCTTTCACTTTGAACTCGTGTCCTCTAGTAATTGAAACCCTCACTCTGGGAAAAAGCCTCTTGCTATCCACCCTGTCTATACCTCTCATGATTTTGTACACCTCAATCAGGTCCCCCCTCAACCTCCGTCTTTCTAATGAAAATAATCCTAATCTACTCAACCTCTCTTCATAGCTAGCGCCCTCCATACCAGGCAACATCCTGGTGAGCCTCCTCTGCACCCTCTCCAAAGCATCCACATCCTTTTGATAATGTGGCGACCAGTACTGTACGCAGTATTCCAAATGTGGCCGAACCAAAGTCCTATACAACTGTAACATGACCTGCCAACTCTTGTACTCAATGCCCCGTCCGATGAAGGAAAGCATGCCGTATGCCTTCTTGACCACTCTATTTACCTGCGTTGCCACCTTCAGGGAACAGTGGACCTGAACACCCAAATCTCTCTGGACATCAATTTTCCCCAGGACTTTTCCATTTACTGTATAGTTCACTCTTGAATTGGATCTTCCAAAATGCATCACCTCGCATTTGCCCTGATTGAACTCCATCTGCCATTTCTCTGCCCAACTCTCTAATCTATCTATATTCTGCTGTATTCTCTGACCGTCCCCTTCACTATCTGCTACTCCACCAATCTTAGTGTCGTCTGCAAACTTGCTAATCAGTCCACCTATACTTTCCTCCAAATCATTTATGTATATCACAAACAACAGTGGTCCCAGCACGGATCCCTGTGGAACACCACTGGTCACACGTCTCCATTTTGAGAAACTCCCTTCTACTGCTACTCTCTGTCTCCTGTTGCCCAGCCAGTTCTTTATCCATCTAGCTAGTACACCTTGGACCCCAAGCGCCTTCACTTTCTCCATCAGCCTGCCATGGGGAACCTTATCAAACGCCTTACTGAAGTCCATGTATACGACATCTACAGCCCTTCCTGAGACAGAAGTGGGTGTGCGGATGGTGATCTAATAGATGTGATGTGACATATGTGGGTCTGATAGAAGAGAATCTGATAGATGGAATGATGAGGATATGACATATGGATGGAATCTAATGGATTGAGTCTGATCGATGGAGTCTAATTGACACCGGTCTGGTGTCAATTAAGGCTGGGCTCATTCAGATGCGGGACAGATACACAGGGAGCTGATACATGGTGGACTGATAGGTGGGGTCTGGCTGATGAGACTTTGAGAGATGGGAGCTGATACATGTGGATCTGATCGATGTGGGTCTAACAGAGGTGTCTAATAGATACAGTCAGTCAGGTGGGGTCCTGGTGGATTGGCATCAAACAGACGGGCTCTGAAAATGTTGGTCCTGACAACCGCGGGCTTGATGGGATGTCGTTGATAGATACAGTCTGATACGGTCTGATGAATGGAGATCTGAAAGAAGGGCTCTGACTGATGTAGCTACAATACATGGGGAGATAATATATGGGAACGGCAGATATGAATGAGATAATTGGTTGTATATAGTTGTGGGTCTGATGGATGATCTTCTGATATATGGGTTCTGAATGATGTTAAACGGGGATCTGATGGATGCGGTCTGAAAGATGTGAATATGATAGAGGGGGTATAGTTGACAAGGGAATGAATGAATGAAGGGGATCTGATCGATGTTGGTTTCATAGATTATGTGATGAATGGAGTCTGATTGATGTATGTCTGAGTGATGGGAATCTGACAGAAGAGAGTCAGATAGAAAAGGGTCTGACAGGTAGCTGTGATCTGATGGATAGTGGTCTGATACATCAAATGGGTGGAGTCTGTTGGGGTCTGATTGACGGGGGCCGGATGGATGGGGTCTGATTAACCGGGGTCTGAATGAAGGGTTCTGGTTGATCAGGGTTTGTGATGGTGGTCTGATAAACAAAGCTCGTCTCCCTTGTTGCCCAGTGCTCCTCACATCTTCAACACCTGGTCCCGCCTTTTACACAAAGCAAACAATCAGTGCTGAGCACCAACGTTCCATTTATGTTGATGTTTCTCCAAGCAACCGGAGCCCTTTGTTCTCACAGACCAATAAGAAGTCGAGTTGACTTCGGAGAATGAGGTATAAATAGGGCGAGCAGCAACATAGGCAATACATTGACAGGAGCTGCGAGAATAGAAGGACATTATGGTAAGTGCGCCTGGAAGAATGCTGAAAGGGATGTGGAGCACAGAAACGGAGCGGTCAACAGGTAGATGGGGATCTACAGGGAGAGTGCAGGCTCCGCACGGATCGAGTGGGGAATCCACAGGGAGAGAGCATGGTGCTAGAGCGAGTCGGAGATCCACAGGGGGAGACGCAATCCCCAGGGAGCGTGGGTGGTCCACAGTGTAAGAGAGGAATTCCACAGGGACAGACGGAATCCACAAGAGGCTGATCCACATGGATAAAGCAGGAAATCTACAGGGATAGAAGGAAGGAGGGAGGGAATCCGGATTGGGAAATACACAGAGTGATGGATCCACAGGGACAGAGTGTGATCGAGATGGAGAGATGATTGTCTTTCTCAAGGAGCAAGAAGATTATCCGGGAGCGGGGAAGAGAAAAGGGAGTGTGCAACGGTGAAGAAATAGACAGTTCCTTGGAGATATTGAGCAGCAGATGTACAGGAATTGGGGATTAGCACGGAGAGGGAAGTGTTCCGGCGGAGGGGAGGACACAGGGACGATAATGTCTACAGGTAGTAAGAATCTGCCAGGAAATGGGGGTCAACAGGGGGAGGGGAGATCTGCAGGGTGTTTACAGGAGTCACGGTAGTCGGGGGGAGGGAGCTGCAGCTGGTGATTCAGGATTCCAGTGATCCACAAGGAATGGACTGGGGGGTGGGGGGGCACAGAGATCGGGAATTTCCGAGACCTGGGGAATCTCCAGGGACAGAGTGTCCGATGGATGGGAGGATCAATGCGGAATGGATGGGATCCACAGGTTACTGCAGCGGGATGTGTTGCTGCCCACACAACCTTCTTCTTCCAGGACCAGACCGACTGTCGAAAACATTGCCTCTTCATCTGTAAATAATCACCTGTTCTTCCCCCTTTAGCGTGAGTGTATTTCAATCCATATTGGCCAGGCCGGTGTGCAGATCGGTAACGCTTGCTGGGAGCTGTATTGCCTGGAGCATGGGATCCAGCCGGATGGACAGATGCCCATTGACAAGACCATCGGGGGTGGCGATGACTCCTTCAACACCTTCTTCAGTGAGACGGGGGCGGGCAAACACGTTCCCCGAGCCGTGTTTATAGATCTGGAGCCCACTGTGGTTGGTAAGAGGAGTGATTGTTGATGGGTTGCTCAGTCAGTGCTCTCAATACACTCATTGAAACATGGCCTGAATGGTGTGTGCTCATGATTTTAACTTCTCCTTCCCTGTCCCCAGATGAGGTCCGTACCGGCACCTACCGACAGCTCTTTCACCCCGAGCAGCTCATCACCGGCAAGGAGGACGCGGCTAATAACTATGCACGGGGTCACTGTTCCATCGGCAAGGAGATTGTGGATCTGGTCTTGGATCGCATACGGAAGCTGGTAGGTTCTGTTAGTTTGGTGTGCCGAGATTTCCCGCCTCGCATTCCCAACGATAATAATTCGGGATGAATCAGTTATCACTTCATTTCGGGGAATGATCGCACGCACAGAATCACAGAAATTACACCGATTTCACAAGAATTATAGAGTGGTGATAAACGGGGGACTTAATTCTCGGAATTTCGACTGGGATAGTAGCAGTGTGAAGGGCAGAGAGGGGCGAGAGATCATAGATTGTGTTCAGGAAACTTTTCCACAGCAAAATGTTTCCACTCCAAGAAGAGGGGAGGTACTGCTGGACCTGGTTATTGGGGATGAGGTGGGCCAAGTGGATCAAATATCAGTAGGAGAGCATCTAGGGGAGAGTGATCATTGTTTCCTAAGTTTCCATTGTCTATAGAAAAGGACAATGAACAATCTCGAGGAACTATAATTAACTGGGGGAAAGCCAACTTCAATGGGGTAAGTCTGCATCTTGGCCGAATTAATTGGCATCAAAGGTTGGCAGGAAAAACGGGAGCTCATCAATGGGTCACCTTCAATGAAGAGATAGTTGGGGAACAGTCAAGGAATATTCTCTTGAGGGGGAAAGGTATTGCAAACAAATCCAGAGCTCCCTGGAGGAACAAAGAGACAGAGTTTAAGTTGAAGATAAAACAAAGTGCTTGTGATAGAGGTCAGGTAGATAATCCAATGTTATTTCCCATTGATATTATACAATGGTTTAGGAGAATCGGCGCTGTTATGTATGTCTCCCGTTTATAGAACCCGGCTGATGATAATTTGATGGGTTCTATGACAGGCGGACGTTCCTCTCCACCAGAATACTACCCAGGCCCTGAACAATATTCTACCCCGGTACTCCGCCAAAACTATGACGGCCGACTCGGAAAACCCCCTGGAACATAATGAGCGTACTTCAGAATTCTTTCTAAAGCAATGTTGGTTTCCTGTGCAACCTGCAATTCGCACTCCCTGGCTGGCCCTGCACCCCCTTCCCACCACCAGGCCTCGAACATAAATCCTCTCCGAGCTGCTTCCCCCTTGTTCCCCACTGCCTCCTCCACAAGGTCCATTACTGCATCCCCCAGGCTCCCACTGCTCCATCTCACCAGCTCCCATTGCGCCCTCTCAGCAGGAGGCTGCAGGAGATTTGTTGATGTTTAGTTTCCACTCTCCTTTTCTGGATTGATTCCATTCCCTGCTCCATTTTAATGGGTTGTGCGTGTGTTATTTACCCGCAGGCTGATCTGTGTACAGGACTGCAGGGTTTCCTCATCTTCCACAGTTTCGGGGGTGGGACCGGCTCGGGCTTTACTTCCCTCCTGATGGAGAGACTCTCCGTCGACTACGGCAAGAAATCCAAACTGGAGTTTTCCGTTTACCCCGCGCCGCAGATTTCCACCGCGGTGGTCGAGCCGTACAACTCCGTACTCGTCACCCACTGCACCCTCGAGCACTCTGACTGCGCCTTCATGGTGGACAATGAGGCCATTTACGACATATGTCGGCGTAACCTTGACATTGAGCGACCGACCTACACCAACCTCAACCGTCTCATTGGACAGGTAGTGTCATCCATCACGGCGTCGCTGCGGTTCGACGGTGCCCTCAACGTGGACCTGACTGAGTTCCAAACCAACCTGGTCCCCTATCCCCGAATTCACTTCCCACTGGTAACCTTCGCGCCCACTATTTCGGCCGAGAAGGCTTACCACGAGCAACTGTCGGTGGCGCAGATCACCAACGCATGCTTTGAGCCAGCCAACCAGATGGTGAAGTGCGACCCCCGCCAGGGCAAGTACATGGCGTGCTGCATGCTGTACCGAGGAGACGTGGTGCCCAAGGATGTCAACGCCTCCATCGCCACCATCAAGAGCAAGCGCTCGATCCAGTTTGTTGATTGGTGCCCGACTGGGTTCAAGGTAAGTGTGGCTTTTGTGTCCAATCCATGGGGCCCTGGGGAAACATGGATTGTGGGAATCGCATCTCATAATGAGCAACACTCTCTTCAGTCCCAGTCAAAAGTTGTTTCTCCATTCAGGAAGTGTAATGGAACAGACCTTCCTCATTCCTGGCCCAAAGACCAGCTCCCTCTGAGGGTTGAGGTGGAATGCTCTCAGATTCACTCCTTGACTGAAGCCTGAATGTCCCAGGGTAAGTCCTGCCTTGAAACCAGGAAAGGCCTTCCTGACAACTCAAGGCCTCTTTGGAGAAGCTGTAATTAAGAAGGAATTCGCTCCTGAATGCAGCCTCATTACACAATGACCTTCCATTGGAAACTGAAGGTTTAAACCTGGGAGAGGTGCCCAGTGAATAACCAGAGCTGGGTGTACAGAGAAAGACACAAACTCGCTCAGAAACGTAACTTTCTGAAAAGTAAGCGGCGGTCAACAGATCTGATTTTGAAACGACTTTTTAAGCAACTGTAACCGAACAATTTTCCTTCCTCCCGCAGGTTGGCATCAACTACCAGCCCCCGACGGTGGTACCAGGGGGCGATCTGGCAAAGGTGCAGCGAGCCCTCTGTATGCTGAGCAACACCACCGCCATTTCCTTGGCTTGGACCCGCCTCAACCTCAAATTCGATAAGATGTACGCCAAGCGGGCCTTTGTCCACTGGTACGTGGGGGAGGGGTTGGAGGAAGGGGAGTTCCAGGACGCACGGGAGGACATGGCCTCACTCGAGAAGGATTACGAAGAGGTGGGCATCGATTCTTCCTCGCTGGACAGAAGGGCAGAGGAGGAAGAATAAGTTTTATTAGTTTAGAAAGTACAAAGATTTTAACGTTTATTCATATTGATCTTATAACTTTTATTGAAGTAAATAAATTTATTGTAAATGATTTTGGAAGTGTGTCTCATTAAAGCACAAATGCACGAGAAGAGATTGAGAAACACGGTGTAAAAGAAGATTGAAGATAGAAGATGATCAATGGTCCCAGAAAGTGGGTTAATCAAACTCCACAGAGCTGCAGGCCAAGTGTCACACAGCATTTCAATCATTAAAACACCGTCCTAGAGTAGAGGTGGATCCTAGTGATAATGGGTCTAGTTGATTTGTGTTTGATTGATGGGTTTTACAAGCAGGGATCTGATAGACTGTTTCAGATCGATTGGAAACTGAATATCGGATATTGGGTTGAGGGGAATCTGATTAATAGGGTCTGATAAATGTGGGTTTGATAGATACTGGTCATTGATAGAATTCACAGATTGGAAGCTGATCGATCGGGGAGAATTCTTGACAGTCTAATCGATGGGGAGCAGATTGGTGGGGATGTGAGAGATGAGGATCTGATTATTGGGGATTAGATTGAGGGGAATCTGTTCAATGGGGGTGGGATCGGTGGGAATTTGACTGATGGGATAGAATACACGTTGATCTGATTGGTCATACTATTGATGTCTCCCAGATTGCGATGTGAGAGATGGTGGCCTGATAAGTGTGGATCTAATCGATGGCGAAAAATTGATCGGGAATATGATTGATTGGGAAGAGATTTTTGTGAATCTGATAGATGGTGACCGGTTGATGCGGGTCCTTGCTGGGTGTCACAGGTTGGGACCACATCAATGGGATTCTGATAGATTTGACTCATGGGACTGTAATAAACTGAGGTCATCCATCTGCTGGCAGTGGATCTGATAGATGTAAATCCTGGCCTGCTGGATTGGAATGTGATTGATGGGGTTCTGATCATTGTGGTCTTATTGACGGGAATGAGATTGAGTGGAATCTGATAGAAGGGGCTGATTAATGGGGAACTCGGTGATGGATGATTGAATGATGGGGATCTGTTTATCAGCTGGATTGATAGGGTGTAGTTGCCAGGGCTGTTATAGATGGGGGTTTGTTTGACAGTTGCCTGATTAATGGGGAGGTCATGAATGTGCATCGGATTGACAGGCCTCTGACTCATCTCAATCTGATTGGGGGAGATGAAAGAAGGCCTGATTAATGAGAGTCTGGTTGATGATAATGTGTTTATGGGGCCTGGTTTATGGAGTTAAGATTGATGATGGTCTTTAAAATGGGGTCTAATTGATGAGGGTATGATGATCAGGTTCTGATTGTTGGAGGACTGATACATGAGGGTTTGACTGATGACAGTCTGTTGGACAGGGTGTGTGATAGTACGGGTCTGATTACTAGGAGTTTGATAGTTGGCGCCTCACTGATGGTAATCTGGCAGATGGTTGATTGGCGGGTATCTGTTGGAAGGGGGTCTGATCGCTGCGGTCTGTTTGATGGTAATCTGAGTGAAGGAAATCTGATAGATGCACTCTAATTGATGGAGGACTCATTGATGGGGATGTGAATGATGTTGTATACTGGACCAGGCTCTGATGGTTGTGGCTCTGCAAGAAAGATGTGGGTTGATAGATTCCAGCATTTTGTGTGCGAATTTCAAATTTCCAGCATTTATTTCTCAATCGACACCAATTGTTGCATTGTCAAAGACAACCACATATTGGTAATTGAATCAGTAAAGCAATCAGTAATTAAATAACACAAGATGCTCTTATAGTTCTCAAAGACCAATGGATTTGTCAACATGCACAACATATTGACAGGAGCTGCGACAATAGAAGGACATTATGGTAAGAACACGTGTTGCAATGCAGAGAGTGAGGGTGTTCCACACAGATAGAACGGTCCACAGGGCTCTGATTGATGGGGGCTGATTAACGGGGGCTTGAGCTGGGATCTGATTGATCATCGCTTGAAATGGGGGACTGAGAGCTCATCTCCCTGGTTACCTGGTGCTCCTCCCATAATCAATTGTGGCGAGCACTCGGCCCCGCCCTTTGCACAAAGCAGCCAATCAGCGCTGTGCACAGTCATGCCTTCTTTGCTGGGTTTCTCCAAGCAACAAGAGCCTTTTGTTCCCACAGACCAATCAGACCTCGACTTGGCAAAATATGCTGCGGTATAAATAGCGCGAACGACAACATCCGCAACACATTGAGAGCAGCTGCGAGAATAGAAGGACATTATGGTAAGAGCACGTGGTAGAATGCGGAGAGTGAGGCTGTTCCACACAGATAGAGCGGTCAACTGGGCTTTGATTGATGGCGGCTTGAGCTGGGGCAGGTGCCATTCACAGGGAGGAATCACAGAATAGGGGAACGCGCTGCCTCCAGGCTCCATTGGTCCACTGGGAATGGGGAGATCCACACAGCACTGGGGATCAGAGAGATGGGGAATTTCAGAGAGCTGGGGGAATCCCCAGGGACAGACGATCCAGATGGAATGGGGATCAATAGGGAATGGGTGCGATCCACAGTTTACTGTAATGCAATATTTCTCTGCGCACACACGCTCTGTCTCCAGCACAACACTGACTGAAAAAGCTTTGCCCTCCATCCTGTGTCAATCATCACCTGTTCTTCCCTATTTAGCGTGAGTGTATTTCAGTCCACGTTGGCCAGGCCGGTGTGCAGATCGGTAACGCTTGCTGGGAGCTGTATTGCCTGGAGCATGGGATCCAGCCGGATGGACAGATGCCCAGTGACAAGAGCATCGGAGGTGGCGATGATTCCTTCAACACTTTCTTCAGTGAGACGGGGGCGGGCAAACACGTTCCCCGAGCCGTGTTTATAGATCTGGAGCCCACTGTGGTTGGTAAGAGGAGTGATTGTTGATGGGTTGCTCAGTCAGTGCTCTCAATACACTCATTGAAACATGTCCTGAATATTGTGTGCTCATGATTTTAACTTCTCCTTCCCTGTCCCCAGATGAGGTCCGTACCGGCACCTACCGACAACTCTTTCACCCCGAGCAGCTCATCACCGGCAAGGAGGATGCGGCTAATAACTATGCACGGGGCCATTGTTCCGTCGGCAAGGAGATTGTGGATCTGGTCCTGGACCGTGTACGGAAGGTGGTAAGTTCTGTGAGTTTAGTGTGTCGCAAATTCCCGCCTCCCATTCCCTGATAAAGGAATTGGGGGTGAATCCATTATTCTGTATTTCAGGGGAAGGAGCCACATCAGCAAGGAGGACAGATCGGAGAATCGGTGATATATCTCCCAGGGGCTCGCAATGCCTCATCCCACCGGCTCCTACTGTACTGTTTAACTTTCAGCCATTGCCCAGGCCTACTTATCTGATGAAAAACCATTTATCTGATTTGCATGAAGAGCAAATGGACAAATAATATCCTTGAAGACAATCACAGGGAATTTACTCTGGAGGGTTCCGCTCTGTTCGTGGTTGCTGGGTGCAAACTCAGTCAGGCGAGATTTTTCCTGATCACTGCGAGTGCCCCAATTTTTGTGCGGAATTCCCGCCTGGTGAAAATCGACCGGGTTCTATAACAGGCGGGAAGTCCGCTGCCTCAATTTCACACTCAGATCGATCATGCAATTCGTTCCCTCTCTTGAGTCAAAGTTTGTGAATCCCGGAATTCTGGTCCTGGACAGGTTCTGCTTCCTCTTCCGTATCCTTTGCCTGAACTCCACAGGGCTCCCAGCACCCGCTGTCCCTTCCACCCCTTTGTACCCAATGCCTCCTCTCCAGCTCCCATTGTCCCACACCTGGGCTGCAAGTGGCTCCATCTCATGTCCTCACTGTCACATCCAGCAGGGATAGTCAGTATTTTCCCTCATGTCCAGTTTTTCCCAATGCTTTGACCATACGCCCATCCTGCTCCATTTTAATGGGTTGTGCATGTGTTATTTACCCACAGGCTGATCTGTGTACAGGACTGCAGGGTTTCCTCATCTTCCACAGTTTCGGAGGTGGGACCGGCTCAGGTTTTACTTCCCTCCTGATGGAGAGACTCTCCGTCGACTACGGCAAGAAATCCAAACTGGAGTTTTCCGTTTACCCCGCGCCGCAGATTTCCACCGCGGTAGTCGAGCCGTACAACTCCGTACTCGTCACCCACTGCACCCTCGAGCACTCTGACTGCGCCTTCATGGTGGACAATGAGGCCATTTACGACGTCTGCCGGCGTAACCTTGACATTGAGCGACCGACCTACACCAACCTCAACCGTCTCATTGCACAGGTAGTGTCATCCATCACGGCGTCGCTGCGGTTCGACGGTGCCCTCAACGTGGACCTGACTGAGTTCCAAACCAACCTGGTCCCCTATCCCCGAATTCACTTCCCTCTGGCCACCTTTGCGCCCCTTATATCGGCCGAGAAGGCTTACCACGAGCAACTCACGGTGGCGGAGATCACCAACTCATGCTTTGAGCCAGCCAACCAGCTGGTGAAGTGCGACCCCCGCCAGGGCAAGTACATGGCGTGCTGCATGCTGTACCGAGGAGACGTGGTGCCCAAGGATGTCAACGCCTCCATCGCCACCATCAAGAGCAAGCGCTCGATCCAGTTTGTTGATTGGTGCCCGACTGGGTTCAAGGTAAGAGTGGCTTTTGTGTCCAATCAATGGGGCCCTGGGGAAACATGGATTGTGGGAATCTGATCTCACATATGAACAACACTCTGTTCACCCCGAGTAAAAAGCTGTTCCTCCATTCAGGAAGTGAAATGGAACAGACCCTCCCCATTCCTGGCCCAAAGACCAGCTCCCTCTGAGGGTTGAGGTAGAAATCTCTCAGATTAATTTTTACTTGCAGCCCTGAGTGTCTCAGGGGAATTCCTGCCTCCATACAACAAAAACCTTCCTAACAGTCAAGACCTGGTTGGAGACAATGAAATGAGGAATTGAATTGTCTCCTGAATGCAGCCTCATTACACAGTGACCTTCCACCAGAAACTGAAGCTTTAAACCATGGGGAAGAGTCGAGTGAATAACCAGAGCAGGGATTTCGTACAAACACCCAAACTCGCTGATAGATTTACCTGTCTGACAATTAATGGGCCGTCTGATGTTGAAGCGATTTCTTCAGTCACTGAAATCTGACAAATGTCCTTTCCCCCCACAGGTTGGCATCAACTACCAGCCGCCGACGGTGGTGCCAGGGGGCGACCTGGCAAAGGTGCAGCGAGCCCTCTGTATGCTGAGCAACACCACCGCCATTGCTTTCGCTTGGACCCGCCTCAACCTCAAATTCGACAAGATGTACGCCAAGCGGGCCTTTGTGCACTGGTACGTCGGGGAGGGCCTGGAGGAAGGCGAGTTCCAGGACGCACGGGAGGACCTGGCCTCACTCGAGAAGGATTACGAAGAGGTGGGCGTCGATTCATCCTATCTGGACAGAAGGGCAGAGGAGGAGGAAGAATAAGATTTATTCATTTAGAATGTTAAAATAGTTTAATTAAATTTCTCAAGTCGCAAACAGACTTATTAATGTAGAGAGTCCAAAGCTTTAACTTAATTTCACATCGATGTTAATAATCATAATTATGAAAATAAATGTATTTGCAAATGATTTTTGAATTGTGTCCGTTTGAATGCTAAGAATATACAAGAGGTTGGAAAACACGGTGTGATAATACTTGAAGTTCAAAGAGGATCATTGAAACCAGAACGGGAGTTCATAAAACCCGCAGGATCCTGGAATTAGAACACATTTTACTTTCGGGGGCACCCGAGAGGGTGTTAGACCTCGCAAAGGGGCCGCTAGCCTGTTCTCTCGTTCATCTCTACCTTCATGTTACTGCCTGAGTCAGTTCACTTTTCCCCTTTCTCTCTCTTCCTTTCTCTCTCTCCCGCCCTGCATCAGTCGCCCTTCCTCTGTCTCCCTCCCACTTTATCTCCCTCCCTCTCCTGCTGCTGATTCATCCTGGTTCCATTTCACAGCGGCCTGCTGTCCTTCCAGCACCTTGCCACAATGGATAATCTTAGCACCGGGGCCTTGTCACTACATCACATCCTTGATCCTCGCACACGCCCTCTCCCACAGACATGTCCATCCCAATCAGGGCACCATAGTGTCATGGTTATGGTACTGGATCCAGGGCTTCTGTCCTCAAAGACCATCAGTCAAGTAGTGTCATTGAATCCAATCAATTGGTGAGTTTACAATTTGCCCACTGACCATAAAGTTTTGGCGAACGATCATCAAAATCCAACAGACTCAATAACTCCCTTCAGGGGAAGGGAAGCTGCCACTCGTGACACTGCTGAGCCCACATGTGACCCTATCATGTGTGCGTGACCCTTAAACCACATTGCAAGCCGCTCCGTCGTAAGAACAGTTCCTACTGAGAAGGTCAACTCCATGTTCTTGGGAGAATTGCGAATGGGCAATGAATGCCAGCCTTGGCAGAGATACTCAGATCCTGAGAACAAAACATTTCAATGGCTGGTCTGTCATCCCTAGCTCAGGGTTGCCTACATTGAGGGCAACGACGGGGATGGTGTATATAGGTAGAGTCAATGTCTAGTTCTGTAACTTCATTCTTCTGTTTGGGAATTACCAGCAAGGCCGGAGTTTGACTGTGGACTGTATATATTTGGTTAGAGCTAATGAGTGCGAGGAGGAGCTTTTACCTTGCCATGTCTATACTGTAAAGCACCAAATAGAAGGAAAACAGTGGAGGAGTAAATTTAAAGGAACATTTCTGAAAAATGGTAAAACAATAGAGTAGTAATAATGGGGGAACATCCATGATCCTAATTCCTATCAGGGAGACAGGAAGGGCTTGCAAACCTGGAGCTACCTGGATGACTAAAGAAATGGAGATGAAAAAGAAAGAGGAAAAGGTCGCTAACAATTAATATCAACTTCATAATATGTTATTCAAGCTGTGTACTGAAAGTGCAGAGGAGAACTGGATAAAAAAATGGATAGGCAAAGAGAATGCATAAGAATAGATCAATAGGTAATATAAAAGGGATCACCAAAGCCTTTTTTAAGCAGATAAAAAGTAAAAGATAGTCGCAGAAAGGTTTGGGCAGATTGAGGACCTGAAATGAAATCTCTTTGTGAAGGCAAAGGTCATCACCAGGGTACTTAATGAGTGCTTTGCATGTGTCTTCACTGAATCAGAGAGATGAAATCTGACAGATTGTGTCTGATATATAGGGATCTGATGGATGATGTTTGGATGGGTGGTTGTCTGACAATTGGTCGTCTGAAAGATGTCGATCTGTTAGATGTGTTTCTGATTGGTGGAGTCTGATGGACGTGGGGCGGCGAGATGTTGGTCTGATAGATGGGGGCGGGGTCTGATTGATTGGCGTGTGATACATGGGGATCTGACAGACCGGGGTCTGATGGGAGGGTGCGTGTGTGCTGGGAGTAGGGGAGTGTTCTGATTGGTTGGAGCTGATAGAAGGGCTGTGACGCGTGGTTGCCTGGTGCATGTGGTTTTGAGAAATGGGGTCTTATAGATGGGGTCTGATAGAGTGTGACTACGTGTTTCTGATGAGGATCTGGGCGATAAGGTAGTGAAAGATGGGGAGCTGATAGATGGGCGTCTCATAGATGAGATCTGATCGATATGCGTCTGATAGATGAGATTTGCTGGTCGTCGGTTTGTTAGCAGTTGATGAATGAGGTATCGATCTGATGGATAACTGTCACTGATGCATCTTTGATCGATTGGTGCCTGATAGATGAGGTCTGGTACATGGGTATGGATAGATGTGGGTCTGGTAGCTGGAGCCAGTCAGGAGGGTGTCTGATAGATGGGGATGTCAGAGATGGGGCCTGACAGATATTGTCACGATTGATGTGTGATCTCTCGGAAGACGTCTGAAGCATGTGGTCCGATGGATGTCTATCTGATATGTGGGGAAATGATAGTTAGGGTTCATGTAGATCGTGTCTGATAGATGTGGCTCTGATAGACGGAATTCTGAATGATTCGGAGTAGATGAAGCGGGTCTGATAGATGTGGAATTTGGTAAATGGTGTCTGTCAGATGGGTATCTGATAGATGATGAATGATGGATATCTTCTGGCAGGTGTAAGTCTGGTTTTTGGGACTGTGACAGAAATGGGTGTGCGCATGGTGATCTAATGGATGTGATGTGACATATGTGGTTCCGATAGAAGTGGATCTGAGCGATGGGGAACGGAAAGATGAGGGTGTGACACATGGATGGAATCTAATGGATTGAGTCTGATCGATGGAGTATAATTGACACCGGTCTGGTGGATGTGGATGTTAAGGCTGGGCTCATTCAGATGCGGGACAGATACACAGGGAGCTGATACATGGTGGACTGATAGGTGGGGTCTGGCTGATGAGACTTTGAGAGATGGGAGCTGATACATGTGGATCTGATCGATGTGGGTCTAACAGAGGTGTCTAATAGATAGAGTCAGTCAGGTGGGGTCCTGGTGGAATGGTATCAAACAGACGGGCTCTGAAAATGTTGGTCCTGACAACCGCGGGCTTGATGGGATGTCGCTGATAGATACAGTCTGATACGGTCTGATGAATGGAGATCTGAAAGAAGGGCTCTGACTGATGTAGCTACAATACATGGGTCGATAATATATGGGAACGGCAGATATGAATGAGATAATTGGTTGTATGTAGTTGTGGGTCTGATGGATGGTCTTCTGATATATGGGTTCTGAATCATGTTAAACGGGGATCTGATGGATGCGGTCTGAAAGATGTGAATGTGATTGAGGGGGTATAGTTGACAAGGGAATGAAGGCAAAAAGGGGATCTGTTCGATACAAAAACAAGATATGCTGGAATCACTCAGCAGGTCTGGCAGCATCTGTGGAAAGAGAAGCAGAGTTAACGTTTCGGGTCAGTGACCCTTCTTCAGAATATATCTGTTCGATGTTGGTTTCATAGATTATGTGATGGATGGAATCTGATTGATGTATGTCTGAGTGATGGGAATCTGACAGGAGAGTCAGTTAGAAAAGGGTCTGACAGGTCGCAGTGATCTGATGGATAGTGGTCTGATACATCAAATGGGTGGAGTCTGTTGGGGTCTGATTGACGGGGGCCGGATGGATGGGGTCTGATTAACCGGGGTATGAGTGAAGTGTTCTGGTTGATCAGGGTTTGAGATAGGGGTCTGATAAACAAAGCTCGTCTCCCTTGTTGCCCAGTGCTCCTCACATCTTCAACACCTGGTCCCGCCTTTTACACAAAGCAAACAATCAGTGCTAAGCACCAACGTTCCATTTATGTTGATGTTTCTCCAAGCAACCGGAGCCCTTTGTTCTCACAGACCAATAAGAAGTCGAGTTGGCTTCGGAGAATGAGGTATAAATAGGGCGAGCAGCAACATAGGCAATACATTGACAGGAGCTGCGAGAATAGAAGGACATTATGGTAAGTGCGCCTGGAAGAATGCTGAAAGGGATGTGGAGCACAGAAACGGAGCGGTCAAAAGGTAGATGGGGATCTACAGGGAGAGTGCAGGCTCCGCACGGATCGAGTGGGGAATCCACAGGGAGAGAGCATGGTGCTAGAGCGAGTCGGAGATCCGCAGGGGGAGACGCAATTCCCATGGAGCGAGGGAGGTCCACAGTGTAAGAGAGGAATTCCACAGGGACAGACGGAATCCACAAGAGGCTGATCCACATGGATAAAGCAGGAAATCTACAGGGAGAGAAGGAAGGAGGGAGGGAATCCGGATTGGGAAATACACAGAGTGATGGATCCACAGAGACAGAGTGTGATCGAGATGGAGAGATGATTGTCTTTCACAAGGAGCAAGAAGATTATCCGGGAGCGGGGAAGAGAAAAGGGAATGTGCAACGGTGAAGAAATACGGAGAGTTCCTCAGAGATGTTGAGCAGTAGATGTACAGGAATTGGGGATTAGCACGGAGAGGGAAGTGTTCCGGCGGAGGGGAGGACACAGGGACGATAATGTCTACAGGTAGTAAGAATCTGCCAGGAACTGGAGATCCACAGAGGGACGGTAGATCTGCAGGGTGTTTACAGGAGTCACGGTAGTCGGGGGGAGGGGGCTGGTGCTGGTGATTCAGGATTCCAGTGATCCACAAGGAATGGACTGGGGGGTGGGGGGCACAGAGATCGGGAATTTCCGAGACCTGGGGAATCTCCAGGGACAGAGTGTCCGATGGATGGGAGGATCAATGCGGAATGGAGGGGATCCACAGGTTACTGCAGCGGGATGTGTTGCTGCCCACACACCCTTCTTCTTCTAGGACCAGAGCGACTGTCGAGAACATTGCCTCTTCATCTGTAAATAATCACCTGTTCTTCCCTCTTTAGCGTGAGTGTATTTCAATCCATATTGGTCAGGCCGGTGTGCAGATCGGTAACGCTTGCTGGGAGCTGTATTGCCTGGAGCATGGGATCCAGCCGGATGGACAGATGCCTAGTGACCAGAGCATCGGGGGTGGCGATGACTCCTTCAACACCTTCTTCAGTGAGACGGGGGCGGGCAAACACGTTCCCCGAGCCGTGTTTATAGATCTGGAGCCCACTGTGGTTGGTAAGAGGAGTGATTGTTGATGGGTTGCTCAGTCAGTGCTCTCAATGCACTCATTGAAACATGGCCTGAATGGTGTGTGCTCATGATTTTAACTTCTCCTTCCCTGTCCACAGATGAGGTCCGTACCGGCACCTACCGACAGCTCTTTCACCCCGAGCAGCTCATCACCGGCAAGGAGGATGCGGCTAATAACTATGCACGGGGTCACTGTTCCATCGGCAAGGAGATTGTGGATCTGGTCTTGGATCGCATACGGAAGCTGGTAGGTTCTGTTAGTTTGGTGTGCCGAGATTTCCCGCCTCGCATTCCCAACGATAATAATTCGGGATGAATCAGTTATCACTTCATTTCGGGGAATGATCGCACCCACAGAATCACAGAAATTACACCGATTTCACAAGAATTATAGAGTGGTTATAAATGGAGGACTTAATTCTCAATCTGGAAACAAATTAGTGTATTTTAGAATTCTTTCTCAAGCAATTTTGATTTCCTGTGCAACCAGCAATTCGCAGTCCCTGGCAGGCCCTGCACCCCCTTCCCAACTCCAGGCCTCGAACATAAATCCTCTCCGAGCTGCTTCCCCCTTGTTCCCCACTGCCTCCTCCACAAGGTCCATTACTGCATCCCCCAGGCTCCCACTGCTCCATCTCACCAGCTCCCATTGCGCCCTCTCAGCAGGAGGCTCCTGCTCCATTTTAATGGGTTGTGCGTGTGTTATTTACCCACAGGCTGACCAGTGTACAGGACTGCAGGGTTTCCTCATCTTCCACAGTTTCGGGGGTGGGACCGGCTCAGGTTTTACTTCCCTCCTGATGGAGAGACTCTCCGTCGACTACGGCAAGAAATCCAAACTGGAGTTTTCCGTTTACCCCGCGCCGCAGATTTCCACCGCGGTGGTCGAGCCGTACAACGCCGTACTCGTCACCCACTGCACCCTCGAGCACTCTGACTGCGCCTTCATGGTGGACAATGAGGCCATTTACGACATATGTCGGCGTAACCTTGACATTGAGCGACCGACCTACACCAACCTCAACCGTCTCATTGGACAGGTAGTGTCATCCATCACGGCGTCGCTGCGGTTCGACGGTGCCCTCAACGTGGACCTGACTGAGTTCCAAACCAACCTGGTCCCCTATCCCCGAATTCACTTCCCACTGGTAACCTTCGCGCCCACTATTTCGGCCGAGAAGGCTTACCACGAGCAACTGTCGGTGGCGCAGATCACCAACGCATGCTTTGAGCCAGCCAACCAGATGGTGAAGTGCGACCCCCGCCAGGGCAAGTACATGGCGTGCTGCATGCTGTATCGAGGAGACGTGGTGCCCAAGGATGTCAACGCCTCCATCGCCACCATCAAGAGCAAGCGCTCGATCCAGTTTGTTGATTGGTGCCCGACTGGGTTCAAGGTAAGTGTGGCTTTTGTGTCCAATACATGGGGCCCTGGGGAAACATGGATTGTGGGAATCGCATCTCATAATGAGCAACACTCTCTTCAGTCCTAGTCAAAAGTTGTTTCTCCATTCAGGAAGAGTAATGGAACAGACCTTCCCCATTTCTGGCCCAAAGACCAGATCCCTCTGAGGGTTGAGGTGGAATGCTCTCAGATTCACTCCTTGACTGAAGCCTGAATGTCCCAGGGTAAGTCCTGCCTTGAAACCAGGAAAGGCCTTCCTGACAACTCAAGGCCTCTTTGGAGAAGCTGTAATTAAGAAGGAATTCGCTCCTGAAGCAGCCTCATTTCCATTGGAAACTGAAGGTTTAAACCTGGGAGAGGTGCCCAGTGAATAACCAGAGCTGGGTGTACAGAGAAAGACACAAACTCGCTCAGAAACGTAACTTTCTGAAAAGTAAGCGGCGGTCAACAGATCTGATTTTGAAACGACTTTTTAAGCAACTGTAACCGAACAATTTTCCTTCCTCCCGCAGGTTGGCATCAACTACCAGCCCCCGACGGTGGTACCAGGGGGCGATCTGGCAAAGGTGCAGCGAGCCCTCTGTATGCTGAGCAACACCACCGCCATTTCCTTGGCTTGGACCCGCCTCAACCTCAAATTCGATAAGATGTACGCCAAGCGGGCCTTTGTCCACTGGTACGTGGGGGAGGGGCTGGAGGAAGGGGAGTTCCAGGACGCACGGGAGGACATGGCCTCACTCGAGAAGGATTACGAAGAGGTGGGCATCGATTCTTCCTCGCTGGACAGAAGGGCAGAGGAGGAAGAATAAGTTTTATTACTTTAGAAAGTACAAAGATTTTAACGTTTATTCATATTGATCTTATAACTATTATTGAAGTAAATAAATTTATTGTAAATGATTTTGGAAGTGTGTCTCATTAAAACACAAATGCACGAGAAGAGATTGAGAAACACGGTGTAAAAGAAGATAGAAGATGATCAATGGTCCCAGAAAGTGGGTTAATCAAACTCCACAGAGATGCAGGCCAAGTGTCACACAGCATTTCAATCATTAAAACACTATCCTAGAGTAGAGGTGGATCCTAGTGATAATGGGTCTAGTTGATTTGTGTTTGCTTGATGGGTTTTACAAGCAGGGATCTGATAGACTGTTTCAGATCGATTGAAAACTGAATATCGGATATTGGGTTGAGGGGAATCTGATTAATAGGGTCTGATAAATGTGGGTTTGATAGATACTGGTCATTGATAGAATTCACAGATTGGAAGCTGATAGATCGGGGAGAATTCTTGACAGTCTAATCGATGGGGAGCAGATTGGTGGGGATGTGAGAGATGAGGATCTGATTATTGGGGATTAGATTGAGGGGAATCTGTTCAATGGGGGTGGGATCGGTGGGAATTTGACTGATGGGATAGAAAACACGTTGATCTGATTGGTCATACTATTGATGTCTCCCAGATTGCGATGTGAGAGATGGTGGCCTGATAAGTGTGGATCGAATCGATGGCGAAAAATTGATCGGGAATATGATTGATTGGGAAGAGATTTTTGTGAATCTGATAGATGGTGACCGGTTGATGTGGGTCCTTGCTGGGTGTCACAGGTTGGGACCACATCAATGGGAATCTGATAGATTTGACTCATGGGACTGTAATAAACTGAGGTCATCCATCTGCTGGCAGTGGATCTGATAGATGTAAATCCTGGCCTGCTGGATTGGAATGTGATTGATGGGGTTCTGATCATTGTGGTCTTATTGACGGGAATGAGATTGAGTGGAATCTGATAGAAGGGGCTGATTAATGGGGAACTCGATGATGGATGATTGAATGATGGGGATCTGTTTATCAGCTGGATTGATAGGGTGTAGTTGCCAGGGCTGTTATAGATGGGGGTTTGTTTGACGGTTGCCTGATTAATGGGGAGGTCATGAATGTGCATCGGATTGACAGGCCTCTGACTCATCTCAATCTGATTGGGGGAGATCAAAGAAGGCCTGATTAATGAGAGTCTGGTTGATGATAATGTGTTTATGGGGCCTGGTTTATGGAGTTAAGATTGATGATGGTCTTTAAAATGGGGTCTAATTGATGAGGGTATGATGATCAGGTTCTGATTGTTGGAGGTCTGATACATGAGGGTTTGACTGATGACAGTCTGTTGGACAGGGTGTGTGATAGTACGGGTCTGATTACGAGGAGTTTGATAGTTGGCGCCTCACTGATGGTAATCTGGTAGATGGTTGATTGGCGGGTATCTGTTGGAAGGGGGTCTGATCGCTGCGGTCTGTTTGATGGTAATCTGAGTGAAGGAAATCTGATAGATGCACTCTAATTGATGGAGGACTCATTGATGGGGATGTGAATGATGTTGTATACTGGGCCAGGCTCTGATGGTTGTGGCTCTGCAAGAAAGATGTGGGTTGATAGATTCCAGCATTTTGCGTGCGAATTTCAAATTTACAGCATTTATTTCTCAATAGACTCCAATTGTTGCATTGTCAAAGACAACCACATATTGGTAATTGAATCAGTAAAGCAATCAGTAATTAAATAACACAAGATGCTCTTATAGTTCTCAAAGACCAATGGATTTGTCAACATGCACAACATATTGACAGGAGCTGCGAGAATAAGAGGACATTATGGTAAGAACACGTGTTACAATGCGGAGAGTGAGGGTATTCCACACAGATAGAACGGTCCACAGGGCTCTGATTGATGGGGGCTGATTAACGGGGGCTTGAGCTGGGATCTGATTGATCATCGCTTGAAATGGGGGACTGATAGACAAAGCTCATCTCCCTGGTTACCTGGTGCTCCTCCCATAATCAATTGTGGTGAGCACTCGGCCCCGCCCTTTGCACAAAGCAGCCAATCAGCGCTGTGCACAGTCATGCCTTCTTTGCTGGGTTTCTCCAAGCCTTTTGTTCCCACAGACCAATCAGACCTCGAGTTGGCAAAATATGCTGCGGTATAAATAGCGCGAACGGCAACATCCGCAACACATTGAGAGCAGCTGCGAGAATAGAAGGACATTATGGTAAGAGCACGTGGGAGAATGCGGAGAGTGAGGCTGTTCCACACAGATAGAGCGGTCAAGAGGGCTTTGATTGATGGCGGCTTGAGATGGGGCAGGTGCCATTCACAGCGAGGAATCACAGAAGAGGGGAACGCGCTGCCTCCAGGCTCCATTGGTCCACTGGGAATGGGGAGATCCACACAGCACTGGGGAACAGAGAGATGGGGAATTTCAGAGAGCTGGGGGAATCCCCAGGAACAGACGATCCAGATGGAATGGGGATCAATAGGGAATGGGTGCGATCCACAGTTTACTGTAATGCAATATTTCTCTGCGCACACACGCTCTGTCTCCAGCACCACACTGACTGAAAAAGCTTTGCCCTCCATCCTGTGTCAATCATCACCTGTTCTTCCCTATTTAGCGTGAGTGTATTTCAGTCCACGTTGGCCAGGCCGGTGTGCAGATCGGTAACGCTTGCTGGGAGCTGTATTGCCTGGAGCATGGGATCCAGCCGGATGGACAGATGCCCAGTGACAAGAGCATCGGAGGTGGCGATGATTCCTTCAACACTTTCTTCAGTGAGACGGGGGCGGGCAAACACGTTCCCCGAGCCGTGTTTATAGATCTGGAGCCCACTGTGGTTGGTAAGAGGAGTGATTGTTGATGGGTTGCTCAGTCAGTGCTCTCAATACACTCATTGAAACATGTCCTGAATATTGTGCGCTCATGATTTTAACGTCTCCTTCCCTGTCCCCAGATGAGGTCCGTACCGGCACCTACCGACAACTCTTTCACCCCGAGCAGCTCATCAGCGGCAAGGAGGATGCGGCTAATAACTATGCACGGGGCCATTGTTCCGTCGGCAAGGAGATTGTGGATCTGGTCCTGGACCGTGTACGGAAGGTGGTAAGTTCTGTGAGTTTAGTGTGTCGCAAATTCCCGCCTCCCATTCCCTGATAAAGGAATTGGGGGTGAATCCATCATTCTGTATTTCAGGGGAAGGAGCCACATCAGCAAGGAGTACAGATCGGAGCATCGGTGATATATCTCCCAGGGCTCGCAATGCCTCATCCCACCGGCTCCTACTGTACTGTTTAACTTTCAGCCATTGCCCAGGCCTACTTATCTGATGAAAAACCATTTATCTGATTTGCATTAAGAGCAAATGGACAAATAATATCCTTGAAAACAATCACAGGGAATTTACTCTGGAGGGTTCCGCTCTGTTCGTGGTTGCTGGGTGCAAACTCAGTCAGGCGAGATTTTTCCTGATCACTGCGAGTGCGGCAATTTTGTGTGCGGAATTCCCGCCCAGTGAAAATCGGAGGGGTTCTATAACAGGCGGGAAGTCCGCTGCCTCAATTTCACACTCAGATCGATCATGCAATTCGTTCTCTCTCTTCAGTCAAAGTTTGTGAATCCCGGAATTCTGGTCCTGGACAGGTTCTGCTTCCTCTTCCGTATCCTTTGCCTGAACTCCACAGTGCTCCCAGCACCCGCTGTCCCTTCCACACACCTATGTTCCCAATGCCTCCTCTACAGCTCCCATTGTCCCACACCTGGGCTGCAAGTGGCTCCATCTCATGTCCTCACTGCCACATCCAGCAGGGATAGTCAGTATTTTCCCTCATGTCCAGTTTTTCCCAATGCTTTGTCGATACGCCCATATCCTGCTCCATTTTAATGGGTTGTGCATGTGTTATTTACCCACAGGCTGATCTGTGTACAGGACTGCAGGGTTTCCTCATCTTCCACAGTTTCGGGGGTGGGACCGGCTCAGGCTTTACTTCCCTCCTGATGGAGAGACTCTCCGTCGACTACGGCAAGAAATCCAAACTGGAGTTTTCCGTTTACCCCGCGCCGCAGATTTCCACCGCGGTGGTCGAGCCGTACAACTCCGTACTCGTCACCCACTGCACCCTCGAGCACTCTGACTGCGCCTTCATGGTGGACAATGAGGCCATTTACGACGTCTGCCGGCGTAACCTTGACATTGAGCGACCGACCTACACCAACCTCAACCGTCTCATTGCACAAGTAGTGTCGTCCATCACGGCGTCGCTGCGGTTCGACGGTGCCCTCAACGTGGACCTGACTGAGTTCCAAACCAACCTGGTCCCCTATCCCCGAATTCACTTCCCTCTGGCCACCTTTGCGCCCCTTATATCGGCCGAGAAGGCTTACCACGAGCAACTCACGGTGGCGGAGATCACCAACTCATGCTTTGAGCCAGCCAACCAGCTGGTGAAGTGCGACCCCCGCCAGGGCAAGTACATGGCGTGCTGCATGCTGTACCGAGGAGACGTGGTGCCCAAGGATGTCAACGCCTCCATCGCCACCATCAAGAGCAAGCGCTCGATCCAGTTTGTTGATTGGTGCCCGACTGGGTTCAAGGTAAGAGTGGCTTTTGTGTCCAATCCATGGGGCCCTGGGGAAACATGGATTGTGGGAATCTGATCTCACATATGAACAACACTCTGTTCACCCCGAGTAAAAAGCTGTTCCTCCATTCAGGAAGTGAAATGGAACAGACCCTCCCCATTCCTGGCCCAAAGACCAGCTCCCTCTGAGGGTTGAGGTGGAAATCTCTCAGATTAATTTTTACTTGCAGCCCTGAATGTCTCAGGGGAATTCCTGCCTCCATACAACAAAAACCTTCCTAACAGTCAAGACCTGGTTGGAGACAATGAAATGAGGAATTGAATTGTCTCCTGAATGCAGCCTCATTACACAGTGACCTTCCACCAGAAACTGAAGCTTTAAACCATGGGGAAGAGTCGAGTGAATAACCAGAGCAGGGATTTCGTACAAACACCCAAACTCGCTGATAAATTTACCTGTCTGACAATTAATGGGCCGTCTGATGTTGAAGCGATTTCTTCAGTCACTGAAATCTGACAAATGTCCTTTCCCCACAGGTTGGCATTAACTACCAGCCGCCGACGGTGGTGCCAGGGGGCGACCTGGCAAAGGTGCAGCGAGCCCTCTGTATGCTGAGCAACACCACCGCCATTGCTTTCGCTTGGACCCGCCTCAACCTCAAATTCGATAAGATGTACGCCAAGCGGGCCTTTGTGCACTGGTACGTCGGGGAGGGCCTGGAGGAAGGGGAGTTCCAGGACGCACGGGAGGACCTGGCCTCACTCGAGAAGGATTACGAAGAGGTGGGCGTCGATTCATCCTATCTGGACAGAAGGGCAGAGGAGGAGGAAGAATAAGATTTATTCATTTAGAATGTTAAAATAGTTTAATTAAATTTCTCAGACTTATTAATGTAGAGAGTCCAAAGCTTTAACTTAATTTCAAATCGATGTTAATAATCATAATTATGAAAATAAATGTATTTGCAAATAATTTTTGAATTGTGTCCTTTTGAATGCTAAGAATATACAAGAGGTTGGAAAACACGGTGTGATAATACTTGAAGTTCAAAGAGGATCATTGAAGCCAGAACGGGAGTTCATAAAACCCGCAGGATCCTGCAATTAGAACACATTTTACTTTCGGGGGCACCCGAGAGGGTGTTAGACCTCGCAAAGGGGCCTCTAGCCTGTTCTCTCGTTCATCTCTACCTTCATGTTACTGCCTTTGTCAGTTCACTTTTCCCCTTTCTCTCTCTTCCTTTCTCTCTCTCCACCCTGCATCAGTCTCCCTTCCTCTGTCTCCCTCCCGCTTTATCTCTCTCCCTCTCCTGCTGCTGATTCATCCTGCTTCCATTTCACAGCGGCCTGCTGGCCTTCCAGCACCTTGCCACAATGGATAATCTTAGCACCGGGGCCTTGTCACTCCATCCCATCCTTGATCCTCGCACACGCCCTCTCCCACAGACATGTCCATCCCAATCAGGGCACCATAGTGTCATGGTTATGGTACTGGATCCAGGGCTTCTGTCCTCAAAGACCATCAGTCAAGTAGTGTCATTGAATCCAATAAATCGGTGAGTTTACACCATGCCCACTGACCATAAAGGTTTGGCGAACGATCATCAAATTCCAACAGACTCAATATCTCCCTTCATGGGAAGGGAAACTGCCACTCGTGACACTGCTGAGCCCACATGTGACCCCAGTCCTATCATGTGTGCGTGACCCTTAAACCATATTGCAAGCCGCTCCGTCGTAAGAACAGTTCCTGTTGAGAAGGTCAACTCCATGTTCTGGGAGAATTTCGAATGGGCAATGAATGCCAGCCTTGGCAGAGATACTCAGATCCTGAGAACAAAACATTTCAATGGCTGGTCTGTCATACCTAGCTCAGGGGTGCCCCACTGAGGACAACGACGGGGATGGTGTATATAGGTAGAGTCAATGTCCAGTTCTGTAACTTCATTCTTCTGTTTGGGAATTACCAGCAAGGCCGGAGTTTGACTGTGGACTGTATATATTTGGTTAGAGCTAATGAGTGTGAGGAGGAGCTTTTACCTTGCCATGTCTATACTGTAAAGCACCAAATAGAAGGAAGACAGTGGAGGAGTAAATTGGAAGGAACATTTCTGAAAAATGATTAAAAAATATAGTAGTAATAATGGGGGAACATCCATGATCCAAATTCCTATAGGGACGCCGGAAAGGCTTGCAAACCTGGAGCTACCTGGATGACTAAAGAAATTGAGATGAAAAAGAAAGAGGAAAAGGTCGCTAACAATTAATATCAGTTTCATAATATGTTATTCAAGCTGTGTACTGAAAGTGCAGAGGAGAACTGGATAAAAGAATGGATGGGCAAAGAGAATGCATAAGAATAGATCAATAGGTAATATTAAAGGGATCACCAAAGCCTTTTTTAAGCAGATAAAAAGTAAAAGATAGTCGAAGAAAGGTTTGGGCAGATTGAGGACCTGAAATGAAATCTCTCTGTGAAGGCAAAGGACATCACCAGGGTACTTAATGAGTGCTTTGCATGTGTCTTCACTGAATCAGAGAGATGAAATCTGACAGATTGTGTCTGATATATAGGGATCTGATGGATGATGTTTGGATGGGTAGTTGTCTGACAGATGGTCGTCTGAAAGATGTCGATCTGTTAGATGTGTTTCTGATTGGTGGAGTCTGATGGACGTGGGGAGGCGAGATGTTGGTCTGATAGATGGGGGCGGGGTCTGATTGATTGGCGTGTGATACATGGGGATCTGACAGACCGGGGTCTGATGGGAGGGTGTGCGTGTGAGCGGGGAGGGGGGGGGGGGGGGGGTAGGGGAGTGTTCTGATTGGTTTGAGCTGATAGAAGGGCTGTGACGCGTGGTTGCCTGGTGAATGTGGTTTTGAGAGATGGGGTCTTTTAGATGGGGTCTGATAGAGTGTGACTACGTGTTTCTGATGAGGATCTGGGCGATAAGAGAGTGATAGATGGGGAGCTGATAGATGGGCGTCTCATAGATGAGATCTGATCGATATGCGTCTGATAGATGAGATTTGCTGGTCGTCGGTTTGTTAGCAGTAGATGAATGAGGTATCGATCTGATGGATAACTGTCACTGATGCAGCTCTGATCGGTTGGTGCCTGATAGATGAGGTCTGGTACATGGGGATGGATAGATGTGGGTCTGGTAGCTGGAGCCGGTCAGGAGGGTGTCTGATAGATGGAGATGTCAGAGTTGGGGCCTGAAAGATATTGTCACGGTTGATGTGGGATCTCTCAGAAGACGTCTGAAGCATGTGGTCTGATAGATGGCTATCTGATATGTGGGGAAATGATAGTTAGGGGACATTTAGATCGTGTCTGATAGATGGGGCTCTGATAAACGGTGTTCTGAATGATTCGGAGTAGATGAAGCGGGTCTGATAGATGTGGAATTTATTTAGTTGGGATCTGTCAGATGTGTAGTTGATAGATGATGAATGACAGATATTGTCTGGCAGGTGTAAGTCTGTTTTTGGGGGGTGAGACAGAAGTGGGTCTGCGG
This sequence comes from Heterodontus francisci, assembly GCF_036365525.1. Taxonomy (NCBI): domain Eukaryota; kingdom Metazoa; phylum Chordata; class Chondrichthyes; order Heterodontiformes; family Heterodontidae; genus Heterodontus; species Heterodontus francisci. Next base: position 11,769,708 of record NC_090419.1, read on the forward strand.
ATGGTGATCTAATAGATGTGGTGTGACATATGTGGGTCTGATAGAAGAGAATCTGATAGATGGAATGATGAGGATATGACATATGGATGGAATCTAATGGATTGAGTCTGATCGATGGAGTCTAATTGACACCGGTCTGGTGGATGTGGGTGTTAAGGCTGGGCCCACACAGACGCGGGACAGATGCATAGGGATCTGATACATGGTGGACTGATAGTTGGGGTCTGGCTGATGTGACTTTGAGAGATGGGAGCTGATACATGTGGATCTGATCGATGTGGGTCTAACAGAGGTGTCTAATAGATACAGTCAGACAGCTGGGGTCCTGGTGGATTGGTATCAAACAGACGGGCTCTGAAAATGTTGGTCTTGATAACCGCGGGCTTGATGGGATGTCGTTGATAGATACAGTCTGATACGGTCTGATGAGTGGAGATGGGCTCTGACAGATGTAGGTGCAGTACATGGGTGGTTGATGGTCGGCACAGACTCGGTGGGCCGAAGGGCCTGTTTCAGTGCTGTATCTCTAAACTAAACTAAACTACATGGGGAGCTAATACATGGGAGCGGCTGAAATGTATCAGATAATTGGTTTTAAAGAGTTGAGGGTCTGATGGATGGTCTTCTGATATATGGGTTCTGAATGATGTTAAACGGGGATCTGATGGTAGCGGTCTGAAAGATGTGAGTATGATAGAGTAGGTATAGTTGACACTGGAATGAAGAATGATAGGGTTCTGATCGATGTTAGTTGCACAGATTGTGTCTGATGGATGGGGACTGATTGATGTATGTCTGAGTGATGGGAATCTGAAAGAAGAGAGTCAGATAGAAAAGGGTCTGACAGGCAGCAGTCATCTGATGGATAGTGGTCTGATATATGGAATGGGTGGAGTCTGTTGGGGTCTGATTGACGGGGGCCGGATGGATGGGGTCTGATTAACCGGGTGTGAATGAAGTGTTCTGGTTGATCACGGTTTGAGATGGGGGTCTGATAAAAAAAGCTCGTCTCCCTTGTTGCCCAGTGCTCCTCACATCATCAATTGTGGCCAACACTTGGTCCCGCCTTTTACACAAAACAGCCAATCATCCCTGAGGACCAACGTTCCATTTATGTTGATGTTTCTCCAAGCAACCGGAGCCCTTTGTTCTCACAGACCAATAAGAAGTCGAGTTGGCTTCGGAGAATGAGGTATAAATAGGGCGAGCAGCAACATAGGCAACACATTGACAGGAGCTGCGAGAATAGAAAGACATTATGGTAAGTGCGCCTGGAAGAATGCTGAAAGGGATGCGGAGCACAGAACCGGAGCGGTCAACAGGTAGAGGGGGATCTACAGGGAGAGTGCAGGATCCGCATGGATAGAGTAGGGAATCCACAGGGAGAGAGCATGGTGCTCGAGCGAGTCGGAGATCCACAGGGGGGGACGCAATCCCCAGGGAGCGAGGGGGATCCACAGTGCAAGAGAGGAATTCCACAGGGACAGACGGAATCCACAAGAGGCTGATGCACATGGACAGGGGGAGAGAGAAAGAGGGAGGGACTCCGTATTGGGACATACACAGAGTGATGGATCCATAGGGACAGAGTGTGATCGAGTTGGAGAGATGATTGTTTTTCACAAGGAGCAAGAAGATTATCCGGGAGCGGGGAAGAGAAAAGGGAGTGTGCAACGGTGAAGAAATACGGAGAGTTCCTTCAAGATATTGAGCAGTAGATGGACAGGAATTGGGGATGAGCACGGAGAGGGAAGTGTTCAGGCGGAGGTGAGGACAGAGGGAGGATATGTCTACAGATAGCAAGAATCTGCCAGGAACTGGAGATCCACAGAGGGACGGGAGATCTGCAGGGTGTTTACAGGAGTCACGGTAGTTCGACAGAGGGAGCTGCAGCTGGTGATTCAGGATTCCAGTGATCCACAAGGAATGGACTGGGGGATGGGGGGGCACAGAGATCGGGAATTTCCGAGACCTGGGGAATCTCCAGGGACAGAGTGTCCGATGGATGGGAGGATCAATGCGGAATGGAGGGGATCCACGGGTTACTGCAGCGGGATGTGTTGCTGCCCACACACCCTTCTTCTTCCAGGACCAGAACGACTGTCGAAAACATTGCCTCTTCATCTGTAAGTAATCACCTGTTCTTCCCCCTTTAGCGTGAGTGTATTTCAATCCATATTGGCCAGGCCGGTGTGCAGATCGGTAACGCTTGCTGGGAGCTGTATTGCCTGGAGCATGGGATCCAGCCGGATGGACAGATGCCCAGTGACCAGAGCATCGGGGGTGGCGATGACTCCTTCAACACATTCTTCAGTGAGACGGGGGCGGGTAAACACGTTCCCCGAGCCGTGTTTATAGATCTGGAGCCCACTGTGGTTGGTAAGAGGAGTGATTGTTGATGGGTTGCTCAGTCAGTGCTCTCAATACACTCATTGAAACATGGCCTGAATGTTGTGTGCTCATGAGTTTAACTTCTCCTTCCCTGTCCCCAGATGAGGTCCGTACCGGCACCTACCGACAGCTCTTTCACCCCGAGCAGCTCATCACCGGCAAGGAGGATGCGGCTAATAACTATGCACGGGGTCACTGCTCCATCGGCAAAGAGATTGTGGATCTGGTCTTGGATCGCATACGGAAGCTGGTAGGTTCTGTTAGTTTGGTGTGCCGAGATTTCCCGCCTCGCATTCCCAACGATAATAATTCGGGATGAATCAGTTATCACTTCATTTCGGGGGATGATCGTACCCACAGAATCACAAAAATTACACCGATTTCACAAGAATTATAGAGTGGTTATAAATGGAGGACTTAATTCTCAATCTGGAAACAAATTAGCGTATTTTAGAATTCTTTCTCAAGCAATTTTGATTTCCTGTGCAACCAGCAATTCGCAGTCCCTGGCAGGCCCTGCACCCCCTTCCCAACTCCAGGCCTCGAACATAAATCCTCTCCGAGCTGCTTCCCCCTTGTTCCCCACTGCCTCCTCCACAAGGTCCAACTGCATCCCCCAGGCTCCCACTGCTCCATCTCACCAGCTCCCATTGCGCCCTCTCAGCAGGAGGCTCCTGCTCCATTTTAATGGGTTGTGCGTGTGTTATTTACCCACAGGCTGACCAGTGTACAGGACTGCAGGGTTTCCTCATCTTCCACAGTTTCGGGGGTGGGACCGGCTCAGGTTTTACTTCCCTCCTGATGGAGAGACTCTCCGTCGACTACGGCAAGAAATCCAAACTGGAGTTTTCCGTTTACCCCGCGCCGCAGATTTCCACCGCGGTGGTCGAGCCGTACAACGCCGTACTCGTCACCCACTGCACCCTCGAGCACTCTGACTGCGCCTTCATGGTGGACAATGAGGCCATTTACGACATATGTCGGCGTAACCTTGACATTGAGCGACCGACCTACACCAACCTCAACCGTCTCATTGGACAGGTAGTGTCATCCATCACGGCGTCGCTGCGGTTCGACGGTGCCCTCAACGTGGACCTGACTGAGTTCCAAACCAACCTGGTCCCCTATCCCCGAATTCACTTCCCACTGGTAACCTTCGCGCCCACTATTTCGGCCGAGAAGGCTTACCACGAGCAACTGTCGGTGGCGCAGATCACCAACGCATGCTTTGAGCCAGCCAACCAGATGGTGAAGTGCGACCCCCGCCAGGGCAAGTACATGGCGTGCTGCATGCTGTACCGAGGAGACGTGGTGCCCAAGGATGTCAACGCCTCCATCGCCACCATCAAGAGCAAGCGCTCGATCCAGTTTGTTGATTGGTGCCCGACTGGGTTCAAGGTAAGTGTGGCTTTTGTGTCCAATACATGGGGCCCTGGGGAAACATGGATTGTGGGAATCGCATCTCATAATGAGCAACACTCTCTTCAGTCCCAGTCAAAAGTTGTTTCTCCATTCAGGAAGAGTAATGGAACAGACCTTCCCCATTCCTGGCCCAAAGACCAGCTCCCTCTGAGGGTTGAGGTGGAATGCTCTCAGATTCACTCCTTGACTGAAGCCTGAATGTCCCAGGGTAAGTCCTGCCTTGAAACCAGGAAAGGCCTTCCTGACAACTCAAGGCCTCTTTGGAGAAGCTGTAATTAAGAAGGAATTCGCTCCTGAATGCAGCCTCATTACACAATGACCTTCCATTGGAAACTGAAGGTTTAAACCTGGGAGAGGTGCCCAGTGAATAACCAGAGCTGGGTGTACAGAGAAAGACACAAACTCGCTCAGAAACGTAACTTTCTGAAAAGTAAGTGGCGGTCAACAGATCTGATTTTGAAACGACTTTTTAAGCAACTGTAACCGAACAATTTTCCTTCCTCCCGCAGGTTGGCATCAACTACCAGCCCCCGACGGTGGTGCCAGGGGGCGATCTGGCAAAGGTGCAGCGAGCCCTCTGTATGCTGAGCAACACCACCGCCATTTCCTTGGCTTGGACCCGCCTCAACCTCAAATTCGATAAGATGTACGCCAAGCGGGCCTTTGTCCACTGGTACGTGGGGGAGGGCTTGGAGGAAGGGGAGTTCCAGGACGCACGGGAGGACATGGCCTCACTCGAGAAGGATTACGAAGAGGTGGGCATCGATTCTTCCTCGCTGGACAGAAGGGCAGAGGAGGAAGAATAAGTTTTATTAGTTTAGAAATTACAAAGATTTTAACGTTTATTCATATTGATCTTATAACTATTATTGAAGTAAATAAATTTATTGTAAATGATTTTGGAAGTGTGTCTCATTAAAGCACAAATGCACGAGAAGAGATTGAGAAACACGGTGTAAAAGAAGATTGAAGATGATCAATGGTCCCAGAAAGTGGGTTAATCAAACTCCACAGAGCTGCAGGCCAAGTGTCACACAGCATTTCAATCATTAAAACACTGTCCTAGAGTAGAGGTGGATCCTAGTGATAATGGGTCGAATTGATTTGTGTTTGATTGATGGGTTTTACAAGCAGGGATCTGATAGACTGTTTCAGATCGATTGGAAACTGAATATCGGATATTGGGTTGAGGGGAATCTGATTAATAGGGTCTGATAAATGTGGGTTTGATAGATACTGGTCATTGATAGAATTCACAGATTGGAAGCTGATAGATCGGGGAGAATTCTTGACAGTCTAATCGATGGGGAGCAGATTGGTGGGGATGTGAGAGATGAGGATCTGATTATTGGGGATGAGATTGAGGGGAATCTGTCCAATGGGGGTGGGATCGGTGGGAATTTGACTGATGGGATAGAAAACACGTTGATCTGATTGGTCATACTATTGATGTCTCCCTGATTGTGATGTGAGAGATGGTGGCCTGATAAGTGTGGATCTAATCGATGGCGAAAAATTGATCGGGAATATGATTGATTGGGAAGAGATTTTTGTGAATCTGATAGATGGTGACCGGTTGATGCGGGTCCTTGCTGGGTGTCACAGGTTGGGACCACATCAATGGGATTCTGATAGATTTGACTCATGGGACTGTAATAAACTGAGGTCATCCATCTGCTGGCAGTGGATCTGATAGATGTAAATCCTGGCCTGCTGGATTGGAATGTGATTGATGGGGTTCTGATCATTGCGGTCTTATTGACGGGAATGAGATTGAGTGGAATCTGATAGAAGGGGCTGATTAATGGGGAACTCGATGATGGATGATTGAATGATGGGGATCTGTTTATCAGCTGGATTGATAGGGTGTAGTTGCCAGGGCTGTTATAGATGGGGGTTTGTTTGACAGTTGCCTGATTAATGGGGAGGTCATGAATGTGCATCGGATTGACAGGCCTCTGACTCATCTCAATCTGATTGGGGGAGATGAAAGAAGGCCTGATTAATGAGAGTCTGGTTGATGATAATGTGTTTATGGGGCCTGGTTTATGGAGTTAAGATTGATGATGGTTTTTAAAATGGGGTCTAATTGATGAGGGTATGATGATCAGGTTCTGATTGTTGGAGGTCTGATACATGAGGGTTTGACTGATGACAGTCTGTTGGACAGGGTGTGTGATAGTACGGGTCTGATTACGAGGAGTTTGATAGTTGGCGCCTCACTGATGGTAATCTGGTAGATGGTTGATTGGCGGGTATCTGTTGGAAGGGGGTCTGATCGCTGCGGTCTGTTTGATGGTAATCTGAGTGAAGGAAATCTGATAGATGCACTCTAATTGATGGAGGACTCATTGATGGGGATGTGAATGATGTTGTATACTGGGCCAGGCTCTGATGGTTGTGGCTCTGCAAGAAAGATGTGGGTTGATAGATTCCAGCATTTTGTGTGCGAATTTCAAATTTCCAGCATTTATTTCTCAATCGACACCAATTGTTGCTTTGTCAAAGACAACCACATATTGGTAATTGAATCAGTAAAGCAATCAGTAGTTAAATAACACAAGATGCTCTTATAGTTCTCAAAGACCAATGGATTTGTCAACATGCACAACATATTGACAGGAGCTGCGACAATAGAAGGACATTTTGGTAAGAACACGTGTTGCAATGCAGAGAGTGAGGGTGTTTCACACAGATAGAACGGTCCACAGGGCTCTGATTGATGGGGGCTGATTAACGGGGGCTTGAGCTGGGATCTGATTGATCATCGCTTGAAATGGGGGACTGAGAGACAAAGCTCATCTCCCTGGTTACCTGGTGCTCTTCCCATAATCAATTGTGGCGAGCACTCGGCCCCGCCCTTTGCACAAAGCAGCCAATCAGCGCTGTGCACAGTCATGCCTTCTTTGCTGGGTTTCTCCAAGCAACAAGAGCCTTTTGTTCCCACAGACCAATCAGACCTCGACTTGGCAAAATATGCTGCGGTATAAATAGCGCGAACGGCAACATCCGCAACACATTGAGAGGAGCTGCGAGAATAGAAGGACATTATGGTAAGAGCACGTGGTAGAATGCGGAGAGTGAGGCTGTTCCACACAGATAGAGCGGTCAACTGGGCTTTGATTGATGGCGGCTTGAGCTGGGGCAGGTGCCATTCACAGGGAGGAATCACAGAATAGGGGAACGCGCTGCCTCCAGGCTCCATTGGTCCACTGGGAATGGGGAGATCCACACAGCACTGGGGAACAGAGAGATGGGGACTTTCAGAGAGCTGGGGGAATCCCCAGGGACAGACGATCCAGATGGAATGGGGATCAATAGGGAATGGGTGCGATCCACAGTTTACTGTAATGCAATATTTCTCTGCGCACACACGCTCTGTCTCCAGCACCACACTGACTGAAAAAGCTTTGCCCTCCATCCTGTGTCAATCATCACCTGTTCTTCCCTATTTAGCGTGAGTGTATTTCAGTCCACGTTGGCCAGGCCGGTGTGCAGATCGGTAACGCTTGCTGGGAGCTGTATTGCCTGGAGCATGGGATCCAGCCGGATGGACAGATGCCCAGTGACAAGAGCATCGGAGGTGGCGATGATTCCTTCAACACTTTCTTCAGTGAGACGGGGGCGGGCAAACACGTTCCCCGAGCCGTGTTTATAGATCTGGAGCCCACTGTGGTTGGTAAGAGGAGTGATTGTTGATGGGTTGCTCAGTCAGTGCTCTCAATACACTCATTGAAACATGTCCTGAATATTGTGTGCTCATGATTTTAACTTCTCCTTCCCTGTCCCCAGATGAGGTCCGTACCGGCACCTACCGACAACTCTTTCACCCCGAGCAGCTCATCAGCGGCAAGGAGGATGCGGCTAAGAACTATGCACGGGGCCATTGTTCCGTCGGCAAGGAGATTGTGGATCTGGTCCTGGACCGTGTACGGAAGGTGGTAAGTTCTGTGAGTTTAGTGTGTCGCAAATTCCCGCCTCCCATTCCCTGATAAAGGAATTGGGGGTGAATCCATTATTCTGTATTTCAGGGGAAGGAGCCACATCAGCAAGGAGTGCAGATCGGAGAATCGGTGATATATCTCCCAGGGCTCGCAATGCCTCGTCCCACCGGCTCCTACTGTACTGTTTAACTTTCAGCCATTGCCCAGGCCTACTTATCTGATGAAAAACCATTTATCTGATTTGCATTAAGAGCAAATGGACAAATAATATCCCTGAAAACAATCACAGGGAATTTACTCTGGAGTGTTCCGCTCTGTTCGTGGTTGCTGGGTGCAAACTCAGTCAGGAGAGATTTTTCCTGTTCACTGCGAGTGCCCTAATTTTTGTGCGGAATTCCCGCCTGGTGAAAATCGACCGGGTTCTATAACAGGCGGGAAGTCCGCTGCCTCAATTTCACACTCAGATCGATCATGCAATTCGTTCCCTCTCTTGAGTCAAAGTTTGTGAATCCCGGAATTCTGGTCCTGGACAGGTTCTGCTTCCTCTTCCGCGTCCTTCCCCTGAACTCCACAGGGCTCCCAGCACCCGCTGTCCCTTCCACCCCTTTGTACCCAATGCCTCCTCTCCAGCTCCCATTGTCCCACACCTGGGCTGCAAGTGGCTCCATCTCATGTCCTCACTGTCACATCCAGCAGGGATAGTCAGTATTTTCCCTCATGTCCAGTTTTTCCCAATCCTTTGACGATACGCCCATCCTGCTCCATTTTAATGGGTTGTGCATGTGTTATTTACCCACAGGCTGATCTGTGTACAGGACTGCAGGGTTTCCTCATCTTCCACAGTTTCGGGGGTGGGACCGGCTCAGGCTTTACTTCCCTCCTGATGGAGAGACTCTCCGTCGACTACGGCAAGAAATCCAAACTGGAGTTTTCCGTTTACCCCGCGCCGCAGATTTCCACCGCGGTAGTCGAGCCGTACAACTCCGTACTCGTCACCCACTGCACCCTCGAGCACTCTGACTGCGCCTTCATGGTGGACAATGAGGCCATTTACGACGTCTGCCGGCGTAACCTTGACATTGAGCGACCGACCTACACCAACCTCAACCGTCTCATTGCACAGGTAGTGTCGTCCATCACGGCGTCGCTGCGGTTCGACGGTGCCCTCAACGTGGACCTGACTGAGTTCCAAACCAACCTGGTCCCCTATCCCCGAATTCACTTCCCTCTGGCCACCTTTGCGCCCCTTATATCGGCCGAGAAGGCTTACCACGAGCAACTCACGGTGGCGGAGATCACCAACTCATGCTTTGAGCCAGCCAACCAGCTGGTGAAGTGCGACCCCCGCCAGGGCAAGTACATGGCGTGCTGCATGCTGTACCGAGGAGACGTGGTGCCCAAGGATGTCAACGCCTCCATCGCCACCATCAAGAGCAAGCGCTCGATCCAGTTTGTTGATTGGTGCCCGACTGGGTTCAAGGTAAGAGTGGCTTTTGTGTCCAATCCATGGGGCCCTGGGGAAACATGGATTGTGGGAATCTGATCTCACATATGAACAACACTCTGTTCACCCCGAGTAAAAAGCTGTTCCTCCATTCAGGAAGTGAAATGGAACAGACCCTCCCCATTCCTGGCCCAAAGACCAGCTCCCTCTGAGGGTTGAGGTGGAAATCTCTCAGATTAATTTTTACTTGCAGCCCTGAGTGTCTCAGGGGAATTCCTGCCTCCATACAACAAAAACCTTCCTGACAGTCAAGACCTGGTTGGAGACAATGAAATGAGGAATTGAATTGTCTCCTGAATGCAGCCTCATTACACAGTGACCTTCCACCAGAAACTGAAGCTTTAAACCATGGGGAAGAGTCGAGTGAATAACCAGAGCAGGGATTTCGTACAAACACCCAAACTCGCTGATAAATTTACCTGTCTGACAATTAATGGGCCGTCTGATGTTGAAGCGATTTCTTCAGTCACTGAAATCTGACAAATGTCCTTTCCCCACAGGTTGGCATTAACTACCAGCCGCCGACGGTGGTGCCAGGGGGCGACCTGGCAAAGGTGCAGCGAGCTCTCTGTATGCTGAGCAACACCACCGCCATTGCTTTCGCTTGGACCCGCCTCAACCTCAAATTCGACAAGATGTACGCCAAGCGGGCCTTTGTGCACTGGTACGTCGGGGAGGGCCTGGAGGAAGGGGAGTTCCAGGACGCACGGGAGGACCTGGCCTCACTCGAGAAGGATTACGAAGAGGTGGGCGTCGATTCATCCTATCTGGACAGAAGGGCAGAGGAGGAGGAAGAATAAGATTTATTCATTTAGAATGTTAAAATAGTTTAATTAAATTTCTCAAGTCGCAAACAGACGTATTAATGTAGAGAGTCCAAAGCTTTAACTTAATTTCACATCGATGTTAATAATCATAATTATGAAAATAAATGTATTTGCAAATGATTTTTGAACTGTGTCCGTTTGAATGCTAAGAATATACAAGAGGTTGGAAAACACGGTGTGATAATACTTGAAGTTCAAAGAAGATCAATGAAACCAGAACGGATCCTGGAATTAGAACACATTTTACTTTCGGGGGCACCCGAGAGGGTGTTAGACCTCGCAAAGGGGCCTCTAGCCTGTTCTCTCGTTCACCTCTACCTTCATGTTACTGCCTTTGTCAGTTCACATTTCCCCTTTCTCTCTCTTCCTTTCTCTCTCTCCACTCTGCATCAGTCTCCCTTCCTCTGTCTCCCTCACACTTTATCTCCCTCCCTCTCCTGCTGCTGATTCAACCTGCTTCCATTTCACAGCGGCCTGCTGGCCTTCCAGCACCTTGCCACAATGGATAATCTTAGCACCGGGGCCTTGTCAGTCCATCCCATCCTTGATTCTCGCACACGCCCTCTCCCACAGACATGTCCATCCCAATCAGGGCACTATCGTGTCATAGTTATGGTACTGGATCCAGGGCTTCTGTCCTCAAAGACCATCAGTCAAGTAGTGTCATTGAATCCAATAAATTGGTGAGTTTACACCATGCCCACTGACCATAAAGGTTTGGCGGACGATCATCAAATTCCAACAGACTCAATAACTCCCTTCATGGGAAGTGAAGCTACCACTCGTGACACTGCTGAGCCCACATGTGACCCCAGTCCTATAATGTGCTTGACCCTTAAACCACATTGCAAGCCGCTCCGTTGTAAGAACGGTTCCCATTGAGAAAGTCAACTCCATGTTCTTGGGAGAATTGCGAATGGGCAATGAATGCCAGCCTTGGCCGAGATGCTCAGATCCTGAGAACAAAACATTTCAATGGCTGGTCTGTCATCCTAGCTCAGGGGTGCCGACATTGAGGGCAACGACGGGGATGGTGTATATAGGTAGCGTCAATGTCTAGTTCTGTAACTTCATGCTTCTGATTTAGGAATTACCAGCAAGGCCGGAGTTTGACTGTGGACTGTATCTATCTGGTTCGAGCTAATGAGTGTGAGGAGGAGCTTTTACCTTGCCATGTCTATACTGTAAAGCACCAAATAGAAGGAAGACAGTGGAGGAGTAAATTGGAAGGAACAGTTCCGATAAATGGTAAAACAATAGAGTAATAATAATGGGAGAACATCAATGATCCTAATTCCTATCAGGGGGACAGGAAGGGCTTGCAATCCTGGAGCTACCTGGATGACTAAAAGAAATGGAGATGAAAAAGAAAGAGGAAAAGGTCGCTAACAATTAATATCAGCTTCATAATATGTTATTCAAGCTGTGTACTGAAAGTGCAGAGGAGAACTGGATAAAAAAAATGGATGGGAAAAGAGAATGCATAAGAATAGATCAATAGGTAATATAAAAGGGATCACCAAAGCCTTTTTTTAAGCAGATAAAGAGTAAAAGGGTAGTGGAAGACAAATTTGAGCTGATTGAGGACCTGAAATGAAATCTCTCTGTGAAGGCAAAGGTCATCACCAGGGTACTTAATGAGTGCTTTGCATGTGTCTTCACTGAATCAGAGAGATGAAATCTGACAGATTGTGTCTGATATATAGGGATCTGATGGATGATGTTTGGATGGGTGGATGTCTGACAGATGGTCGTCTGAAAGATGTCGATCTGTTAGATGTGTTTCTGATTGGTGGAGTCTGATGGACGTGCGGCGACCAGATGTTATTCTGATAGATGGGGGCGGGGTCTGATTGATTGGCGTGTGATACATGGGGATCAGACTGACCCGGGTCTGATGGGAGGGTGCGGGTGTGCGGCGGGTGGGGGCGGGGTTTTGATTGGTTGGATCTGATCGAAGAGGTATGAGGCGTGGATGTCTGATCGAGATGGTTTTGAGAGATGAGGTCTTACAGATGGGGTCTGATAGAGAGCGGTTCCGTGTCTCATTGATGAGGGACTGGTCGATAAGGGAGTGATAGATGGGGAGCTGATAGATGGGCGTCTCAAAGATGAGATCTGATCGATATGCGTCTGATAGATGAGATTTGCTGGTCGTCGGTTTGTTAGCAGTAGATGAATGAGGTATCGATCTGATGGATAACTGTCACTGATGCATCTTTGATCGGTTGGTGCCTGATAGATGAGGTCTGGTACATGGGGATGGATAGATGTGGGTCTGGTAGCTGGAGCCAGTCGGGAGGGTGTCTGATAGATGGGGAAGTCAGAGATGGGGCCTGAAAGATATTGTCACGATTGATGTGGGATCTCTCAGAAGACGTCTGAAGCATGTGGTCCGATGGATGGCTATCTGATATGTGGGGAAATGATAGTTAGGGTTCATCGAGATCGTGTCCAATAGATGTGGCTCTGATAAACGGAATTCTGAATGATTCGGAGTAGATGAAGCGGGTCTGAGCGATGGGGAACAGACAGATGAGGGTGTGACACATGGATGGAATCTAATGGATTGAGTCTGATCGATGGAGTATAATTGACACCGGTCTGGTGGATGTGGGTGTTAAGGCTGGGCTCATTCAGATGCGGGACAGATACACAGGGAGCGGATACATGGTGGACTGATAGATGGGGTCTGGCTGATGAGACTTTGAGAGATGGGTTTTGATACATGTGGATCTGATCGATGTGGGTCTAACAGAGGTGTCTAATAGATAGAGTCAGTCAGGTGGGGTCCTGGTGGATTGGTATCAAACAGACGGGCTCTGAAAATGTTGATCCTGACAACCGCGGGCTTGATGGGATGTCGTTGATAGATACAGTCTGATACGGTCTGATGAATGGAGATCTGAAAGAAGGGCTCTGACTGATGTTGCTACAATACATGGGGAGATAATATATGGGAACGGCAGATATGAATGAGATAATTGGTTGTATATAGTTGTGGGTCTGATGGATGATCTTCTGATATATGGGCTCTGAATCATGTTAAACGGGGATCTGATGAATGCGGTCTGAAAGATGTGAGTATGATAGAGGGGGTATAGTTGACAAGGGAATGAATGAATGAAGGGGATCTGTTCGATGTTGGTTCCATAGATTATGTGATGGATGGAATCTGATTGATGTATGTCTGAGTGATGGGAATGTGACAGAAGAGAGTCAGATAGAAAAGGATCTGACAGGTCGCAGTGATCTGATGGATGGTGGTCTGATACATCAAATGGGTGGAGTCTGTTGGGGTCTGATTGACGGGAGCCGGATGGATGGGGTTTGATTAACCGGGGTCTGAATGAAGTGTTCTGGTTGATCAGAGTTTGAGATAGGGGTCTGATAAACAAAGCTCGTCTCCCTTGTTGCCCAGTGCTCCTCACATCTTCAACACCTGGTCCCGCCTTTTACACAAAGCAAACAATCAGTGCTGAGCACCAACGTTCCATTTATGTTGATGTTTCTCCAAGCAACCGGAGCCCTTTGTTCTCACAGACCAATAAGAAGTCGAGTTGGCTTCGGAGAATGAGGTATAAATAGGGCGAGCAGCAACAGAGGCAATACATTGACAGGAGCTGCGAGAATAGAAGGACATTATGGTAAGTGCGCCTGGAAGAATGCTGAAAGGGATGTGGAGCACAGAAACGGAGCGGTCAACAGGTAGATGGGGATCTACAGGGAGAGTGCAGGCTCCGCACGGATCGAGTGGGGAATCCACAGGGAGAGAGCATGGTGCTAGAGCGAGTCGGAGATCCGCAGGGGGAGACGCAATCCCCATGGAGCGAGGGAGGTCCACAGTGTAAGAGAGGAATTCCACAGGGACAGACGGAATCCACAAGAGGCTGATCCACATGGATAAAGCAGGAAATCTACAGGGAGAGAAGGAAGGAGGGAGGGAATCCGGATTGGGAAATACACAGAGTGATGGATCCACAGGGACAGAGTGTGATCGAGATGGAAAGATGATTGTCTTTCACAAGGAGCAAGAAGATTATCCGGGAGCGGGGAAGAGAAAAGGGAATGTGCAACGGTGAAGAAATACGGAGAGTTCCTCAGAGATGTTGAGCAGTAGATGTACAGGAATTGGGGATTAGCACGGAGAGGGAAGTGTTCCGGCGGAGGGGAGGACACAGGGACGATAATGTCTACAGGTAGTAAGAATCTGCCAGGAAATGGGGGTCAACAGGGGGAGGGGAGATCTGCAGGGTGTTTACAGGAGTCACGGTAGTCGGGGGGAGGGGGCTGGTGCTGGTGATTCAGGATTCCAGTGATCGACAAGGAATGGACTGGGGGGTGGGGGGCACAGAGATCGGGAATTTCCGAGACCTGGGGAATCTGCAGGGACAGAGTGTCCGATGGATGGGAGGATCAATGCGGAATGGATGGGATCCACAGGTTACTGCAGCGGGATGTGTTGCTACCCACACACCCTTCTTCTTCCAGGACCAGACCGACTGTCGAAAACATTGCCTCTTCATCTGTAAGTAATCACCTGTTCTTCCCCCTTTAGCGTGAGTGTATTTCAATCCATATTGGCCAGGCCGGTGTGCAGATCGGTAACGCTTGCTGGGAGCTGTATTGCCTGGAGCATGGGATCCAGCCGGATGGACAGATGCCCAGTGACCAGAGCATCGGGGGTGGCGATGATTCCTTCAACACATTCTTCAGTGAGACGGGGGCGGGCAAACACGTTCCCCGAGCCGTGTTTATAGATCTGGAGCCCACTGTGGTTGGTAAGAGGAGAGATTGTTGATGGGTTGCTCAATCAGTGCTCTCAATACACTCATTGAAACATGGCCTGAATGTTGTGTGCTCATGATTTTAACTTCTCCTTCCCTGTCCCCAGATGAGGTCCGTACCGGCACCTACCGACAGCTCTTTCACCCCGAGCAGCTCATCACCGGCAAGGAGGATGCGGCTAATAACTATGCACGGGGTCATTGTTCCATTGGCAAGGAGATTGTGGATCTGGTCTTGGATCGCATACGGAAGCTGGTAGGTTCTGTTAGTTTGGTGTGCCGAGATTTCCCGCCTCGCATTCCCAACGATAATAATTCGGGATGAATCAGTTATCACTTCATTTCGGGGATTGATCGCACCCACAGAATCACAAAAATTACACCGATTTCACAAGAATTATAGAGTGGTTATAAATGGAGGACTTAATTCTCAATCTGGAAACAAATTAGTGTATTTTAGAATTCTTTCTCAAGCAATTTTGATTTCCTGTGCAACCAGCAATTCGCAGTCCCTGGCAGGCCCAGCACCCCCTTCCCAACTCCAGGCCTCGAACATAAATCCTCTCCGAGCTGCTTCCCCCTTGTTCCCCACTGCCTCCTCCACAAGGTCCATTACTGCATCCCCCAGGCTCCCACTGCTCCATCTCACCAGCTCCCATTGCGCCCTCTCAGCAGGAGGCTCCTGCTCCATTTTAATGGGTTGTGCGTGTGTTATTTACCCACAGGCTGACCAGTGTACAGGACTGCAGGGTTTCCTCATCTTCCACAGTTTCGGGGGTGGGACCGGCTCAGGTTTTACTTCCCTCCTGATGGAGAGACTCTCCGTCGACTACGGCAAGAAATCCAAACTGGAGTTTTCCGTTTACCCCGCGCCGCAGATTTCCACCGCGGTGGTCGAGCCGTACAACGCCGTACTCGTCACCCACTGCACCCTCGAGCACTCTGACTGCGCCTTCATGGTGGACAATGAGGCCATTTACGACATATGTCGGCGTAACCTTGACATTGAGCGACCGACCTACACCAACCTCAACCGTCTCATTGGACAGGTAGTGTCATCCATCACGGCGTCGCTGCGGTTCGACGGTGCCCTCAACGTGGACCTGACTGAGTTCCAAACCAACCTGGTCCCCTATCCCCGAATTCACTTCCCACTGGTAACCTTCGCGCCCACTATTTCGGCCGAGAAGGCTTACCACGAGCAACTGTCGGTGGCGCAGATCACCAACGCATGCTTTGAGCCAGCCAACCAGATGGTGAAGTGCGACCCCCGCCAGGGCAAGTACATGGCGTGCTGCATGCTGTACCGAGGAGACGTGGTGCCCAAGGATGTCAACGCCTCCATCGCCACCATCAAGAGCAAGCGCTCGATCCAGTTTGTTGATTGGTGCCCGACTGGGTTCAAGGTAAGTGTGGCTTTTGTGTCCAATACATGGGGCCCTGGGGAAACATGGATTGTGGGAATCGCATCTCATAATGAGCAACACTCTTCAGTCCCAGTCAAAAGTTGTTTCTCCATTCAGGAAGAGTAATGGAACATACCTTCCCCATTCCTGGCCCAAAGACCATATCCCTCTGAGGGTTGAGGTGGAATGCTCTCAGATTCACTCCTTGACTGAAGCCTGAATGTCCCAGGGTAAGTCCTGCCTTGAAACCAGGAAAGGCCTTCCTGACAACTCAAGGCCTCTTTGGAGAAGCTGTAATTAAGAAGGAATTCGCTCCTGAAGCAGCCTCATTTCCATTGGAAACTGAAGGTTTAAACCTGGGAGAGGTGCCCAGTGAATAACCAGAGCTGGGTGTACAGAGAAAGACACAAACTCGCTCAGAAACGTAACTTTCTGAAAAGTAAGCGGCGGTCAACAGATCTGATTTTGAAACGACTTTTTAAGCAACTGTAACCGAACAATTTTCCTTCCTCCCGCAGGTTGGCATCAACTACCAGCCCCCGACGGTGGTACCAGGGGGCGATCTGGCAAAGGTGCAGCGAGCCCTCTGTATGCTGAGCAACACCACCGCCATTTCCTTGGCTTGGACCCGCCTCAACCTCAAATTCGATAAGATGTACGCCAAGCGGGCCTTTGTCCACTGGTACGTGGGGGAGGGGTTGGAGGAAGGGGAGTTCCAGGACGCACGGGAGGACATGGCCTCACTCGAGAAGGATTACGAAGAGGTGGGCATCGATTCTTCCTCGCTGGACAGAAGGGCAGAGGAGGAAGAATAAGTTTTATTAGTTTAGAAAGTACAAAGATTTTAACGTTTATTCATATTGATCTTATAACTATTATTGAAGTAAATAAATTTATTGTAAATGATTTTGGAAGTGTGTCTCATTAAAGCACAAATGCACGAGAAGAGATTGAGAAACACGGTGTAAAAGAAGATTGAAGATGATCAATGGTCCCAGAAAGTGGGTTAATCAAACTCCACAGAGCTGCAGGCCAAGTGTCACACAGCATTTCAATCATTAAAACACTGTCCTAGAGTAGAGGTGGATCCTAGTGATAATGGGTCTAGTTGATTTGTGTTTGATTGATGGGTTTTACAAGCAGGGATCTGATAGACTGTTTCAGATCGATTGGAAACTGAATATCGGATATTGGGTTGAGGGGAATCTGATTAATAGGGTCTGATAAATGTGGGTTTGATAGATACTGGTCATTGATAGAATTCACAGATTGGAAGCTGATAGATCGGGGAGAATTCTTGACAGTCTAATCGATGGGGAGCAGATTGGTGGGGATGTGAGAGATGAGGATCTGATTATTGGGGATGAGATTGAGGGGAATCTGTCCAATGGGGGTGGGATCGGTGGGAATTTGACTGATGGGATAGAAAACACGTTGATCTGATTGGTCATACTATTGATGTCACCCAGATTGCGATGTGAGAGATGGTGGCCTGATAAGTGTGGATCTAATCGATGGCGAAAAATTGATCGGGAATATGATTGATTGGGAAGAGATTTTTGTGAATCTGATAGATGGTGACCGGTTGATGTGGGTCCTTGCTGGGTGTCACAGGTTGGGACCACATCAATGGGATTCTGATAGATTTGACTCATGGGACTGTAATAAACTGAGGTCATCCATCTGCTGGCAGTGGATCTGATAGATGTAAATCCTGGCCTGCTGGATTGGAATGTGATTGATGGGGTTCTGATCATTGCGGTCTTATTGACGGGAATGAGATTGAGTGGAATCTGATAGAAGGGGCTGATTAATGGGGAACTCGATGATGGATGATTGAATGATGGGGATCTGTTTATCAGCTGGATTGATAGGGTGTAGTTGCCAGGGCTGTTATAGATGGGGGTTTGTTTGACAGTTGCCTGATTAATGGGGAGGTCATGAATGTGCATCGGATTGACAGGCCTCTGACTCATCTCAATCTGATTGGGGGAGATGAAAGAAGGCCTGATTAATGAGAGTCTGGTTGATGATAATGTGTTTATGGGGCCTGGTTTATGGAGTTAAGATTGATGATGGTTTTTAAAATGGGGTCTAATTGATGAGGGTATGATGATCAGGTTCTGATTGTTGGAGGTCTGATACATGAGGTCAGACTGATGACAGTCTGTTGGACAGGGTGTGTGATAGTACGGGTCTGATTACGAGGAGTTTGATAGTTGGCGCCTCACTGATGGTAATCTGGTAGATGGTTGATTGGCGGGTATCTGTTGGAAGGGGGTCTGATCGCTGCGGTCTGTTTGATGGTAATCTGAGTGAAGGAAATCTGATAGATGCACTCTAATTGATGGAGGACTCATTGATGGGGATGTGAATGATGTTGTATACTGGGCCAGGCTCTGATGGTTGTGGCTCTGCAAGAAAGATGTGGGTTGATAGATTCCAGCATTTTGTGTGCGAATTTCAAATTTCCAGCATTTATTTCTCAATCGACACCAATTGTTGCTTTGTCAAAGACAACCACATATTGGTAATTGAATCAGTAAAGCAATCAGTAGTTAAATAACACAAGATGCTCTTATAGTTCTCAAAGACCAATGGATTTGTCAACATGCACAACATATTGACAGGAGCTGCGACAATAGAAGGACATTTTGGTAAGAACACGTGTTGCAATGCAGAGAGTGAGGGTGTTTCACACAGATAGAACGGTCCACAGGGCTCTGATTGATGGGGGCTGATTAACGGGGGCTTGAGCTGGGATCTGATTGATCATCGCTTGAAATGGGGGACTGAGAGACAAAGCTCATCTCCCTGGTTACCTGGTGCTCTTCCCATAATCAATTGTGGCGAGCACTCGGCCCCGCCCTTTGCACAAAGCAGCCAATCAGCGCTGTGCACAGTCATGCCTTCTTTGCTGGGTTTCTCCAAGCAACAAGAGCCTTTTGTTCCCACAGACCAATCAGACCTCGACTTGGCAAAATATGCTGCGGTATAAATAGCGCGAACGGCAACATCCGCAACACATTGAGAGGAGCTGCGAGAATAGAAGGACATTATGGTAAGAGCACGTGGTAGAATGCGGAGAGTGAGGCTGTTCCACACAGATAGAGCGGTCAACTGGGCTTTGATTGATGGCGGCTTGAGCTGGGGCAGGTGCCATTCACAGGGAGGAATCACAGAATAGGGGAACGCGCTGCCTCCAGGCTCCATTGGTCCACTGGGAATGGGGAGATCCACACAGCACTGGGGAACAGAGAGATGGGGACTTTCAGAGAGCTGGGGGAATCCCCAGGGACAGACGATCCAGATGGAATGGGGATCAATAGGGAATGGGTGCGATCCACAGTTTACTGTAATGCAATATTTCTCTGCGCACACACGCTCTGTCTCCAGCACCACACTGACTGAAAAAGCTTTGCCCTCCATCCTGTGTCAATCATCACCTGTTCTTCCCTATTTAGCGTGAGTGTATTTCAGTCCACGTTGGCCAGGCCGGTGTGCAGATCGGTAACGCTTGCTGGGAGCTGTATTGCCTGGAGCATGGGATCCAGCCGGATGGACAGATGCCCAGTGACAAGAGCATCGGAGGTGGCGATGATTCCTTCAACACTTTCTTCAGTGAGACGGGGGCGGGCAAACACGTTCCCCGAGCCGTGTTTATAGATCTGGAGCCCACTGTGGTTGGTAAGAGGAGTGATTGTTGATGGGTTGCTCAGTCAGTGCTCTCAATACACTCATTGAAACATGTCCTGAATATTGTGTGCTCATGATTTTAACTTCTCCTTCCCTGTCCCCAGATGAGGTCCGTACCGGCACCTACCGACAACTCTTTCACCCCGAGCAGCTCATCAGCGGCAAGGAGGATGCGGCTAAGAACTATGCACGGGGCCATTGTTCCGTCGGCAAGGAGATTGTGGATCTGGTCCTGGACCGTGTACGGAAGGTGGTAAGTTCTGTGAGTTTAGTGTGTCGCAAATTCCCGCCTCCCATTCCCTGATAAAGGAATTGGGGGTGAATCCATTATTCTGTATTTCAGGGGAAGGAGCCACATCAGCAAGGAGTGCAGATCGGAGAATCGGTGATATATCTCCCAGGGCTCGCAATGCCTCGTCCCACCGGCTCCTACTGTACTGTTTAACTTTCAGCCATTGCCCAGGCCTACTTATCTGATGAAAAACCATTTATCTGATTTGCATTAAGAGCAAATGGACAAATAATATCCCTGAAAACAATCACAGGGAATTTACTCTGGAGGGTTCCGCTCTGTTCGTGGTTGCTGGGTGCAAACTCAGTCAGGAGAGATTTTTCCTGTTCACTGCGAGTGCCCCAATTTTTGTGCGGAATTCCCGCCTGGTGAAAATCGACCGGGTTCTATAACAGGCGGGAAGTCCGCTGCCTCAATTTCACACTCAGATCGATCATGCAATTCGTTCCCTCTCTTGAGTCAAAGTTTGTGAATCCCGGAATTCTGGTCCTGGACAGGTTCTGCTTCCTCTTCCGCGTCCTTCCCCTGAACTCCACAGGGCTCCCAGCACCCGCTGTCCCTTCCACCCCTTTGTACCCAATGCCCCCTCTCCAGCTCCCATTGTCCCACACCTGGGCTGCAAGTGGCTCCATCTCATGTCCTCACTGTCACATCCAGCAGGGATAGTCAGTATTTTCCCTCATGTCCAGTTTTTCCCAATCCTTTGACGATACGCCCATCCTGCTCCATTTTAATGGGTTGTGCATGTGTTATTTACCCACAGGCTGATCTGTGTACAGGACTGCAGGGTTTCCTCATCTTCCACAGTTTCGGGGGTGGGACCGGCTCAGGCTTTACTTCCCTCCTGATGGAGAGACTCTCCGTCGACTACGGCAAGAAATCCAAACTGGAGTTTTCCGTTTACCCCGCGCCGCAGATTTCCACCGCGGTAGTCGAGCCGTACAACTCCGTACTCGTCACCCACTGCACCCTCGAGCACTCTGACTGCGCCTTCATGGTGGACAATGAGGCCATTTACGACGTCTGCCGGCGTAACCTTGACATTGAGCGACCGACCTACACCAACCTCAACCGTCTCATTGCACAGGTAGTGTCGTCCATCACGGCGTCGCTGCGGTTCGACGGTGCCCTCAACGTGGACCTGACTGAGTTCCAAACCAACCTGGTCCCCTATCCCCGAATTCACTTCCCTCTGGCCACCTTTGCGCCCCTTATATCGGCCGAGAAGGCTTACCACGAGCAACTCACGGTGGCGGAGATCACCAACTCATGCTTTGAGCCAGCCAACCAGCTGGTGAAGTGCGACCCCCGCCAGGGCAAGTACATGGCGTGCTGCATGCTGTACCGAGGAGACGTGGTGCCCAAGGATGTCAACGCCTCCATCGCCACCATCAAGAGCAAGCGCTCGATCCAGTTTGTTGATTGGTGCCCGACTGGGTTCAAGGTAAGAGTGGCTTTTGTGTCCAATCCATGGGGCCCTGGGGAAACATGGATTGTGGGAATCTGATCTCACATATGAACAACACTCTGTTCACCCCGAGTAAAAAGCTGTTCCTCCATTCAGGAAGTGAAATGGAACAGACCCTCCCCATTCCTGGCCCAAAGACCAGCTCCCTCTGAGGGTTGAGGTGGAAATCTCTCAGATTAATTTTTACTTGCAGCCCTGAATGTCTCAGGGGAATTCCTGCCTCCATACAACAAAAACCTTCCTGACAGTCAAGACCTGGTTGGAGACAATGAAATGAGGAATTGAATTGTCTCCTGAATGCAGCCTCATTACACAGTGACCTTCCACCAGAAACTGAACCTTTAAACCATGGGGAAGAGTCGAGTGAATAACCAGAGCAGGGATTTCGTACAAACACCCAAACTCGCTGATAGATTTACCTGTCTGACAATTAATGGGCCGTCTGATGTTGAAGCGATTTCTTCAGTCACTGAAATCTGACAAATGTCCTTTCCCCCACAGGTTGGCATCAACTACCAGCCGCCGACGGTGGTGCCAGGGGGCGACCTGGCAAAGGTGCAGCGAGCTCTCTGTATGCTGAGCAACACCACCGCCATTGCTTTCGCTTGGACCCGCCTCAACCTCAAATTCGACAAGATGTACGCCAAGCGGGCCTTTGTGCACTGGTACGTCGGGGAGGGCCTGGAGGAAGGGGAGTTCCAGGACGCACGGGAGGACCTGGCCTCACTCGAGAAGGATTACGAAGAGGTGGGCGTCGATTCATCCTATCTGGACAGAAGGGCAGAGGAGGAGGAAGAATAAGATTTATTCATTTAGAATGTTAAAATAGTTTAATTAAATTTCTCAAGTCGCAAACAGACTTATTAATGTAGAGAGTCCAAAGCTTTAAGTTAATTACACATCGATGTTAATAATCATAAATATGAAAATAAATGTATTTGCAAATGATTTTTGAATTGTGTCCGTTTGAATGCTAAGAATATACAAGAGGTTGGAAAACACGGTGTGATAATACTTGAAGTTCAAAGAGGATCATTGAAACCAGAACGGGAGTTCATAAAACCCGCAGGATCCTGGAATTAGAACACATTTTACTTTCGGGGGCACCCGAGAGGGTGTTAGACCTCGCAAAGGGGCCTCTAGCCTGTTCTCTCGTTCACCTCTACCTTCATGTTACTGCCTTTGTCAGTTCACATTTCCCCTTTCTCTCTCTTCCTTTCTCTCTCTCCACCCTGCATCAGTCTCCCACCCTCTGTCTCCCTCCCGCTTTATCTCCCTCCCTCTCCTGCTGCTGATTCATCCTGCTTCCATTTCACAGCGGCCTGCTGTCCTTCCAGCACCTTGCCACAATGGATAATCTTAGCACCGGGGCCTTGTCATTCCGTCCCATCCTTGATTCTCGCACACGCCCTCTCCCACAGATATGTCCTTCCCAATCAGGGCACCATAGTGTCATTGTTATGGTACTGGATCCAGGGCTTCTGTCCTCAAAGACCATCAGTCAAGTAGTGTCATTGAATACAATAAATTGGTGAGTTTACACCATGCCCACTGACCATAAAGGTTTGGCGAACGATCATCAAATTCCAACAGACTCAATATCTCCATTCAGAGGAAGGGAAGCTGCCACTCGTGACACTGCTGAGCCCACATGTGACCCCAGTCCTATAATGTGCTTGACCCTTAAACCACATTGCAAGCCGCTCCAATGTAAGAACAGTTCCTACTGAGAAAGTCAACTCCATGTTCTGGGAGAATTGCGAATGGGCAATGAATGCCAGCCTTGGCCGAGATGCTCAGATTCTGAGAACAAAACATTTCAATAGCTGGTCTGTCATCCCGAGCTCAGGCTTGCCGACACTGAGGAGAACGACGGGGATGGTGTATATAGGTAGAGTCAATGTCTAGTTCTGTAACTTCATTCTTCTATTTGGGGATTACCAGCAAGGCTGGAGTTTGACTGTGGACTGTATCTGTCTGGTTCGAGCTAATGAGTGCGAGGAGGAGCTTTTCCCTTGCCATGTCTATACTGTAAAGCACCAACTAGAAGGAAGACAGTGGAGGAGTAAATTTAAAGGGATATTTCAGAAAAATGGTAAAATAATAGAGTAGTAATAATGGGGGAACATCCATGATCCTAATTCCTATCAGGGAGACAGGAAGGGCTTGCAAACCTGGAGCTACCTGGATGACTAAAGAAATTGAGATGAAAACGAAAGAGGAAAAGGTCGCGAACAATTAATATCAGTTTCATAATATGTTATTCAAGCTGTGTACTGAAAGTGCAGAGGAGAACTGGATAAAAGAATGGATGGGCAAAGAGAATGCATAAGAATAGATCAATAGGTAATATTAAAGGGATAACCAAAGCCTTTTTTAAGCAGATAAATAGTAAAAGATAGTCGCAGAAAGGTTTGGGCAGATTGAGGACCTGAAATGAAATCTCTCTGTGAAGGCAAAGGACATCACCAGGGTACTTAATGAGTGCTTTGCATGTGTCTTCACTGAATCAGAGAGATGAAATCTGACAGATTGTGTCTGATATATAGGGATCTGATGGATGATGTTTGGATGGGTGGATGTCTGACAGATGGTCGTCTGAAAGATGTCGATCTGTTAGATGTGTTTCTGATTGGTGGAGTCTGATGGATGTGGGGAGGCGAGATGTTGGTCTGATAGATGGGGGCGGGGTCTGATTGATTGGCGTGTGATACATGGGGATCTGACAGACCGGGGTCTGATGGGAGGGTGCGGGTGTGCGGGGCGTAGGGGAGTGTTCTGATTGGTTGGAGCTGATAGAAGGGCTGTGACGCGTGGTTGCCTGGTGAATGTGGTTTTGAGAGATGGGGTCTTATAGATGGGGTCTGATAGAGTGTGACTACGTGTTTCTGATGAGGATCTGGGCGATAAGAGAGTGATAGATGGGGAGCTGATAGATGGGCGTCTCATAGATGAGATCTGATCGATATGCGTCTGATAGATGAGATTTGCTGGTCGTCGGTTTGTTAGCAGTAGATGAATGAGGTATCGATCTGATGGATAACTGTCACTGATGCAGCTCTGATCGGTTGGTGCCTGATAGATGAGGTCTGGTACATGGGGATGGATAGATGTGGGTCTGGTAGCTGGAGCCGGTCAGGAGGGTGTCTGATGAATGGAGATTTCAGAGTTGGGGCCTGAAAGATATTGTCACGGTTGATGTGGGATCTCTCAGAAGACGTCTGAAGCATGTGGCCTGATAGATGGCTATCTGATATGTGGGGAAATGATAGTTAGTGGACATTTAGATCGTGTCTGATAGGTGGGGCTGTGATAAACGGAGTTCTGAATGATTCGGATTAGACGAAGCGGGTCTGATAGATGTGGAATTTATTTAGATGGGATCTGTCAAGATGTGTAGTTGATAGATGATGAATGACAGATATTGTCTGGCAGGTGTAAGTCTGTTTTTGGGGGGTGAGACAGAAGTGGGTCTGCGGATGGTGATCTAATAGATGTGATGTGACATATGTGGGTCTGATAGAAGAGAATCTGATAGATGGAATGATGAGGATATGACATATGGATGGAATCTAATGGATTGAGTCTGATCGATGGAGTCTAATTGACACCGGTCTGGTGGATGTGGGTGTTAAGGCTGGGCCCATACAGACGCGGGACTGATACACAGGGAGCTGATACATGGTGGACTGATAGTTGGGGTCTGGCTGATGAGACTTTGAGAGATGGGAGCTGATACATGTGGATCTGATCGATGTGCGTCTAACAGAGGTGTCTAATAGATACAGTCAGTCAGGTGGGGTCCTGGTGGATTGGTATCAAACAGACGGGCTCTGAAAATGTTGGTCCTGACAACCGCGGGCTTGATGGGATGTCGTTGATAGATACAGTCTGATACGGTCTGATGAATGGAGATCTGAAAGAAGGGCTCTGACTGATGTAGCTACAATACATGGGGAGATAATATATGGGAACGGCAGATATGAATGAGATAATTGGTTGTATATAGTTGTGGGTCTGATGGATGATCTTCTGATATATGGTTTCTGAATCATGTTAAACGGGGATCTGATGGATGCGGTCTGAAAGATGTGAATATGATAGAGGGGGTATAGTTGACAAGGGAATGAATGAATGAAGTGGATCTGATCGATGTTGGTTTCATAGATTATGTGATAAATGGAGTCTGATTGATGTATGTCTGAGTGATGGGAATCTGACAGAAGAGAGTCAGATAGAAAAGGGTCTGACAGGTCGCAGTGATCTGATGGATGGTGGTCTGATACATCAAATGGGTGGAGTCTGTTGGGGTCTGATTGACGGGGGCCGGATGGATGGGGTCTGATTAACCGGGGTCTGAATGAAGGGTTCTGGTAGATCAGGGTTTGTGATGGGGGTCTGATAAACAAAGCTCGTCTCCCTTGTTGCCCAGTGCTCCTCACATCTTCAACACCTGGTCCCGCCTTTTACACAAAGCAAACAATCAACACTGAGCACCAACGTTCCATTTATGTTGATGTTTCTCCAAGCAACCGGAGCCCTTTGTTCTCACAGACCAATAAGAAGTCGAGTTGGCTTCGGAGAATGAGGTATAAATAGGGCGAGCAGCAACATAGGCAATACATTGACAGGAGCTGCGAGAATAGAAGGACATTATGGTAAGTGCGCCTGGAAGAATGCTGAAAGGGATGTGGAGCACAGAAACGGAGCGGTCAACAGGTAGATGGGGGTCTACAGGGAGAGTGCAGGCTCCGCACGGATCGAGTCGGGAATCCACAGGGAGAGAGCATGGTGCTAGAGCGAGTCGGAGATCTGCAGGGGGAAACGCAATCCCCATGGAGCGAGGGAGGTCCACAGTGTGAGAGGAATTCCACAGGGACAGACGGAATCCACAAGAGGCTGATCCACATGGATAAAGCAGGAAATCTACAGGGATAGAAGGAAGGAGGGAGGGAATCCGGAACGGGAAATACACAGAGTGATGGATCCACAGGGACAGAGTGTGATCGAGATGGAGAGATGATTGTCTTTCACAAGGAGCAAGAAGACTATCCGGGAGCGGGGAAGAGAAAAGGGAGTGTGCAACGGTGAAGAAATAGACAGTTCCTTGGAGATATTGAGCAGTAGATGTACAGGAATTGGGGATTAGCACGGAGAGGGAAGTGTTCCGGCGGAGGGGAGGACACAGGGACGATAATGTCTACAGGCAGTAAGAATCTGCCAGGAAATGGGGGTCAACAGGGGGAGGGGAGATCTGCAGGGTGTTTACAGGAGTCACGGTAGTCGGGGGGAGGGGGCTGCAGCTGGTGATTAAGGATTCCAGTGATCCACAAGGAATGGACTGGGGGGTGGGGGGGCACAGAGATCGGGAATTTCCGAGACCTGGGGAATCTCCAGGGACAGAGTGTCCGATGGATGGGAGGATCAATGCGGAATGGATGGGATCCACAGGTTACTGCAGCGGGATGTGTTGCTACCCACACACCCTTCTTCTTCCAGGACCAGACCGACTGTCGAAAACATTGCCTCTTCATCTGTAAGTAATCACCTGTTCTTCCCCCTTTAGCGTGAGTGTATTTCAATCCATATTGGCCAGGCCGGTGTGCAGATCGGTAACGCTTGCTGGGAGCTGTATTGCCTGGAGCATGGGATCCAGCCGGATGGACAGATGCCCAGTGACCAGAGCATCGGGGGTGGCGATGACTCCTTCAACACATTCTTCAGTGAGACGGGGGCGGGCAAACACGTTCCCCGAGCCGTGTTTATAGATCTGGAGCCCACTGTGGTTGGTAAGAGGAGTGATTGTTGATGGGTTGCTCAGTCAGTGCTCTCAATACACTCATTGAAACATGGCCTGAATGGTGTGTGCTCATGATTTTAACTTCTCCTTCCCTGTCCCCAGATGAGGTCCGTACCGGCACCTACCGACAGCTCTTTCACCCCGAGCAGCTCATCACCGGCAAGGAGGACGCGGCTAATAACTATGCACGGGGTCACTGTTCCATCGGCAAGGAGATTGTGGATCTGGTCTTGGATCGCATACGGAAGCTGGTAGGTTCTGTTAGTTTGGTGTGCCGAGATTTCCCGCCTCGCATTCCCAACGATAATAATTCGGGATGAATCAGTTATCACTTCATTTCGGGGAATGATCGCACCCACAGAATCACAGAAATTACACCGATTTCACAAGAATTATAGAGTGGTTATAAATGGAGGACTTAATTCTCAATCTGGAAACAAATTAGTGTATTTTAGAATTCTTTCTCAAGCAATTTTGATTTCCTGTGCAACCAGCAATTCGCAGTCCCTGGCAGGCCCTGCACCCCCTTCCCAACTCCAGGCCTCGAACATAAATCCTCTCCGAGCTGCTTCCCCCTTGTTCCCCACTGCCTCCTCCACAAGGTCCATTACTGCATCCCCCAGGCTCCCACTGCTCCATCTCACCAGCTCCCATTGCGCCCTCTCAGCAGGAGGCTCCTGCTCCATTTTAATGGGTTGTGCATGTGTTATTTACCCACAGGCTGACCAGTGTACAGGACTGCAGGGTTTCCTCATCTTCCACAGTTTCGGGGGTGGGACTGGCTCAGGTTTTACTTCCCTCCTGATGGAGAGACTCTCCGTCGACTACGGCAAGAAATCCAAACTGGAGTTTTCCGTTTACCCCGCGCCGCAGATTTCCACCGCGGTGGTCGAGCCGTACAACGCCGTACTCGTTACCCACTGCACCCTCGAGCACTCTGACTGCGCCTTCATGGTGGACAATGAGGCCATTTACGACATATGTCGGCGTAACCTTGACATTGAGCGACCGACCTACACCAACCTCAACCGTCTCATTGGACAGGTAGTGTCATCCATCACGGCGTCGCTGCGGTTCGACGGTGCCCTCAACGTGGACCTGACTGAGTTCCAAACCAACCTGGTCCCCTATCCCCGAATTCACTTCCCACTGGTAACCTTCGCGCCCACTATTTCGGCCGAGAAGGCTTACCACGAGCAACTGTCGGTGGCGCAGATCACCAACGCATGCTTTGAGCCAGCCAACCAGATGGTGAAGTGCGACCCCCGCCAGGGCAAGTACATGGCGTGCTGCATGCTGTACCGAGGAGACGTGGTGCCCAAGGATGTCAACGCCTCCATCGCCACCATCAAGAGCAAGCGCTCGATCCAGTTTGTTGATTGGTGCCCGACTGGGTTCAAGGTAAGTGTGGCTTTTGTGTCCAATACATGGGGCCCTGGGGAAACATGGATTGTGGGAATCGCATCTCATAATGAGCAACACTCTCTTCAGTCCTAGTCAAAAGTTGTTTCTCCATTCAGGAAGAGTAATGGAACAGACCTTCCCCATTTATGGCCCAAAGACCAGATCCCTCTGAGGGTTGAGGTGGAATGCTCTCAGATTCACTCCTTGACTGAAGCCTGAATGTCCCAGGGTAAGTCCTGCCTTGAAACCAGGAAAGGCCTTCCTGACAACTCAAGGCCTCTTTGGAGAAGCTGTAATTAAGAAGGAATTCGCTCCTGAAGCAGCCTCATTTCCATTGGAAACTGAAGGTTTAAACCTGGGAGAGGTGCCCAGTGAATAACCAGAGCTGGGTGTACAGAGAAAGACACAAACTCGCTCAGAAACGTAACTTTCTGAAAAGTAAGCGGCGGTCAACAGATCTGATTTTGAAACGACTTTTTAAGCAACTGTAACCGAACAATTTTCCTTCCTCCCGCAGGTTGGCATCAACTACCAGCCCCCGACGGTGGTACCAGGGGGCGATCTGGCAAAGGTGCAGCGAGCCCTCTGTATGCTGAGCAACACCACCGCCATTTCCTTGGCTTGGACCCGCCTCAACCTCAAATTCGATAAGATGTACGCCAAGCGGGCCTTTGTCCACTGGTACGTGGGGGAGGGGTTGGAGGAAGGGGAGTTCCAGGACGCACGGGAGGACATGGCCTCACTCGAGAAGGATTACGAAGAGGTGGGCATCGATTCTTCCTCGCTGGACAGAAGGGCAGAGGAGGAAGAATAAGTTTTATTAGTTTAGAAAGTACAAAGATTTTAACGTTTATTCATATTGATCTTATAACTATTATTGAAGTAAATAAATTTATTGTAAATGATTTTGGAAGTGTGTCTCATTAAAACACAAATGCACGAGAAGAGATTGAGAAACACGGTGTAAAAGAAGATAGAAGATGATCAATGGTCCCAGAAAGTGGGTTAATCAAACTCCACAGAGATGCAGGCCAAGTGTCACACAGCATTTCAATCATTAAAACACTGTCCTAGAGTAGAGGTGGATCCTAGTGATAATGGGTCTAGTTGATTTGTGTTTGATTGATGGGTTTTACAAGCAGGGATCTGATAGACTGTTTCAGATCGATTGGAAACTGAATATCGGATATTGGGTTGAGGGGAATGTGATTAATAGGGTCTGATAAATGTGGGTTTGATAGATACTGGTCATTGATAGAATTCACAGATTGGAAGCTGATAGATCGGGGAGAATTCTTGACAGTCTAATCGATGGGGAGCAGATTGGTGGGGATGTGAGAGATGAGGATCTGATTATTGGGGATTAGATTGAGGGGAATCTGTTCAATGGGGGTGGGATCGGTGGGAATTTGACTGATGGGATAGAATACACGTTGATCTGATTGGTCATACTATTGATGTCTCCCAGATTGCGATGTGAGAGATGGTGGCCTGATAAGTGTGGATCTAATCGATGGCGAAAAATTGATCGGGAATATGATTGATTGGGAAGAGATTTTTGTGAATCTGATAGATGGTGACCGGTTGATGTGGGTCCTTGCTGGGTGTCACAGGTTGGGACCACATCAATGGGAATCTGATAGATTTGACTCATGGGACTGTAATAAACTGAGGTCATCCATCTGCTGGCAGTGGATCTGATAGATGTAAATGCTGGCCTGCTGGATTGGAATGTGATTGATGGGGTTCTGATCATTGTGGTCTTATTGACGGGAATGAGATTGAGTGGAATCTGATAGAAGGGGCTGATTAATGGGGAACTGGATGATGGATGATTGAATGATGGGGATCTGTTTATCAGCTGGATTGATAGGGTGTAGTTGCCAGGGCTGTTATAGATGGGGGTTTGTTTGACGGTTGCCTGATTAATGGGGAGGTCATGAATGTGCATCGGATTGACAGGCCTCTGACTCATCTCAATCTGATTGGGGGAGATGAAAGAAGGCCTGATTAATGAGAGTCTGGTTGATGATAATGTGTTTATGGGGCCTGGTTTATGGAGTTAAGATTGATGATGGTCTTTAAAATGGGGTCTAATTGATGAGGGTATGATGATCAGGTTCTGATTGTTGGAGGTCTGATACATGAGGGTTTGACTGATGACAGTCTGTTGGACAGGGTGTGTGATAGTACGGGTCTGATTACGAGGAGTTTGATAGTTGGCGCCTCACTGATGGTAATCTGGTAGATGGTTGATTGGCGGGTATCTGTTGGAAGGGGGTCTGATCGCTGCGGTCTGTTTGATGGTAATCTGAGTGAAGGAAATCTGATAGATGCACTCTAATTGATGGAGGACTCATTGATGGGGATGTGAATGATGTTGTATACTGGGCCAGGCTCTGATGGTTGTGGCTCTGCAAGAAAGATGTGGGTTGATAGATTCCAGCATTTTGCGTGCGAATTTCAAATTTACAGCATTTATTTCTCAATAGACTCCAATTGTTGCATTGTCAAAGACAACCACATATTGGTAATTGAATCAGTAAAGCAATCAGTAGTTTCATAACACAAGATGCTCTTATAGTTCTCAAAGACCAATGGATTTGTCAACATGCACAACATGTTGACATGAGCTGCGAGAATCAGAGGTCATTATAGTAAGAACACGTGTTACAATGCGGAGAGTGAGGGTGTTCCACGCAGATTGAACGGTCCACACGGCTCTGATTGATGGGGGCTGATTAACGGGGGCTTGAGCTGGGATCTGATTGATCATCGCTTGAAATGGGGGACTGATAGACAAAGCTCATCTCCCTGGTTACCTGGTGCTCCTCCCATAATCAATTGTGGTGAGCACTCGGCCCCGCCCTTTGCACAAAGCAGCCAATCAGCGCTGTGCACAGTCATGCCTTCTTTGCTGGGTTTCTCCAAGCAACAAGAGCCTTTTGTTCCCACAGACCAATCAGACCTCGAGTTGGCAAAATATGCTGCGGTATAAATAGCGCGAACGGCAACATCCGCAACACATTGAGAGCAGCTGCGAGAATAGAAGGACATTATGGTAAGAGCACGCGGGAGAATGCGGAGAGTGAGGCTGTTCCACACAGATAGAGCGGTCAACTGGGCTTTGATTGATGGCGGCTTGAGATGGGGCAGGTGCCATTCACAGCGAGGAATCACAGAAGAGGGGAACGCGCTGCCTCCAGGCTCCATTGGTCCACTGGGAATGGGGAGATCCACACAGCACTGGGGATCAGAGAGATGGGGAATTTCAGAGAGCTGGGGGAATCCCCAGGAACAGACGATCCAGATGGAATGGGGATCAATAGGGAATGGGTGCGATCCACAGTTTACTGTAATGCAATATTTCTCTGCGCACACACGCTCTGTCTCCAGCACCACACTGACTGAAAAAGCTTTGCCCTCCATCCTGTGTCAATCATCACCTGTTCTTCCCTATTTAGCGTGAGTGTATTTCAGTCCACGTTGGCCAGGCCGGTGTGCAGATCGGTAACGCTTGCTGGGAGCTGTATTGCCTGGAGCATGGGATCCAGCCGGATGGACAGATGCCCAGTGACAAGAGCATCGGAGGTGGCGATGATTCCTTCAACACTTTCTTCAGTGAGACGGGAGCGGGCAAACACGTTCCCCGAGCCGTGTTTATAGATCTGGAGCCCACTGTGGTTGGTAAGAGGAGTGATTGTTGATGGGTTGCTCAGTCAGTGCTCTCAATACACTCATTGAAACATGTCCTGAATATTGTGCGCTCATGATTTTAACGTCTCCTTCCCTGTCCCCAGATGAGGTCCGTACCGGCACCTACCGACAACTCTTTCACCCCGAGCAGCTCATCAGCGGCAAGGAGGATGCGGCTAATAACTATGCACGGGGCCATTGTTCCGTCGGCAAGGAGATTGTGGATCTGGTCCTGGACCGTGTACGGAAGGTGGTAAGTTCTGTGAGTTTAGTGTGTCGCAAATTCCCGCCTCCCATTCCCTGATAAAGGAATTGGGGGTGAATCCATCATTCTGTATTTCAGGGGAAGGAGCCACATCAGCAAGGAGTACAGATCGGAGCATCGGTGATATATCTCCCAGGGCTCGCAATGCCTCATCCCACCGGCTCCTACTGTACTGTTTAACTTTCAGCCATTGCCCAGGCCTACTTATCTGATGAAAAACCATTTATCTGATTTGCATTAAGAGCAAATGGACAAATAATATCCTTGAAAACAATCACAGGGAATTTACTCTGGAGGGTTCCGCTCTGTTCGTGGTTGCTGGGTGCAAACTCAGTCAGGCGAGATTTTTCCTGATCACTGCGAGTGCGGCAATTTTGTGTGCGGAATTCCCGCCCAGTGAAAATCGGAGGGGTTCTATAACAGGCGGGAAGTCCGCTGCCTCAATTTCACACTCAGATCGATCATGCAATTCGTTCTCTCTCTTCAGTCAAAGTTTGTGAATCCCGGAATTCTGGTCCTGGACAGGTTCTGCTTCCTCTTCCGTATCCTTTGCCTGAACTCCACAGTGCTCCCAGCACCCGCTGTCCCTTCCACACACCTATGTTCCCAATGCCTCCTCTACAGCTCCCATTGTCCCACACCTGGGCTGCAAGTGGCTCCATCTCATGTCCTCACTGTCACATCCAGCAGGGATAGTCAGTATTTTCCCTCATGTCCAGTTTTTCCCAATGCTTTGACCATACGCCCATCCTGCTCCATTTTAATGGGTTGTGCATGTGTTATTTACCCACAGGCTGATCTGTGTACAGGACTGCAGGGTTTCCTCATCTTCCACAGTTTCGGAGGTGGGACCGGCTCAGGTTTTACTTCCCTCCTGATGGAGAGACTCTCCGTCGACTACGGCAAGAAATCCAAACTGGAGTTTTCCGTTTACCCCGCGCCGCAGATTTCCACCGCGGTAGTCGAGCCGTACAACTCCGTACTCGTCACCCACTGCACCCTCGAGCACTCCGACTGCGCCTTCATGGTGGACAATGAGGCCATTTACGACGTCTGCCGGCGTAACCTTGACATTGAGCGACCGACCTACACCAACCTCAACCGTCTCATTGCACAAGTAGTGTCGTCCATCACGGCGTCGCTGCGGTTCGACGGTGCCCTCAACGTGGACCTGACTGAGTTCCAAACCAACCTGGTCCCCTATCCCCGAATTCACTTCCCTCTGGCCACCTTTGCGCCCCTTATATCGGCCGAGAAGGCTTACCACGAGCAACTCACGGTGGCGGAGATCACCAACTCGTGCTTTGAGCCAGCCAACCAGCTGGTGAAGTGCGACCCCCGCCAGGGCAAGTACATGGCGTGCTGCATGCTGTACCGAGGAGACGTGGTGCCCAAGGATGTCAACGCCTCCATCGCCACCATCAAGAGCAAGCGCTCGATCCAGTTTGTTGATTGGTGCCCGACTGGGTTCAAGGTAAGTGTGGCTTTTGTGTCCAATCAATGGGGCCCTGGGGAAACATGGATTGTGGGAATCTGATCTCACATATGAACAACACTCTGTTCACCCCGAGTAAAAAGCTGTTCCTCCATTCAGGAAGTGAAATGGAACAGACCCTCCCCATTCCTGGCCCAAAGACCAGCTCCCTCTGAGGGTTGAGGTGGAAATCTCTCAGATTAATTTTTACTTGCAGCCCTGAATGTCTCAGGGGAATTCCTGCCTCCATACAACAAAAACCTTCCTGACAGTCAAGACCTGGTTGGAGACAATGAAATGAGGAATTGAATTGTCTCCTGAATGCAGCCTCATTACACAGTGACCTTCCACCAGAAACTGAAGCTTTAAACCATGGGGAAGAGTCGAGTGAATAACCAGAGCAGGGATTTCGTACAAACACCCAAACTCGCTGATAGATTTACCTGTCTGACAATTAATGGGCCGTCTGATGTTGAAGCGATTTCTTCAGTCACTGAAATCTGACAAATGTCCTTTCCCCCCACAGGTTGGCATCAACTACCAGCCGCCGACGGTGGTGCCAGGGGGCGACCTGGCAAAGGTGCAGCGAGCTCTCTGTATGCTGAGCAACACCACCGCCATTGCTTTCGCTTGGACCCGCCTCAACCTCAAATTCGACAAGATGTACGCCAAGCGGGCCTTTGTGCACTGGTACGTCGGGGAGGGTCTGGAGGAAGGGGAGTTCCAGGACGCACGGGAGGACCTGGCCTCACTCGAGAAGGATTACGAAGAGGTGGGCGTCGATTCATCCTATCTGGACAGAAGGGCAGAGGAGGAGGAAGAATAAGATTTATTCATTTAGAATGTTAAAATAGTTTAATTAAATTTCTCAAGTCGCAAACAGACTTATTAATGTAGAGAGTCCACAGCTTTAACTTAATTTCACATCGATGTTAATAATCATAATTATGAAAATAAATGTATTTGCAAATGATTTTTGAATTGTGTCCGTTTGAATGCTAAGAATATACAAGAGGTTGGAAAACACGGTGTGATAATACTTGAAGTTCAAAGAAGATCAATGAAACCAGAACGGGAGTTCATAAAACCCGCAGGATCCTGCAATTAGAACACATTTTACTTTCGGGGGCACCCGAGAGGGTGTTAGACCTCGCAAAGGGGCCGCTAGCCTGTTCTCTCGTTCATCTCTACCTTCATGTTACTGCCTGAGTCAGTTCACTTTTCCCCTTTCTCTCTCTTCCTTTCTCTCTCTCCCGCCCTGCATCAGTCGCCCTTCCTCTGTCTCCCTCCCACTTTATCTCCCTCCCTCTCCTGCTGCTGATTCATCCTGCTTCCATTTCACAGCGGCCTGCTGTCCTTCCAGCACCTTGCCACAATGGATAATCTTAGCACCGGGGCCTTGTCACTACATCACATCCTTGATCCTCGCACACGCCCTCTCCCACAGACATGTCCATCCCAATCAGGGCACCATAGTGTCATGGTTATGGTACTGGATCCAGGGCTTCTGTCCTCAAAGACCATCAGTCAAGTAGTGTCATTGAATCCAATCAATTGGTGAGTTTACAATTTGCCCACTGACCATAAAGTTTTGGCGAACGATCATCAAAATCCAACAGACTCAATAACTCCCTTCAGGGGAAGGGAAGCTGCCACTCGTGATACTGCTGAGCCCACATGTGACCCTATCATGTGTGCGTGACCCTTAAACCACATTGCAAGCCGCTCCGTCGTAAGAACAGTTCCTACTGAGAAGGTCAACTCCATGTTCTTGGGAGAATTGCGAATGGGCAATGAATGCCAGCCTTGGCAGAGATACTCAGATCCTGAGAACAAAACATTTCAATGGCTGGTCTGTCATCCCTAGCTCAGGGTTGCCTACATTGAGGGCAACGACGGGGATGGTGTATATAGGTAGAGTCAATGTCTAGTTCTGTAACTTCATTCTTCTGTTTGGGAATTACCAGCAAGGCCGGAGTTTGACTGTGGACTGTATATATTTGGTTAGAGCTAATGAGTGCGAGGAGGAGCTTTTACCTTGCCATGTCTATACTGTAAAGCACCAAATAGAAGGAAAACAGTAGAGGAGTAAATTTAAAGGAACATTTCTGAAAAATGGTAAAACAATAGAGTAGTAATAATGGGGGAACATCCATGATCCTAATTCCTATCAGGGAGACAGGAAGGGCTTGCAAACCTGGAGCTACCTGGATGACTAAAGAAATGGAGATGAAAAAGAAAGAGGAAAAGGTCGCTAACAATTAATATCAACTTCATAATATGTTATTCAAGCTGTGTACTGAAAGTGCAGAGGAGAACTGGATAAAAAAATGGATGGGCAAAGAGAATGCATAAGAATAGATCAATAGGTAATATAAAAGGGATCACCAAAGCCTTTTTTAAGCAGATAAAAAGTAAAAGATAGTCGCAGAAAGGTTTGGGCAGATTGAGGACCTGAAATGAAATCTCTCTGTGAAGGCAAAGGTCATCACCAGGGTACTTAATGAGTGCTTTGCATGTGTCTTCACTGAATCAGAGAGATGAAATCTGACAGATTGTGTCTGATATATAGGGATCTGATGGATGATGTTTGGATGGGTGGTTGTCTGACAGATGGTCGTCTGAAAGATGTCGATCTGTTAGATGTGTTTCTGATTGGTGGAGTCTGATGGACGTGGGGCGGCGAGATGTTGGTCTGATAGATGGGGGCGGGGTCTGATTGATTGGCGTGTGATACATGGGGATCTGACAGACCGGGGTCTGATGGGAGGGTGCGTGTGTGCTGGGAGTAGGGGAGTGTTCTGATTGGTTGGAGCTGATAGAAGGGCTGTGACGCGTGGTTGCCTGGTGCATGTGGTTTTGAGAAATGGGGTCTTATAGATGGGGTCTGATAGAGTGTGACTACGTGTTTCTGATGAGGATCTGGGCGATAAGGTAGTGAAAGATGGGGAGCTGATAGATGGGCGTCTCATAGATGAGATCTGATCGATATGCGTCTGATAGATGAGATTTGCTGGTCGTCGGTTTGTTAGCAGTAGATGAATGAGGTATCGATCTGATGGATAACTGTCACTGATGCATCTTTGATCGATTGGTGCCTGATAGATGAGGTCTGGTACATGGGGATGGATAGATGTGGGTCTGGTAGCTGGAGCCAGTCAGGAGGGTGTCTGATAGATGGGGATGTCAGAGATGGGGCCTGACAGATATTGTCACGATTGATGTGTGATCTCTCGGAAGACGTCTGAAGCATGTGGTCCGATGGATGTCTATCTGATATGTGGGGAAATGATAGTTAGGGTTCATGTAGATCGTGTCCAATAGATGTGGCTCTGATAGACGGAATTCTGAATGATTCGGAGTAGATGAAGCGGGTCTGATAGATGTGGAATTTGGTAAATGGTGTCTGTCAGATGGGTATCTGATAGATGATGAATGATGGATATCTTCTGGCAGGTGTAAGTCTGGTTTTTGGGACTGTGACAGAAATGGGTGTGCGCATGGTGATCTAATGGATGTGATGTGACATATGTGGTTCCGATAGAAGTAGATCTGAGCGATGGGGAACGGAAAGATGAGGGTGTGACACATGGATGGAATCTAATGGATTGAGTCTGATCGATGGAGTATAATTGACACCGGTCTGGTGGATGTGGATGTTAAGGCTGGGCTCATTCAGATGCGGGACAGATACACAGCGAGCTGATACATGGTGGACTGATAGGTGGGGTCTGGCTGATGAGACTTTGAGAGATGGGAGCTGATACATGTGGATCTGATCGATGTGGGTCTAACAGAGGTGTCTAATAGATAGAGTCAGTCAGGTGGGGTCCTGGTGGAATGGTATCAAACAGACGGGCTCTGAAAATGTTGGTCCTGACAACCGCGGGCTTGATGGGATGTCGCTGATAGATACAGTCTGATACGGTCTGATGAATGGAGATCTGAAAGAAGGGCTCTGACTGATGTTGCTCCAATACATGGGTCGATAATATATGGGAACGGCAGATATGAATGAGATAATTGGTTGTATATAGTTGTGGGTCTGATGGATGGTCTTCTGATATATGGGTTCTGAATCATGTTAAACGGGGATCTGATGGATGCGGTCTGAAAGATGTGAATGTGATTGAGGGGGTATAGTTTACAAGGGAATGAAGGCAAAAAGGGGATCTGTTCGATACAAAAACAAGATATGCTGGAATCACTCAGCAGGTCTGGCAGCATCTGTGGAAAGAGAAGCAGAGTTAACGTTTCGGGTCAGTGACCCTTCTTCGGAACTGATCTGTTCGATGTTGGTTTCATAGATTATGTGATGGATGGAATCTGATTGATGTATGTCTGAGTGATGGGAATCTGACAGAAGAGAGTCAGTTAGAAAAGGGTCTGACAGGTCGCAGTGATCTGATGGATAGTGGTCTGATACATCAAATGGGTGGAGTCTGTTGGGGTCTGATTGACGGGGGCCGGATGGATGGGGTCTGATTAACCGGGGTATGAGTGAAGTGTTCTGGTTGATCAGGGTTTGAGATAGGGGTCTGATAAACAAAGCTCGTCTCCCTTGTTGCCCAGTGCTCCTCACATCTTCAACACCTGGTCCCGCCTTTTACACAAAGCAAACAACCAGTGCTGAGCACCAATGTTCCATTTATGTTGATGTTTCTCCAAGCAACCGGAGCCCTTTGTTCTCACAGACCAATAAGAAGTCGAGTTGGCTTCGGAGAATGAGGTATAAATAGGGCGAGCAGCAACAGAGGCAATACATTGACAGGAGCTGCGAGAATAGAAGGACATTATGGTAAGTGCGCCTGGAAGAATGCTGAAAGGGATGTGGAGCACAGAAACGGAGCGGTCAAAAGGTAGATGGGGATCTACAGGGAGAGTGCAGGCTCCGCACGGATCGAGTGGGGAATCCACAGGGAGAGAGCATGGTGCTAGAGCGAGTCGGAGATCCGCAGGGGGAGACGCAATCCCCATGGAGCGAGGGAGGTCCACAGTGTAAGAGAGGAATTCCACAGGGACAGACGGAATCCACAAGAGGCTGATCCACATGGATAAAGCAGGAAATCTACAGGGAGAGAAGGAAGGAGGGAGGGAATCCGGATTGGGAAATACACAGAGTGATGGATCCACAGGGACAGAGTGTGATCGAGATGGAGAGATGATTGTCTTTCACAAGGAGCAAGAAGATTATCCGGGAGCGGGGAAGAGAAAAGGGAATGTGCAACGGTGAAGAAATAGACAGTTCCTTGGAGATATTGAGCAGTAGATGGACAGGAATTGGGGATTAGCACGGAGAGGGAAGTGTTCCGGCGGAGGGGAGGACACAGGGACGATAATGTCTACAGGTAGTAAGAATCTGCCAGGAACTGGAGATCCACAGAGGGACGGGAGATCTGCAGGGTGTTTACAGGAGTCACGGTAGTCGGGGGGAGGGGGCTGGTGCTGGTGATTCAGGATTCCAGTGATCCACAAAGAATGGACTGGGGGGTGGGGGGCACAGAGATCGGGAATTTCCGAGACCTGGGGAATCTCCAGGGACAGAGTGTCCGATGGATGGGAGGATCAATGCGGAATGGAGGGGATCCACAGGTTACTGCAGCGGGATGTGTTGCTGCCCACACACCCTTCTTCTTCTAGGACCAGAGCGACTGTCGAGAACATTGCCTCTTCATCTGTAAATAATCACCTGTTCTTCCCTCTTTAGCGTGAGTGTATTTCAATCCATATTGGCCAGGCCGGTGTGCAGATCGGTAACGCTTGCTGGGAGCTGTATTGCCTGGAGCATGGGATCCAGCCGGATGGACAGATGCCTAGTGACCAGAGCATCGGGGGTGGCGATGACTCCTTCAACACCTTCTTCAGTGAGACGGGGGCGGGCAAACACGTTCCCCGAGCCGTGTTTATAGATCTGGAGCCCACTGTGGTTGGTAAGAGGAGTGATTGTTGATGGGTTGCTCAGTCAGTGCTCTCAATACACTCATTGAAACATGGCCTGAATGGTGTGTGCTCATGATTTTAACTTCTCCTTCCCTGTCCCCAGATGAGGTCCGTACCGGCACCTACCGACAACTCTTTCACCCCGAGCAGCTCATCACCGGCAAGGAGGACGCGGCTAATAACTATGCACGGGGTCATTGTTCCATCGGCAAAGAGATTGTGGATCTGGTCTTGGATCGCATACGGAAGCTGGTAGGTTCTGTTAGTTTGGTGTGCCGAGATTTCCCGCCTCGCATTCCCAACGATAATAATTCGGGATGAATCAGTTATCACTTCATTTCGGGGAATGATCGCACCCACAGAATCACAGAAATTACACCGATTTCACAAGAATTATAGAGTGGTTATAAATGGAGGACTTAATTCTCAATCTGGAAACAAATTAGTGTATTTTAGAATTCTTTCTCAAGCAATTTTGATTTCCTGTGCAACCAGCAATTCGCAGTCCCTGGCAGGCCCTGCACCCCCTTCCCAACTCCAGGCCTCGAACATAAATCCTCTCCGAGCTGCTTCCCCCTTGTTCCCCACTGCCTCCTCCACAAGGTCCATTACTGCATCCCCCAGGCTCCCACTGCTCCATCTCACCAGCTCCCATTGCGCCCTCTCAGCAGGAGGCTCCTGCTCCATTTTAATGGGTTGTGCGTGTGTTATTTACCCACAGGCTGACCAGTGTACAGGACTGCAGGGTTTCCTCATCTTCCACAGTTTCGGGGGTGGGACCGGCTCAGGTTTTACTTCCCTCCTGATGGAGAGACTCTCCGTCGACTACGGCAAGAAATCCAAACTGGAGTTTTCCGTTTACCCCGCGCCGCAGATTTCCACCGCGGTGGTCGAGCCGTACAACGCCGTACTCGTCACCCACTGCACCCTCGAGCACTCTGACTGCGCCTTCATGGTGGACAATGAGGCCATTTACGACATATGTCGGCGTAACCTTGACATTGAGCGACCGACCTACACCAACCTCAACCGTCTCATTGGACAGGTAGTGTCATCCATCACGGCGTCGCTGCGGTTCGACGGTGCCCTCAACGTGGACCTGACTGAGTTCCAAACCAACCTGGTCCCCTATCCCCGAATTCACTTCCCACTGGTAACCTTCGCGCCCACTATTTCGGCCGAGAAGGCTTACCACGAGCAACTGTCGGTGGCGCAGATCACCAACGCATGCTTTGAGCCAGCCAACCAGATGGTGAAGTGCGACCCCCGCCAGGGCAAGTACATGGCGTGCTGCATGCTGTACCGAGGAGACGTGGTGCCCAAGGATGTCAACGCCTCCATCGCCACCATCAAGAGCAAGCGCTCGATCCAGTTTGTTGATTGGTGCCCGACTGGGTTCAAGGTAAGTGTGGCTTTTGTGTCCAATACATGGGGCCCTGGGGAAACATGGATTGTGGGAATCGCATCTCATAATGAGCAACACTCTCTTCAGTCCCAGTCAAAAGTTGTTTCTCCATTCAGGAAGAGTAATGGAACAGACCTTCCCCATTCCTGGCCCAAAGACCAGCTCCCTCTGAGGGTTGAGGTGGAATGCTCTCAGATTCACTCCTTGACTGAAGCCTGAATGTCCCAGGGTAAGTCCTGCCTTGAAACCAGGAAAGGCCTTCCTGACAACTCAAGGCCTCTTTGGAGAAGCTGTAATTAAGAAGGAATTCGCTCCTGAATGCAGCCTCATTACACAATGACCTTCCATTGGAAACTGAAGGTTTAAACCTGGGAGAGGTGCCCAGTGAATAACCAGAGCTGGGTGTACAGAGAAAGACACAAACTCGCTCAGAAACGTAACTTTCTGAAAAGTAAGCGGCGGTCAACAGATCTGATTTTGAAACGACTTTTTAAGCAACTGTAACCGAACAATTTTCCTTCCTCCCGCAGGTTGGCATCAACTACCAGCCCCCGACGGTGGTGCCAGGGGGCGATCTGGCAAAGGTGCAGCGAGCCCTCTGTATGCTGAGCAACACCACCGCCATTTCCTTGGCTTGGACCCGCCTCAACCTCAAATTCGATAAGATGTACGCCAAGCGGGCCTTTGTCCACTGGTACGTGGGGGAGGGGCTGGAGGAAGGGGAGTTCCAGGACGCACGGGAGGACATGGCCTCACTCGAGAAGGATTACGAAGAGGTGGGCATCGATTCTTCCTCGCTGGACAGAAGGGCAGAGGAGGAAGAATAAGTTTTATTAGTTTAGAAAGTACAAAGATTTTAACGTTTATTCATATTGATCTTATAACTTTTATTGAAGTAAATAAATTTATTGTAAATGATTTTGGAAGTGTGTCTCATTAAAGCACAAATGCACGAGAAGAGATTGAGAAACACGGTGTAAAAGAAGATTGAAGATAGAAGATGATCAATGGTCCCAGAAAGTGGGTTAATCAAACTCCACAGAGCTGCAGGCCAAGTGTCACACAGCATTTCAATCATTAAAACACTGTCCTAGAGTAGAGGTGGATCCTAGTGATAATGGGTCTAGTTGATTTGTGTTTGATTGATGGGTTTTACAAGCAGGGATCTGATAGACTGTTTCAGATCGATTGGAAACTGAATATCGGATATTGGGTTGAGGGGAATCTGATTAATAGGGTCTGATAAATGTGGGTTTGATAGATACTGGTCATTGATAGAATTCACAGATTGGAAGCTGATCGATCGGGGAGAATTCTTGACAGTCTAATCGATGGGGAGCAGATTGGTGGGGATGTGAGAGATGAGGATCTGATTATTGGGGATTAGATTGAGGGGAATCTGTTCAATGGGGGTGGGATCGGTGGGAATTTGACTGATGGGATAGAATACACGTTGATCTGATTGGTCATACTATTGATGTCTCCCAGATTGCGATGTGAGAGATGGTGGCCTGATAAGTGTGGATCTAATCGATGGCGAAAAATTGATCGGGAATATGATTGATTGGGAAGAGATTTTTGTGAATCTGATAGATGGTGACCGGTTGATGTGGGTCCTTGCTGGGTGTCACAGGTTGGGACCACATCAATGGGAATCTAATAGATTTGACTCATGGGACTGTAATAAACTGAGGTCATCCATCTGCTGGCAGTGGATCTGATAGATGTAAATGCTGGCCTGCTGGATTGGAATGTGATTGATGGGGTTCTGATCATTGCGGTCTTCTTGACGGGAATGAGATTGAGTGGAATCTGATAGAAGGGGCTGATTAATGGGGAACTCGATGATGGATGATTGAATGATGGGGATCTGTTTATCAGCTGGATTGATAGGGTGTAGTTGCCAGGGCTGTTATAGATGGGGGTTTGTTTGACAGTTGCCTGATTAATGGGGAGGTCATGAATGTGCATCGGATTGACAGGCCTCTGACTCATCTCAATCTGATTGGGGGAGATGAAAGAAGGCCTGATTAATGAGAGTCTGGTTGATGATAATGTGTTTCTGGGGCCTGGTTTATGGAGTTAAGATTGATGATGGTCTTTAAAATGGGGTCTAATTGATGAGGGTATGATGATCAGGTTCTGATTGTTGGAGGTCTGATACATGAGGGTTTGACTGATGACAGTCTGTTGGACAGGGTGTGTGATAGTACGGGTCTGATTACGAGGAGTTTGATAGTTGGCGCCTCACTGATGGTAATCTGGTAGATGGTTGATTGGCGGGTATCTGTTGGAAGGGGGTCTGATCGCTGCGGTCTGTTTGATGGTAATCTGAGTGAAGGAAATCTGATAGATGCACTCTAATTGATGGAGGACTCATTGATGGGGATGTGAATGATGTTGTATGCTGGGCCAGGCTCTGATGGTTGTGGCTCTGCAAGAAAGATGTGGGTTGATAGATTCCAGCATTTTGTGTGCGAATTTCAAATTTCCAGCATTTATTTCTCAATAGACTCCAATTGTTGCATTGTCAAAGACAACCACATATTGGTAATTGAATCAGTAAAGCAATCAGTCGTTAAATAACCCAAGATGCTCTTATAGTTCTCAAAGACCAATGGATTTGTCAACATACACAACATATTGACAGGAGCTGCGAGAATAGAAGGGCATTATGGTAAGAACACGTGGTAGAATGCGGAAAGTGAGGGTGTTCCACACAGATAGAGCGGTCCACAGGGCTCTGATTGATGGCGGCTTGAGCCGGGGGAGGTGCAGAACACTTTCAAAACTTTTAAAAACTTTTTCTAAACTTGCAAAACTATTTTGCACTTTTCAACACTTTTCAATACTTCTCCAACCCTTTAAAAACTGTCATAAACTTTTAAATACTTTGACAAACTTTGACCGCCCGGTGACTGCTCCAGAGGACATCCTGGACAAACTGCCTTGTTTTTCAGACGGAGTTTGAGTCCGCAGTGCACCTTGGTTCTTAAAATACTTAGAACTATCAGAGAGAAGAGCAAACGCTGGGGCCTCAACATTTTACAGTTTATATCAATGACTTAGATGAGGGGAGCGATGGCATTGTAGCTAAATTTGCAG
This sequence comes from Heterodontus francisci, assembly GCF_036365525.1. Lineage (NCBI taxonomy): Eukaryota > Metazoa > Chordata > Chondrichthyes > Heterodontiformes > Heterodontidae > Heterodontus > Heterodontus francisci. The sequence continues at coordinate 11,814,534 of NC_090419.1, forward strand.
GTGACACAAAGATTGGGAGGAAAGTATGTTGTGAAGAGGGCATAAGGAAGTTGCAGATCGATATAGACAGGTTGAATGAGTGGGCATAAATCTGGCAGATGGAGTATAATGTGGGAAAATGTGATGTTGTTCACTTTGGCAGGAAGAATAAAAAAGCAGAGTATTACTTAAACGGAGAATGACTGCAGAATTCCGAGATGCAGAGGGATCTAGGTGTTCTAGTGCAGGACTCACAAAACGTTAGTACGCAGGTACAACAAGTAATAAAGAAAGCGAATGGAATGCTATCCTTTATTATGAGAGGAATTGAAAATAAAAGTCAGGATGTTATGCTTCAGTTATACAGGGCATTGGTGAGACCACATCTCGAATACTGTGTGCAGTTTTTGGTCTCCTTATTTAAGGAAGGATGTGAATGCGTTGGAGGCGGTTCAGAGGAGGTTTACTAGATTGATACCTGGAATGAGCGGGTTGTCTTATGAGGACAGGTTGGACAAACTGGGCTCGTTTTCACTGGAGTTTAGAAGAGTGAGGGAAGACTTGATTGAAATGTATAAGATCCTGAACAGTCTGGACAGGGTGAATGTGGAGAGGTTTACTCTTGTGGGTGAGTCCAGAGCTAGACGGGTCACTGTTTGACAATAAGGGGTCGCCCTTTTAGGACAGAGATGAGGAGAAATGTTTTCTCTCAGAGGGTTGTGCGACTTTGGAACTCTCTGCCTCAGAAGGTGGTGGAGGCGGGGGTCATTGAATATTTTGCAGGCCGAGATAGATAGATTCTTGTTAGGAAAGGGAATCAAAGATTATTGGGGGTAGATGGGAGTGTGGAATTCGAGATACAAGCAGATCAGCCACGATCTTATTGAATGGCAGAGCAGGCTCGAGGGGCCGAATGGCCGACTCCTGCTCCTAATTCGTATTGTCATAAATTCATATCCCAGCTCATAATAGTAGTGCATTAATCATGAGCTAAATTCACTCTTCAAACCAGCATAATTGAATCGGTGTAAGAATTAAGCTTACTTCAATACCTTTAGTTGTGAGCCAACAGAATGAGCTAACTATTAAAATTACATAGGGAATCCCTGCCTCACTTCACCTGCAAAACTATATGAAGCGATTATGACAAAATTAAACTAACCAATGACCGCTTGCGTGAATATTTCGGTGCAGTATCAATCGAGGGTCACGTTATCATTCATCTCTATTTTGAAGTGATTTTACTGTGAGTTATATCTCCTAACACTGCACATGTTCTATTTATAATTTACTGTTTGTGTTCTGTTCCTCACTCCTTTCACTTTCCTTCTGCACTGTTCTTTGGTCTGATTTTCTGGGGAGGAAGCGGGATCTTGCCACTCTCAGTGTCCAAATCAGCCACTGGCTGCTCTCCGGCCGCACTGACCAGAGATGGTTAGATTCCCTCTTGTTGGAGATGGTCATTGCCTGGCACTTGTATGGTGTGAATGTTACTTGCCACTTATCAGCCCAAGCCTGGATATTGTCCAGGTGTTGCTGCATTTCTACACGGACTGCTTCAGTATCTCAGGAGTCACGAATGGCGCTGAACATTGTGCAATCATCAGCGAACATCCCCAGTTCTGACCTTATGATTATTGCAGGAAGGTCATTGAGGAAGCAGCTGAAGATGGTTGGGCCTTGGACACTACACTGAGGAACTCCTGCAGTGATGTCCTGGAGCTCAGATGATTGACCTCCAACAACCACAGCCATCTTCCTTTGCGTTAGGCATGACTCCAACCAGCGGAGAGTTTCCCCCCTGATTCCCATTGACTCCAGTTTTGCGAGGGCTCCTTGATGCCATACTCTGTCAAATGCTGCCTCGATCTCAAGAGCAGTCACTCTCACCGCACCTCTTGAGTTCAGCTCTTTTTTCCACGTTTGAACCAAGGCTGTAATGTGGTCTAGTGCTGAGTGGCCCTGGTGGAACCCAAACTGAGTGTCACTGAGCAGGTTATGGCTAAGCAAATGCCACTTGCAGGACCTGTCGACGACACCTTCCATCACTTTACTGATGATTGAGAGTAGACTGATGGGGCGGTAATCGGCCGGGTTGGACTTGTCCTGCTTTTTGTGTACAGGACATACCTGGGCAATTTTCCACATTGCCGGGTAGATGCCGGTGTTGCAGCTTTACTGGAACTGCTTGGCTAGGGGCGCGGCAAGTTCTGGAGCACGAGTCTTCAGTACTATTGCCGGAATATTGTCAGGGCCCATAGCCTCTGCTGTATCCAGTGCCTTCTGTCATTTCTTGATATCACCTATTATATCTCTAACCTTTTCCAGTCATGAACAGAAGCCATCGATCTGAAACGTTAATTCTGTTTTCCTCTGCACAGATGCTTCCTGACCTGCTAAGCTGCTGAGCATTTCCGGCGACTAATTTTATTTCAATCTTATCGCTCACTGGGCCACATCCATCGATTTGGCCCTCACAGGTGGTTATCCAGCATGTCTCACACAGGTCCGCATCCTCACTATACTCTCGCAGGTCTGGATCCTTAGATTCACTCACACCAGTGCATGTCCAGCTGGTCTCTCACAGGTCCGCACCCTTAGATTCACTCACACCAGTGCATGTCCAGCTGGTCACTCACAGGTCCGCATCCTTAGATTCACTCACACCAGTACATGTCCAGCTGGTCTCTCACAGGTCCGCACCCTTAGATTCACTCACGCCAGTGTGTGTCCAGCTGGTCTCTCACAGGTCCGCACCCTTAGATTCACTCACACTGGTGCGTGTGCAGCTGGTCTCTCACAGGTCCGCATCCTTAGATTCACTCGCACTGATGCACGTGCAGTATGTCTCTCACAGGTCCGCATCCTCATTTCACTCTCACTGGTCCGCAACCTTACAATCGCTCTGAATTGCACGGTACCTCACGGTATTTTGCTGATTCGCTTTCTGTACTTTTTTGTGTCGTGCTATTTCACTTCATATTTTCCTATCTTGTAGATTTTAGGCTGCCCAATTTTCTGTTATTGATCATATTTGATTTGCTGTGATCCCAGTTATTTAGTTCACGTTTCAATTTATGGTTCCCTCCAACATGGAACAGTGGAGACTAGTTGAAGGGTCAATAAAAGGCTACCCTCTCGAATTCCGGACAAACAGATCTTCTACCTTCAGTAAGTTATTCAATTCTCAGAAATACACAACAAAACATCCCTCTCACAGATGCGCCTCTGAACTTCACCCTCACAGGTCCGCCTCTGAACTTCACCCTCACAAGTCTACCTTTGAACTCCTCCCTCTAGGTCCACCTTTTAATTTCACCCTCGCAGGTCCACCTTCCAACCTATTTCCGACCAGAAGCTGAAATCTGAAGCAATGGTTCTCGGAGCAGTGAGAGTACTGAACGGCTTGAAGAACTGGCACTTTCAATGGAAACCAATCGTTCTACAGAAGACAGTACCTTGGCTTGATGGAATCAAGTGTTTATGCTCACTATTGTCGCCCCCCCCCCCCCCCCAGTGCCCCGTTCACTTTGACTTTGCTGCTCAAATGCTCCAACTTTGCATTGCAAGAGCTGGTAGAGCCTGCAGGGTCCCAATGAGCAGGTGCTGGTGAGCTGCAGAATGAGCAACATCCGTAGATTCAACATCTCAGCTAGTTTTATACAGGTTGGTGGAGCAGAGGATTATATAATTAGCACAACAACATAATACGCCAGATACTGGAAATCTGGGGGGAAAATACAGAAAATGCTGGAAATACTCAGCAGGTCTGGCAGCAGGGCTGGGAGAAACTTTCCAAGAACTTTCATAAGAAACATTGTCCTGGCGGGGGAGGGGGGTTTGATTCTGGAGGTGACTGAAGGGGGTTTGATCCTGAGGGTGACGGAGGGGGGGTTTGATCCTGAGGGTGACGGAGGGGGGTTTGATCCTGGAGGTGACGGAGGGGGGTTTGATCCTGGGTGTGACGGAGGGGGGTTTGATCCTGGAGGTGACGGAGGGGGGTTTGATCCTGGGGGTGACGGAGGGGGGGTTTGATCCTGAGGGTGACAGAGGGGGGTTTGATCCTGGAGGTGACAGAGGGGGGTTTGATCCTGGAGGTGACGGAGGGGGGTTTGATCCTGGGGGTGACGGAGGGGGGGTTTGATCCTGAGGGTGACGGAGGGGGGTTTGATCCTGGAGGTGACGGAGGGGGGTTTGATCCTGGGGGTGACGGAGGGGGGTTTGATCCTGGAGGTGATGGAGGGGGGGTTTGATCCTGGGGGTGACGGAGGGGGGTTTGATCCTGAGGGTGACGGAGGGGGGGTTTGATCCTGGAGGTGACGGAGGGGGGTTTGATCCTGGGTGTGACGGAGGGGGGTTTGATCCTGGAGGTGACGGAGGGGGGTTTGATCCTGGGGGTGACGGAGGGGGGGTTTGATCCTGAGGGTGACAGAGGGGGGTTTGATCCTGGAGGTGACGGAGGGGGGTTTGATCCTGAGGGTGACAGAGGGGGGTTTGATCCTGGAGGTGACGGAGGGGGGTTTGATCCTGGGGGTGACGGAGGGGGGGTTTGATCCTGAGGGTGACGGAGGGGGGTTTGATCCTGGAGGTGACGGAGGGGGGTTTGATCCTGGGGGTGACGGAGGGGGGTTTGATCCTGGAGGTGATGGAGGGGGGGTTTGATCCTGGGGGTGACGGAGGGGGGTTTGATCCTGGGGGTGACGGAGGGGGGTTTGATCCTGAGGGTGACGGAGGGGGGTTTGATCCTGAGGGTGATGGAGGGGGGTTTGATCCTGGGGGTGATGGAGGGGGGTTTGATCCTCAGGGTGATGGAGGGGGGTTTGATCCTGAGGGTGATGGAGGGAGGGGGGGGTGTTGATCTTGAGGGTGACGGGGGAGGTTTTGATCCTGGGAGTGACGGAGCGGGGGGGGGGGGGGGGGTGTTTGATCCTGAGGGTGACGGAGGGAGGGGGGGTGTTGATCTTGAGGGTGACGGGGGGGTTTTGATCCTGGGAGTGATGGAGAGGGGGTTTGATCCTGAGGGTGACGGAGGGAGGGGGGGGATTGATCTTGAGGGTGACGGAGGGGGGTTTGATCCTGGGGGTGACGGAGAGGGGGGGGTTGTTTGATCCTGAGGGTGACGGAGGGAGGGGGGGGGTTGATCTTGAGGGTGACGGAGGGAGGGGAGGGGTGTTTGATCCTGAGGGTGACGGAGGGGGGTTTGATCCTGAGGGTGATGGAGGGGGGTTTGATCCTGAGGGTGATGGAGGGTGTTTGATCCTGAGGTTGACGGAGGGAGGGGAGGGGGGTTTGATCCTGAGGGTGATGGAGGGGGGTTTGATCCTGGAGGTGAGGGAGGGGGGTTTGATCCTGAGGGTGACGGAGGGGGGTTTGATCCTCAGGGTGACGGAGGGGGGTTTGATCCTGAGGGTGACGGAGGGGGTTTGATCCTGAGGGTGACGGAGGGAGGGGTGGGGGGTTTGATCCTGAGGGTGATGGAGGGGGGTTTTAATCCTGAGGGTGACGGATGGGGGTTTGATCCTGAGGGTGACGGAGGGGGGGTTGATCTTGGGGGTGAGGGAGGGGGTTTGATCCTGAGTGTGAGGGAGGGGGGTTTTATCCTGGGGGTGACGGAGGGTGGTTTGATCCTGGGGGTGACGGAGGGGGGTTTGATCCTGGAGGTGAGGGAGGGGGGTTTCATCCTGAGGGTGACGGAGGGGGGGTTTGATCCTGAGGGTGATGGAGGGGGGTTTGATCCTGAGGGTGACGGAGGGGGGTTTGATCCTGGAGGTGAGGGAGGGGGGTTTGATCCTGAGGGTGACGGAGGGGGGATTTGATCCTGAGGGGGATGGAGGGGTGTTTGATCCTGGGGGTGACGGAGCGTGGTTTGATCCTGAGGGTGACGGAAGGGGGTTTGATCCTGAGGGTGACGGAGGGGGGTTTTATCCTGGGGGTGACGGAGGGGGGTTTGATCCTGAGGGTGACAGAGGGGGGTTTTATCCTGGGGGTGAGGGAGGGGGGTTTGTTCCTGAGGGTGACGGAGGGGGGGTTTGATCCTGAGGATGAGGGAGGGGGGTTTGATCCTGAGGGTGACGGAGGGGGGGTTTGATCCTGGGGGTGAGGGAGGGGGGTTTGATCCTGAGAGTGAGGGAGGGGGGTTTGATCCTGGGGGTGACGTAGGGGGGTTTGATCCTGAGGGTGACGGAGGGGGGTTTGATCCTGGGGGTGACGGGGGGGTGGGGGTTTGATCCTGAGGGTGACGGAGGGGGGGTTTGATCCTGAGGATGAGGGAGGGGGGTTTGATCCTGAGGGTGACGGAGGGGGGGTTTGATCCTGGGGGTGAGGGAGGGGGGGTTGATCCTGAGAGTGAGGGAGGGGGGTTTGATCCTGAGAGTGAGGGAGGGGGGTTTGATCCTGGGGGTGACGGAGGGGGGTTTGATCCTGAGGATGAGGGAGGGGGGTTTGATCCTGAGGGTGACGGAGGGGGGGTTTGATCCTGGGGGTGAGGGAGGGGGGGTTGATCCTGAGAGTGAGGGAGGGGGGTTTGATCCTGCGAGTGAGGGAGGGGGGTTTGATCCTGGGGGTGACGGAGGGGGGTTTGATCCTGAGGGTGACGGAGGGGGGTTTGATCCTGGGGGTGACGGGGGGGGGGGGGTTTGATCCTGAGGGTGACGGAGTGGGGGGGGGTTTTGATCCTGAGGGTGACGGAGGGGGGTTTGATCCTGGGGGTGACGGGGGGGGGGGGGGTTTGATCCTGAGGGTGACGGAGTGGGGGGGGGGGGAGTTTGATCCTGAGGGTGATGGAGGGGGGTTTGATCCTGAGGGTGATGGAGGGGGGCTTGATCCTGAGGGTGACGGAGGGGGGTTTGATCCTGAAGCAGCCAAGTTGACCTGTGGATCTGCTGTGGGTAAAGCTCACTTTCTCTGAGCATGTTCTGGGCAGCGGCTGCAGTGGAGTAACACTGGCACCTAGTGGCCCCAGGTGCAACTGCAAGCACCGATTCTGCAGGCATTTCAGTGTCAGACCCTGAACATGTTTCAGTCATTAGTTATATTCTCCTACTCGACTCGTATTGGCGCTTGTGGCATAGAACTAGATGGAAGTTAATGCACAGATCGGCGCCATTCAGCCCGACAGCTCTCTGCTTCACTCAAGCCTCAACCAGTCAAATACATTTTGAAGTGCAGTCACTGTTGTAATGTAGGGAATGAGGCAGACAAGCTGCAAGATCAAGTGCAGGGTTATTCAGAAAGAACAGGGAGTGGGAATAATTTTTTTTCTTTTTATTTTTATTTATTTAGTGATACAGCACTGAAACAGGCCCTTCGGCCCACCGAGTCTGTGCCGACCATCAACCACCCATTTATACTAATCCTACCCTAATTCCATATTCCTACCACATCCCCACCTGTCCCTATATTTCCCGACCACCTACCTATACTTGGGGCAATTTATAATGGCCAATTTACCTATCAACCTGCAAGTCTTTGGCATGTGGGAGGAAACCGGAGCACCCGGAGGAAACCCACGCAGACACAGGGAGAACTTGCAAACTCCACACAGGCAGTACCCGGAATTGGACAGGGAAGATGAACACCAGGGATCATAAATGTAAGGCAGTCCTTAATAAATCCAATTGGGAATTCAGGAGGAGGTTCTTTAACACAGGGAGTGGTGAGAATGTAGAATCGGCGATCAAATGGAATGGGTTGAGGTCGAATAGAGACGATTCAGTTAAGGGGGGAGCTGAATAAATACATGAGTGAGAAAGTAATTGAAGAATCTGCTGATAGGGTAAGATGAAGAGAGATGGGAGGAGGTCGCTCTTTCGAACAGCCAGGCCAGGATCGATGGGCTGAATGGCCTGGATTTGTCCTGCATGATCCAATAAGACCCGTCAACCTGCTGCCTTGTTTCAGGGCCAAGACAGTTTCATGTTTTAAAATAGTTTGGGGAAAGAGGAGGAGTTGGGACTAAAGTATTTACAGCACAGAAACAGACCATTCGGCCCGTCCGCTCCGTGCTGGTGTTTCTGCTCCACACGAGCCTCCTCCCACCCCCTCCTTCATCTGCCCCCAACACCATATCCTTCTATTCCTCTCTCCCTCGTGTGTTTATCCAGCTTAAATACATCGATACTATTCACCTCAACCACTCCCTGTGGCAGCGAGTTCCATATTCTCACCACTCTCTGAGGAAAGGAGTTTGTCCTGAATTCCTCATTGGATTTATTACTGACTGTCCCCCTAGTGATGGCCCCCTAGTTCTGGTCTCCTCCCACAAGTGGAAAGATCTTCTCTACGTCTACCCGATCGAAACCCCCTTCATCATTTTAAAGACCTCTATATCGACTCACCCCTCGGCCTCCTCTGCTGTAAAGAGCCCCAGCCTGTTCAATCCTTCCTGGCGGTTGTAACCCCTCAGTTCTGGTGTTACTGCCGGTTCTGTATGGGAGCCAGTGTGGGAGAGGGGACAGTAACTGCAGTGAGACAGGGACACCAGCAGATGGAGATGGTGAGCGGGGGACAGTAACTACAGTGAGACAGGGACACCAGCAGATGGAGATGGTGAGAGGGGACAGAAACTGCAATGAGACAGGGACACCAGCAGATGGAGATGGTTAGAGGGGACAGTAACTACAATGAGACAGGGACACCAGCAGATGGAGATGGTGAGAGGGGACAGTAACTGCAGTGAGACAGGGACACCAGCAGATGGAGATGGTGAGAGGGGACAGTAACTGCAGTGAGACAGGGACACCAGCAGATGGGGTTGCTGAGCTATTGCTGATGGGAGATTCTGCGTTACTGAGAGTTTGAAAGTTTCCAGAAGTTTGAGGAGTTTACTTTCTTTAAACTTGAGATGCTGAATGAAATAATTTCAGTACAATTGTTGTTAAATGGCTGTTGTCCTACTATGTAAACACTGGGAACATTAAACTGGTTCCTATTTGGAAAATTATTTTGAATGATTAAAGATAATGCATAAATAAAACAACAGCATCAAATAAAACTCAACAATCATTTACAAATAAAAACTCTCGATAAGCTGTGTTGAATCCTTCATCACTAACGTTATGACATCTCTCTCGCTCTCACTTCTCTCTCTATGCTGGTATCTTCTCTACTATAACTCAGAGTAATTGAAGTTTTGATCCGATTGTCTTTTGAAAGTTAATATTGAATCTGCTTTCAGAAACCTGTCAGACAGTGAATTCCAGACCAGAACAACTCCCTGACTATTTGTTTCTCCCCTCTGCTGGTGTAAACAGTCTCTCCTCACGTCTCCAAACTGCGGGGAAGATTTTGAATACAATTAATTTCTCCAGGACAGCAGCTGCAGAGGAGCTGGAACCTCCTGAATGTGGACAAGTGATGAACAAAAATCATCTCTGAATCCCCCAGGAGAGCAGAGGAAAGAAACAGTCTGGAAGCAAATGGAAACAAGTGACACTTTATTTCTTTCTTTTGGGCCTCCTTATCTCGAGAGACAATGGATACGTGCCTGGAGGTGGTCAGTGGTTTGTGAAGCAGCGCCTGGAGTGGCTATAAAGGCCAATTCTGGAGTGACAGGCTCTTCCACAGGTGCTGCAGAGAAATTTGTTTGTTGGGGCTGTTGCACAGTTGGCTCTCCCCTTGCGCCTCTGTCTTTTTTCCTGCCAACTACTAAGTCTCTTCGACTCGCCACAATTTAGCCCTGTCTTTATGGCTGCCCGCCAGCTCTGGCGAATGCTGGCAACTGACTCCCACGACTTGTGATCAATGTCACACGATTTCATGTCGCGTTTGCAGACGTCTTTATAACGGAGACATGGACGGCCGGTGGGTCTGATACCAGTGGCGAGCTCGCTGTACAATGTGTCTTTGGGGATCCTGCCATCTTCCATGCGGCTCACATGGCCAAGCCATCTCAAGCGCCGCTGACTCAGTAGTGTGTATAAGCTGGGGGTGTTGGCCGCTTCAAGGACTTCTGTGTTGGAGATATAGTCCTGCCACCTGATGCTAAGTATTCTCCGGAGGCAGTGAAGATGGAATGAATTGAGACGTCGCTCTTGGCTGGCATACATTGTCCAGGCCTCGCTGCCGTAGAGCAAGGTACTGAGGACACAGGCCTGATACACTCGGACTTTTGTGTTCCGTGTCAGTGCGCCATTTTCCCACACTCTCTTGGCCAGTCTGGACATAGCAGTGGAAGCCTTACCCATGCGCTTGTTGATTTCTGCATCTAGAGACAGGTTACTGGTGATAGTTGAGCCTAGGTAGGTGAACTCTTGAACCACTTCCAGAGCGTGGTCGCCAATATTGATGGATGGAGCATTTCTGACGTCCTGCCCCATGATGTTCGTTTTCTTGAGGCTGATGGTTAGGCCAAATTCATTGCAGGCAGACGCAAACCTGTCGATGAGACTCTGCAGGCATTCTTCAGTGTGAGATGTTAAAGCAGCATCGTCAGCAAAGAGGAGTTCTCTGATGAGGACTTTCCGTACTTTGGACTTCGCTCTTAGACGGGCAAGGTTGAACAACCTGCCCCCTGATCTTGTGTGGAGGAAAATTCCTTCTTCAGAGGATTTGAACGCATGTGAAAGCAGCAGGGAGAAGAAAATCCCAAAAAGTGTGGGTGCGAGAACACAGCCCTGTTTCACACCACTCAGGATAGGAAAGGGGTCTGATGAGGAGCCACCATGTTGAATTGTGCCTTTCATATTGTCATGGAATGAGGTGATGATACTTAGTAGCTTTGGTGGACATCCGATCTTTTCTAGTAGTCTGAAGAGACCACGTCTGCTGACGAGGTCAAAGGCTTTGGTGAGATCAATGAAAGCAATGTAGAGGGGCATCTGTTGTTCACGGCATTTCTCCTGTATCTGACGAAGGGAGAACAGCATGTCAATGGTCGATCTCTCTGCACGAAAGCTACACTGTGCCTCAGGGTAGACGCGCTCGGCCAGCTTCTGGAGCCTGTTCAGAGCGACTCGAGCAAAGACTTTCCCCACTATGCTGAGCAGGGAGATTCCACGGTAGTTGTTGCAGTCACCGCGGTCACCTTTGTTTTTATAGAGGGTGATGATGTTGGCATCGCGCATGTCCTGGGGTACTGCTCCCTCGTCCCAGCACAGGCATATTACAGCAGCAAAAACTCTTTGTCAGAATGTGGAGGTCGTTATCGCTGAGCTTTATATAAACTGGAGGTGAAAAGTGGAAGATCTTTAATACAATTTGTGTTCAATGTCCGTTTCCCAGCTTTATAAACCCTTGTAACATTAAACTGATGCATAAATACAGCAGCAGCAAATAAATCACTGAGAAATATAACTGTAAATATAAGTGAGAATTGTTGTGTGAAATGTCACCACTTGTTCTCTTGGCTGCATCATTAACCTGCCTCTAGTTTCAGTCTTTGTCACACAGTGGAATTGAAAATCTGAATAAAAACTGCCCTGTTTATACTGTAGTCAAACCGGCCTCTCCAGCAAAAACTCTGTCACAATTTCAAGGTAACTGTAATGAGTCATTGTCTGAACTTCCTGTTAACTGGAGGTGAATTCTTTTGGGCCTCCTTATCTCGAGAGACAATGGATACGCGCCTGGAGGTGGTCAGTGGTTTGTGAAGCAGCGCCTGGAGTGGCTATAAAGGCCAATTCTGGAGTGACAGGCTCTTCCACAGGTGCTGCAGAGAAATTTGTTTGTTGGGGCTGTTGCACAGTTGGCTCTCCCCTTGCGCCTCTGTCTTTTTTCCTGCCAACTACTAAGTCTCTTCGACTCGCCACAATTTAGCCCTGTCTTTATGGCTGCCCGCCAGCTCTGGCGAATGCTGGCAACTGACTCCCACGACTTGTGATCAATGTCACACGATTTCATGTCGCGTTTGCAGACGTCTTTATAATGGAGACATGGACGGCCGGTGGGTCTGATACCAGTGGCGAGCTCGCTGTACAATGTGTCTTTGGGGATCCTGCCATCTTCCATGCGGCTCACATGGCCAAGCCATCTCAAGCGCCGCTGACTCAGTAGTGTGTATAAGCTGGGGATGTTGGCCGCTTCAAGGACTTCTGTGTTGGAGATATAGTCCTGCCACCTGATGCCAAGTATTCTCCGAAGGCAGCGAAGATGGAATGAATTGAGACGTCGCTCTTGGCTGGCATACGTTGTCCAGGCCTCGCTGCCGTAGAGCAAGGTACTGAGGACACAGGCCTGATACACTCGGACTTTTGTGTTCCGTGTCAGTGCGCCATTTTCCCACACTCTCTTGGCCAGTCTGAACATAGCAGTGGAAGCCTTACCCATGCGCTTGTTGATTTCTGCATCTAGAGACAGGTTACTGGTGATAGTTGAGCCTAGGTAGGTGAACTCTTGAACCACTTCCAGAGCGTGGTCGCCAATATTGATGGATGGAGCATTTCTGACATCCTGCCCCATGATGTTCGTTTTCTTGAGGCTGATGGTTAGGCCAAATTCATTGCAGGCAGACGCAAACCTGTCAATGAGACTCTGCAGGCATTCTTCAGTGTGAGATGTTAAAGCAGCATCGTCAGCAAAGAGGAGTTCTCTGATGAGGACTTTCCGTACTTTGGACTACGCTCTTAGACGGGCAAGGTTGAACAACCTGCCCCCTGATCTTGTGTGGAGGAAAATTCCTTCTTCAGAGGATTTGAACGCATGTGAAAGCAGCAGGGAGAAGAAAATCCCAAAAAGTGTGGGTGCGAGAACACAGCCCTGTTTCACACCACTCAGGATAGGAAAGGGCTCTGATGAGGAGCCACCATGTTGAATTGTGCCTTTCATATTGTCATGGAATGAGGTGATGATACTTAGTAGCTTTGGTGGACATCCGATCTTTTCTAGTAGTCTGAAGAGACCACGTCTGCTGACGAGGTCAAAGGCTTTGGTGAGATCAATGAAAGCAATGTAGAGGGGCATCTGTTGTTCACGGCATTTCTCCTGTATCTGACGAAGGGAGAACAGCATGTCAATAGTCGATCTCTCTGCACGAAAGCCATACTGTGCCTCAGGGTAGACGCGCTCGGCCAGCTTCTGGAGCCTGTTCAGAGCGACTCGAGCAAAGACTTTCCCCACTATGCTGAGCAGGGAGATTCCACGGTAGTTGTTGCAGTCACCGCGGTCACCTTTGTTTTTATAGAGGGTGATGATGTTGGCATCGCGCATGTCCTGGGGTACTGCTCCCTCGTCCCAGCACAGGCATAGCAGTTCATGTAGTGCTGAGAGTATAGCCGGCTTGGCACTCTTGATTATTTCAGGGGTAATGCTGTCCTTCCCAGGGGCTTTTCCGCTGGCTAGGGAATCAATGGCGTCACTGAGTTCCGTGGTGAGGTGAATAGTGAAAGAGATTTAATACAATTAGTGTTAAATGGCCATTATCCAAACCGACCCCTCCAGGTTTTAAATGACAGCAGCTTTTCTGCCCTGTTAATGAGGTTTTTGGGGGAGGGAGAGAGAGAGAGACAGGTTTCTGTGTGGAATGGTCCATTTGGGATATGAACTCCTGTTTACACAGACACTCACCTTGGACTGTCCCATACCTGGGAGGGAGCGTCCAGATAGAGGAAGCTGAATGCTGGTTGGATGAGCTGTATTTTGGGTGGACTGTCTGTTTTGAGTGACAGGTTCTGGGATATCATCAGCCTCCATTCTTTTTTTCTATGCGGCAGGTTTGTGAAGGTGAGTTTCTGTATCTCAGTCTCTGTGTCTCTGTGCCCAGGTGAATTGCAAGCTGATTACAGTGTGTGTGTGTGAGAGAGAGAGTCCAGTCTGAATCCCCCCTCTCTGTCCCAGTCCTGACCCTTTCTCCAATTCCCACCCCAGTCTCCCTCTCCAGGATCTTTTCCCCATGGACGAGCTGATGTAGGGAAGTGTGAGAAACGTAGGAAGGTGTTAGAGTCCAACGATGGAGCGCAGACCGTGTGGGATGGTGAGTATCACATCTTTATGGGGCAGCACAGTGGTTCGCACTGCAGCCTCACAGCTCCAGTGACCCGAGTTCAATTCTGAGTACTGCCTGTGTGGAGTTTGCAAGTTCTCCCTGTGTCTGTGTGGGTTTCCTCCCACAGCCAAAAGACTTGCAGGTTGATAGGTAAATTGGCCATTATAAATTGCCCCTAGTATAGGTAGGTGGTAGGAGAATATAGGGACAGGTGGGGATGTGGTAGGAATATGGGATTAGTGTAGGATTAGTATAAATGGGTGGTTGATGGTTGGCACAGACTCGGTGGGCCGAAGGGCCTGTTTCAGTGCTGTATCTCTAAATAAATAAATAAATTGTCTCTCTGCCTTTCTCTCTCCTTCTGACTCAATATCTGTGTTTCTCTCTCTGTGTTTCTCTCTCTCTCTGTGTTTCTCTCTCTCTTTGTGTTTCTCTCTCTGTTTCTCTCTCTGTGTGTTTTTCTCTCTCTCTCTGTTTTTTCGCTCTCTCTCTTTCTCTGTTTTTCTCTCTCTCTCTCTGTTTTTCTCTCTCTCTCTCTCTGTTTCTCTCTCTCTCTCTGTTTTTCTCTCTCTCTCTCTGTTTTTCTCTCTCTCTCTGTTTTTCTCTCTCTCTGTGTTTCTCTCTCTCTCTGTTTTTCTCTCTCTCACTCTCTGTTTTTCTCTCTCTCTCTCTGTTTTTCTCTCTCTCTCTCTCTGTTTCTCTCTCTCTCTCTCTGTTTTTCTCTCTCTCTCTCTGTTTTTCTCTCTCTCTGTGTTTCTCTCTCTCTCTCTCTGTTTTTCTCTCTCTCACTCTCTCTGTTTTTCTCTCTCTCTCTCTCTCTGTTTTTCTCTCTCTCTCTGTGTTTTTCTCTCTCTCTCTCTCTGTTTTTTTCTCTCTCTCTCTGTGTTTCTCTCTCTCTCTCTCTGTTTCTCTCTCTCTCTGTGTTTCTCTCTCTCTCTGTTTTTCTCTCTCTCACTCTCTGTTTTTCTCTCTCTCTCTCTGTTTTTCTCTCTCTCTCTCTCTGTTTCTCTCTCTCTCTCTCTGTTTTTCTCTCTCTCTCTCTGTTTTTCTCTCTCTCTGTGTTTCTCTCTCTCTCTCTCTGTTTTTCTCTCTCTCACTCTCTCTGTTTTTCTCTCTCTCTCTCTCTCTGTTTTTCTCTCTCTCTCTGTGTTTTTCTCTCTCTCTCTCTCTGTTTTTCTCTCTCTCTCTCTGTTTTTCTCTCTCTCTGTGTTTCTCTCTCTCTCTGTTTTTCTCTCTCTCACTCTCTGTTTTTCTCTCTCTCTCTCTGTTTTTCTCTCTCTCTCTCTCTGTTTCTCTCTCTCTCTCTCTGTTTTTCTCTCTCTCTCTCTGTTTTTCTCTCTCTCTGTGTTTCTCTCTCTCTCTCTCTGTTTTTCTCTCTCTCACTCTCTCTGTTTTTCTCTCTCTCTCTCTCTCTGTTTTTCTCTCTCTCTCTGTGTTTTTCTCTCTCTCTCTCTCTGTTTTTTTCTCTCTCTCTCTGTGTTTCTCTCTCTCTCTCTCTCTCTGTTTTTCTCTCTGAATTTGCGTCTTTTTGTCTCAACAGCTTTCTAATACCCTCACTATCAACAGACCCCCATCCAAATACCCTCACTATCAACAGACCCCCATCTAAATACCCCCCCGGGAACAGACTCCCATCTAAATAACCCCCCCCCAAGGAACAGACCCCCATCCAAATACCTCCTGGGAACAGACTCCCATCCAAATACCCCCCCAAGGAACAGACTCCCATCTAAATACCCCCCCCCAAGGAACAGACTCCCATCTAAATACCCCTCAGGAACAGACTCCCATCTAAATAACCCCCCCCCCCCCCCAAGGAACAGACCCCCATCCAAATACCTCCTGGGAACAGACTCCCATCCAAATACCCCCCCAAGGAACAGACCCCCATCTAAATACCCCCCCGGGAACAGACTCCCATCTAAATAACCCCCCTCCCCCCAAGGAACAGACCCCCATCCAAATACCTCCTGGGAACAGACCCCCATCCAAATACCCCCCCAAGGAACAGACTCCCATCCAAATACCCCCCCAAGGAACAGACTCCCATCCAAATACCCCCCAAGGAACAGACTCCCATCTAAATACCACCCCCCCAGGAACAGACTCCCATCTAAATACCCCCCTCCTCCTGTGAACAGACCCCCATCTAAATACCCCCCCATTAACTGACCCCAATCTAATTCTCCCCCTGCCCTCCACTGTAAACACTCTCCCTTTTCTAAGTACCCTCCCTGTCATGTAAACCCCCCCCCCCTCTACTAATTCCCACCCTGCATCATCTCCCCCGTGTTATTCCCACCTCCAACACTTTCCTGGGTTTGGTTCCATCTCCCGGCAATCTTTCATTCACTTTAATTCCTAGTCTGGATAAGCCACTGGAATTCCATCAACTGGCTCCCAGACCCCCGGCACCTTTAACTCATGTCCGGCCGGGCATAGAGCAAGGACCCCCAGAGGCTAACTGGCATTCTGAGACTTCAGCGCACAGGAAGATCCCAGCCCCAGACACGTCCCTCTCTGCAGAAAGGTGTTTCACCTGTTCTCCCCATCGGCTTCAGGGAATCAAACAGAGGGAGACGCACACAAACACACACACACTGACTGGCACAGGGACGGGAGGAGGCCATTCAGCCCTTTGAGCCTGTCCCACCCCATGTTAGATCATGGCTGATCTGTCCCTTCCCCCATCGGGCCACAAGGAGGCAGGCAGAGACAGTCGGGGAGCAGATACACAGAGAGGCAAAGAAACACTGGGCTGGACTCGGACTCGGTGCCAATGGTGCAAACCAGGGTGAGGTACAAACGGGAGAGATGTTGAACGGGCAGCCGATTCACAACCACCCTGTACAACACCAAGACAACGAGTTCAAATCCACCCCCAGACAGAGGGACAGAGACACAGAAAACAGATCCCGGGATTAGGACAGAACAGAGAGAGCGAGAAATAAATGGAAAGGGAGCTGGAGAATGACATGCAGGGAGTCCGAAACCAGTGAGAGAAACTGAGAACAGAGGGTCAGAAATACCGAGAAGGACAGAGAGAGAAATGGAGACATACAGAGAGAGAGAGAGAGAGAGCTGGAGGTGTAGAGAGAGAATGCAGCAGCAATGTAGATATTGAGAAAGATCCCAGACAAAGAGAGAGATGCAGAGACAAAAAGATGTGGAGGGGCAGAGATACAAAGTAAGATGTGTTTACAGAATAGAGAGGGATGTCCCGGGACAGGGGGGAGGGAAATGCAGAGATAATCTTGCAGGAAAGGAGCAGAGACGGAAAGATTCAGGGATTTGGAAGTGAGTGAGTGAGAGAAGAAATGGACTGAGAGAGAGACAGATTAAGATGCAGAGATTCACAGAAAGAGAGTACAATGGAAACCTGTGAGACTCTAGAGAGAGGCAGAGATAGAAAGGATGTTAAGAGATACAGAGATAGGGATTTAAAGATGTGAAGGAACAGAGTTAGGAACAAGGAGGAAGGTGCAGGGAACGTTACAGCAAGAGATGGAGAGAGGGAAATCTAGGGGATTACATTGACTGTTCTGGAGCAGCGATTCCCAAACTATTCCCTTCGGAGCACCCTCCAGCCCCCTCCCTTGTGGCAAAAAATCCACAGACCCCCGAAAACGCAAAATCAAAATACTGCAGATACTGGAAATCTGAAATAAAAACCGTGTTGGAAATACTGAGCATTTCCAGCACTTTGTTTTTCTATCAGCCCCGAAATCACACAGTTTTCTTTTCCGTATCTAGAAATGAATTTGACAATGACAAATATATTTTTATTATTATTTTCCTCCATGGTTATAGCTCTTGTCTGAGAATTCCACGTGGACAAAAGATTCTCCCTCTGCATCATCACAGCTGCAGCTTCCGAAAAGATTCTCCTTGGGAATAAGAGAAATAAAATTGATTCAAACAAAGCACAGCATTTTTGAACAGAAATAAAACACAGCAAGAGCCCAGGGCTCTTTCTCTCACTCACTGACATAAAACAATCTCTGTGACTCCCCATCTTACAAATACATCCCCCGACACAGAGGCAGAGACTGGGAAGTGTGGATGTGTTTACCCTGTCATTTCCTGCTCTCTCTCTCGATTTCTGTGTGTGTCTCTCTCTCGCTCTGTTTAACCTGCCAACTCCAGCACAGCAAGAGCCCAGGAATTGACCTCGGTTACACAAACACTCTCTCAGCAACACCCAGTTACAGACAAATCAGAGTTATAAACCGAAGGATAAAAGGATTGAGACAGCAACCTCCACCTGTGTGTGTGTCCGTCTCTGTATCTCTCTCCCTGTCTCTGTATCTCTCTCTGTTCCTATCTCATTCTCCCCGTCTCTCTCTCTCTCCCTATCTCATTCTCTCCATCTTTCTCTCTTCCCCCCTCTCTCTCTCTCCCTATCACTCTTTCTCTCCCTCTGACCATGACTCTTGTTTGTCTCTCTCTCACACCTTTTCTGCTTCTCTCTATTTTTCTCTCCCACTCTCTCTCTCCCTCCATCTCTCTCTCTCCCTCTGTCGGTCTCTGTCTCTGTCCATCTCCCTTTGTCGTCTATTTGTGTCCTCAAAGTTTACTGTCTCATCTAAACCTGGTATCTCTCTCCTTCGCTCTGTCTCGCTCTCTCTCTCCCTCACCCCAATGCACTAGTTAAGACTGTATTTGACCATGCCTCTGTTTATATGATACTCGGCCCTGTTTCTGGTATAAAAATGTTTAAAAAGTGCTTTAAAATGGGTGAAGTGTCTGTGGTATCCCCTCCATTCTATATGTACAGGTGGAACACCCTCTATTTTATACATAGAAGGGCATCTCCCTCCATTTTATCTGCATTTAGGGAACTCCTGCTATTTTATGTGTAAAGGGGTAACTCCCTCCATTTTATCTGCATTTAGGGAACTCCTGCTATTTTATGTGTAAAGGGGTATCTCCCTCCATTTTATCTGTATTTAGGGAACTCCTGCTATTTTATGTGAAAAGGGGTATCTCCCTCCATTTTATCTGTAGAGAGGGAACTCCTGCTATTTTATGTGTAAAGGGGTATCTCCCTCCATTTTATCTGTAGAGAGGGAACTCCTGCTATTTTATTATGTGTAAAGGGGTATCTCCCTCCATTTTATCTGTCGAGAGGGAACTCCTGCTATTTTATGTGTAAAGGGGTAACTCCCTCCATTTTATCTGTATTTAGGGAACTCCTGCTATTTTATGTGTAAAGGGGTATCTCCCTCCATTTTATCTGCATTTAGGGAACTCCTGCTATTTTATGTGTAAAGGGGTATCTCCCTCCATTTTATCTGTATTTAGGGAACTCCTGCTATTTTATGTGTAAAGGGGTAACTCCCTCCATTTTATCTGCAGAGAGGGAACTCCTGCTATTTTATGTGTAAAGGGGTATCTCCCTCCATTTTATCTGCAGAGAGGGAACTCCTGCTATTTTATGTGTAAAGGGGTATCTCCCTCCATTTTATCTGTATTTAGGGAACTCCTGCTATTTTATGTGTAAAGGGGTATCTCCCTCCATTTTATCTGCAGAGAGGGAACTCCTGCTATTTTATGTGTAAAGGGGTATCTCCCTCCAATTTATCTGTAGAGAAGGAGCTCTTGCTATTTTATGTGTAAAGGGGTAACTCCCTCCATTTTATCTGCAGAGAGGGAACTCCTGCTATTTTATGTGTAAAGGGGTATCTCCCTCCATTTTATCTGTATTCAGGGAACTCCTGCTATTTTATGTGTAAAGGGGTATCTCCCTCCATTTTATCTGTATTTAGGGAACTCCTGCTATTTTATGTGTAAAGGGGTAACTCCCTCCATTTTATCTGTATTTAGGGAACTCCTGCTATTTTATGTGTAAAGGGGTATCTCCCTCCATTTTATCTGTATTTAGGGAACTCCTGCTATTTTATGTGTAAAGGGGTATCGCCCTCCATTTTATCTGTAGAGAGGGAACTCCTGCTATTTTATGTGTAAAGGGGTATCTCCCTCAATTTTATCTGTATTTAGGGAACTCCTGCTATTTTATGAATAAAGGGGTAACTCCCTCCATTTTATCTGTAGAGAAGGAGCTCTTGCTATTTTATGTGTAAAGGGGTATCTCCCTCCATTTTATCTGCAGAGAGGGAACTCCTGCTATTTTCTGTGTAAAGGGGTATCTCCCTCCATTTTATCTGTTTTTAGGGAACTCCTGCTATTTTATGTGTAAAGGGGTAACTCCCTCCATTTTATCTGTATTTAGGGAACCTGCTATTTTCTGTGGAAAGGGGTATCTCCCTCCATTTTATCTGCAGAGAGGGAACTCCTGCTATTTTCTGTGTAAAGGGGTATCTCCCTCCATTTTATCTGTTTTTAGGGAACTCCTGCTATTTTATGTGTAAAGGGGTAACTCCCTCCATTTTATCTGTATTTAGGGAACCTGCTATTTTCTGTGGAAAGGGGTATCTCCCTCCATTTTATCTGTAGAGAGGGAGCTCCTGCTATTTTATGTGTAAAGGGGTATCTCCCTCCATTTTATCTGCAGAGAGGGAACTCCTGCTATTTTCTGTGTAAAGGGGTATCTCCCTCCATTTTATCTGTTTTTAGGGAACTCCTGCTATTTTATGTGTAAAGGGGTAACTCCCTCCATTTTATCTGTATTTAGGGAACCTGCTATTTTCTGTGGAAAGGGGTATCTCCCTCCATTTTATCTGTAGAGAGGGAGCTCCTGCTATTTTATGTGTAAAGGGGTATCTCCCTCCATTTTATCTGTTTTTAGGGAACTCCTGCTATTTTATGTGTAAAGGGGTATCTCCCTCCATTTTATCTGAATTTAGGGAACCTGCTATTTTCTGTGGAAAGGGGTATCTCCCTCCATTTTATCTGTTTTTAGGGAATTCCTGCTATTTTATGTGTAGAGGGGTATCTCCCTCCATTTTATCTGTTTTTAGGGAATTCCTGCTATTTTATGTGTAAAGGGGTATCTCCCTCCATTTTATCTGTATTTAGGGAACTCCTGCTATTTTATGTGTAAAGGGGTAACTCCCTCCATTTTATCTGTAGAGAGGGAACTCCTGCTATTTTATGTGTAAAGGGGTATCTCCCTCCATTTTATCTGTAGAGAGGGAACTCCTGCTATTTTATGTGTAAAGGGGTATCTCCCTCCATTTTATCTGTAGAGAGGGAGCTCCTGCTATTTTATGTGTAAAGGGGTATCTCCCTCCATTTTATCTGTATTTAGGGAACTCCTGCTATTTTATGTGTAAAGGGGTATCTCCCTCCATTTTATCTGTATTTAGGGAACTCCTGCTATTTTATGTGTAAAGGGGTATCTCCCTCCATTTTATCTGTAGAGAGGGAACTCCTGCTATTTTATGTGTAAAGGGGTAACTCCCTCCATTTTATCTGTATTTAGGGAACTCCTGCTATTTTATGTGTAAAGGGGTAACTCCCTCCATTTTATCTGTATTTAGGGAACTCCTGCTATTTTATGTGTAAAGGGGTATCTCCCTCCATTTTATCTGTTTTTAGGGAACTCCTGCTATTTTTTGTGTAAAGGGGTATCTCCCTCCATTTTATCTGTATTTAGGGAACTCCTGCTATTTTATGTGTAAAGGGGTATCTCCCTCCATTTTATCTGTATTTAGGGAACTCCTGCTATTTTATGTGTAAAGGGGTATCTCCCTCCATTTTATCTGTATTTAGGGAACTCCTGCTATTTTATGTGTAAAGGGGTATCTCCCTCCATTTTATCTGTAGAGAGGGAACTCCTGCTATTTTATGTGTAAAGGGGTAACTCCCTCCATTTTATCTGTATTTAGGGAACTCCTGCTATTTTATGTGTAAAGGGGTAACTCCCTCCATTTTATCTGTATTTAGGGAACTCCTGCTATTTTATGTGTAAAGGGGTATCTCCCTCCATTTTATCTGTTTTTAGGGAACTCCTGCTATTTTTTGTGTAAAGGGGTATCTCCCTCCATTTTATCTGTAGAGAGGGAACTCCTGCTATTTTATGTGTAAAGGGGTATCTCCCTCCATTTTATCTGTTTTTAGGGAACTCCTGCTATTTTTTGTGTAAAGGGGTATCTCCCTCCATTTTATCTGTATTTAGGGAACTCCTGCTATTTTATGTGTAAAGGGGTATCTCCCTCCATTTTATCTGTATTTAGGGAACTCCTGCTATTTTATGTGTAAAGGGGTAACTCCCTCCATTTTATCTGTATTTAGGGAACTCCTGCTATTTTATGTGTAAAGGGGTATCTCCCTCCATTTTATCTGTTTTTAGGGAACTCCTGCTATTTTATGTGTAAAGGGGCAACTCCCTCCATTTTATCAGTATTTAGGGAACTCCTGCTATTTTATGTGTAAAGGGGTAACTCCCTCCATTTTATCTGTATTTAGGGAACTCCTGCTATTTTATGTGTAAAGGGGTAACTCCCTCCATTTTATCTGTAGAGAGGGAACTCCTGCTATTTTATGTGTAAAGGGGTATCTCCCTCCATTTTATCTGTAGAGAGGGAGCTCCTGCTATTTTATGTGTAAAGGGGTATCTCCCTCCATTTTATCTGTATTTAGGGAACTCCTGCTATTTTATGTGTAAAGGGGTATCTCCCTCCATTTTATCTGTAGAGAGGGAACTCCTGCTATTTTATGTGTAAAGGGGTATCTCCCTCCATTTTATCTGAAGAGAGGGAACTCCTGCTATTTTATGTGTAAAGGCGTATCTCCCTCCATTTTATCTGTAGAGAGGGAACTCCTGCTATTTTATGTGCAAAGGGGCAACTCCCTCCATTTTATCTGTAGAGAGGGAGCTCCTGCTATTTTATGTGTAAAGGGGCAACTCCCTCCATTTTATCTGTAGAGAGGGAACTCCTGCTATTTTATGTGTAAAGGGGCAACTCCCTCCATTTTATCTGTAGAGAGGGAACTCCTGCTATTTTATGTGTAAAGGGGCAACTCCCTCCATTTTATCTGTAGAGAGGGAACTCCTGCTATTTTATGTGTAAAGGGGTAACTCCCTCCATTTTATATCCAGAGGGAACTCCTGCTATTTTATGTGTAAAGGGGTATCTCCCTCCATTTTATCTGTAGAGAGGGAACTCCTGCTATTTTATGTGTAAAGGGGTATCTCCCTCCATTTTATCTGTAGAGAGGGAACTCCTGCTATTTTATGTGTAAAGGGGCAACTCCCTCCATTTTATCTGTAGAGAGGGAACTCCTGCTATTTTATGTGTAAAGGGGTATCTCCCTCCATTTTATCTGTAGAGAGGGAACTCCTGCTATTTTATGTGTAAAGGGGTAACTCCCTCAATTTTATCTGTAGAGAGGGAGCTCCTGCTATTTTATGTGTAAAGGGGCAACTCCCTCCATTTTATCTGTAGAGAGGGAGCTCCTGCTATTTTATGTGTAAAGGGGTATCTCCCTCCAATTTATCTGTAGAGAAGGAGCTCTTGCTATTTTATGTGAAAAGGGGTAACTCCCTCCATTTTATCTGCAGAGAGGGAACTCCTGCTATTTTATGTGTAAAGGGGTATCTCCCTCAATTTTATCTGTATTTAGGGAACTCCTGCTATTTTATGTGTAAAGGGGTATCTCCCTCCATTTTATCTGTTTTTAGGGAGCTCCTGCTATTTTATGTGTAAAGGGGTATCTCCCTCAATTTTATCTGTATTTAGGGAACTCCTGCTATTTTATGTGTAAAGGGGTATCTCCCTCCATTTTATCTGTTTTTAGGGAGCTCCTGCTATTTTATGTGTAAAGAGGTATCTTCCTCCATTTTATCTGCAGAGAGGGAACTCCTGCTATTTTATGTGTAAAGGGGTATCTCCCTCCATTTTATCTGTAGAGAGGGAACTCCTGCTATTTTATGTGTAAAGGGGTATCTCCCTCCATTTTATCTGTTTTTAGGGAGCTCCTGCTATTTTATGTGTAAAGAGGTATCTTCCTCCATTTTATCTGCAGAGAGGGAACTCCTGCTATTTTATGTGTAAAGGGGTATCTCCCTCCATTTTATCTGCAGAGAGGGAACTCCTGCTATTTTATGTGTAAAGGGGTAACTCCCTCCATTTTATCTGTAGAGAGGGAACTCCTGCTATTTTATGTGTAAAGGGGTATCTCCCTCCATTTTATCTGTAGAGAGGGAACTCCTGCTATTTTATGTGTAAAGGGGTATCTCCCTCCATTTTATCTGTAGAGAGGGAACTCCTGCTATTTTATGTGTAAAGGGGTAACTCCCTCAATTTTATCTGTATTTAGGGAACTCCTGCTATTTTATGTGTAAAGGGGTATCTCCCTCCATTTTATCTGTTTTTAGGGAGCTCCTGCTATTTTATGTGTAAAGAGGTATCTTCCTCCATTTTATCTGCAGAGAGGGAACTCCTGCTATTTTATGTGTAAAGGGGTATCTCCCTCCATTCTATCTGCAGAGAGGGAACTCCTGCTATTTTATGTGTAAAGGGGTAACTCCCTCCATTTTATCTGTAGAGAGGGAACTCCTGCTATTTTATGTGTAAAGGGGTATCTCCCTCCATTTTATCTGTCGAGAGGGAACTCCTGCTATTTTATGTGTAAAGGGGTAACTCCCTCCATTTTATCTGTATTTAGGGAACTCCTGCTATTTTATGTGTAAAGGGGTATCTCCCTCCATTTTATCTGCATTTAGGGAACTCCTGCTATTTTATGTGTAAAGGGGTATCTCCCTCCATTTTATCTGTATTTAGGGAACTCCTGCTATTTTATGTGTAAAGGGGTAACTCCCTCCATTTTATCTGCAGAGAGGGAACTCCTGCTATTTTATGTGTAAAGGGGTATCTCCCTCCATTTTATCTGCAGAGAGGGAACTCCTGCTATTTTATGTGTAAAGGGGTATCTCCCTCCATTTTATCTGTATTTAGGGAACTCCTGCTATTTTATGTGTAAAGGGGTATCTCCCTCCATTTTATCTGCAGAGAGGGAACTCCTGCTATTTTATGTGTAAAGGGGTATCTCCCTCCAATTTATCTGTAGAGAAGGAGCTCTTGCTATTTTATGTGTAAAGGGGTAACTCCCTCCATTTTATCTGCAGAGAGGGAACTCCTGCTATTTTATGTGTAAAGGGGTATCTCCCTCCATTTTATCTGTATTCAGGGAACTCCTGCTATTTTATGTGTAAAGGGGTATCTCCCTCCATTTTATCTGTATTTAGGGAACTCCTGCTATTTTATGTGTAAAGGGGTAACTCCCTCCATTTTATCTGTATTTAGGGAACTCCTGCTATTTTATGTGTAAAGGGGTATCTCCCTCCATTTTATCTGTATTTAGGGAACTCCTGCTATTTTATGTGTAAAGGGGTATCGCCCTCCATTTTATCTGTAGAGAGGGAACTCCTGCTATTTTATGTGTAAAGGGGTATCTCCCTCAATTTTATCTGTATTTAGGGAACTCCTGCTATTTTATGAATAAAGGGGTAACTCCCTCCATTTTATCTGTAGAGAAGGAGCTCTTGCTATTTTATGTGTAAAGGGGTATCTCCCTCCATTTTATCTGCAGAGAGGGAACTCCTGCTATTTTCTGTGTAAAGGGGTATCTCCCTCCATTTTATCTGTTTTTAGGGAACTCCTGCTATTTTATGTGTAAAGGGGTAACTCCCTCCATTTTATCTGTATTTAGGGAACCTGCTATTTTCTGTGGAAAGGGGTATCTCCCTCCATTTTATCTGCAGAGAGGGAACTCCTGCTATTTTCTGTGTAAAGGGGTATCTCCCTCCATTTTATCTGTTTTTAGGGAACTCCTGCTATTTTATGTGTAAAGGGGTAACTCCCTCCATTTTATCTGTATTTAGGGAACCTGCTATTTTCTGTGGAAAGGGGTATCTCCCTCCATTTTATCTGTAGAGAGGGAGCTCCTGCTATTTTATGTGTAAAGGGGTATCTCCCTCCATTTTATCTGCAGAGAGGGAACTCCTGCTATTTTCTGTGTAAAGGGGTATCTCCCTCCATTTTATCTGTTTTTAGGGAACTCCTGCTATTTTATGTGTAAAGGGGTAACTCCCTCCATTTTATCTGTATTTAGGGAACCTGCTATTTTCTGTGGAAAGGGGTATCTCCCTCCATTTTATCTGTAGAGAGGGAGCTCCTGCTATTTTATGTGTAAAGGGGTATCTCCCTCCATTTTATCTGTTTTTAGGGAACTCCTGCTATTTTATGTGTAAAGGGGTATCTCCCTCCATTTTATCTGTAGAGAGGGAGCTCCTGCTATTTTATGTGTAAAGGGGTATCTCCCTCCATTTTATCTGAATTTAGGGAACCTGCTATTTTCTGTGGAAAGGGGTATCTCCCTCCATTTTATCTGTTTTTAGGGAATTCCTGCTATTTTATGTGTAGAGGGGTATCTCCCTCCATTTTATCTGTTTTTAGGGAATTCCTGCTATTTTATGTGTAAAGGGGTATCTCCCTCCATTTTATCTGTATTTAGGGAACTCCTGCTATTTTATGTGTAAAGGGGTAACTCCCTCCATTTTATCTGTAGAGAGGGAACTCCTGCTATTTTATGTGTAAAGGGGTATCTCCCTCCATTTTATCTGTAGAGAGGGAACTCCTGCTATTTTATGTGTAAAGGGGTATCTCCCTCCATTTTATCTGTAGAGAGGGAGCTCCTGCTATTTTATGTGTAAAGGGGTATCTCCCTCCATTTTATCTGTATTTAGGGAACTCCTGCTATTTTATGTGTAAAGGGGTATCTCCCTCCATTTTATCTGTATTTAGGGAACTCCTGCTATTTTATGTGTAAAGGGGTATCTCCCTCCATTTTATCTGTAGAGAGGGAACTCCTGCTATTTTATGTGTAAAGGGGTAACTCCCTCCATTTTATCTGTATTTAGGGAACTCCTGCTATTTTATGTGTAAAGGGGTAACTCCCTCCATTTTATCTGTATTTAGGGAACTCCTGCTATTTTATGTGTAAAGGGGTATCTCCCTCCATTTTATCTGTTTTTAGGGAACTCCTGCTATTTTTTGTGTAAAGGGGTATCTCCCTCCATTTTATCTGTAGAGAGGGAACTCCTGCTATTTTATGTGTAAAGGGGTATCTCCCTCCATTTTATCTGTTTTTAGGGAACTCCTGCTATTTTTTGTGTAAAGGGGTATCTCCCTCCATTTTATCTGTATTTAGGGAACTCCTGCTATTTTATGTGTAAAGGGGTATCTCCCTCCATTTTATCTGTATTTAGGGAACTCCTGCTATTTTATGTGTAAAGGGGTAACTCCCTCCATTTTATCTGTAGAGAGGGAACTCCTGCTATTTTATGTGTAAAGGGGTATCTCCCTCCATTTTATCTGTTTTTAGGGAACTCCTGCTATTTTATGTGTAAAGGGGCAACTCCCTCCATTTTATCAGTATTTAGGGAACTCCTGCTATTTTATGTGTAAAGGGGTAACTCCCTCCATTTTATCTGTATTTAGGGAACTCCTGCTATTTTATGTGTAAAGGGGTAACTCCCTCCATTTTATCTGTAGAGAGGGAACTCCTGCTATTTTATGTGTAAAGGGGTATCTCCCTCCATTTTATCTGTAGAGAGGGAGCTCCTGCTATTTTATGTGTAAAGGGGTATCTCCCTCCATTTTATCTGTATTTAGGGAACTCCTGCTATTTTATGTGTAAAGGGGTATCTCCCTCCATTTTATCTGTAGAGAGGGAACTCCTGCTATTTTATGTGTAAAGGGGTATCTCCCTCCATTTTATCTGAAGAGAGGGAACTCCTGCTATTTTATGTGTAAAGGCGTATCTCCCTCCATTTTATCTGTAGAGAGGGAACTCCTGCTATTTTATGTGCAAAGGGGCAACTCCCTCCATTTTATCTGTAGAGAGGGAGCTCCTGCTATTTTATGTGTAAAGGGGCAACTCCCTCCATTTTATCTGTAGAGAGGGAACTCCTGCTATTTTATGTGTAAAGGGGCAACTCCCTCCATTTTATCTGTAGAGAGGGAACTCCTGCTATTTTATGTGTAAAGGGGCAACTCCCTCCATTTTATCTGTAGAGAGGGAACTCCTGCTATTTTATGTGTAAAGGGGTATCTCCCTCCATTTTATATCCAGAGGGAACTCCTGCTATTTTATGTGTAAAGGGGTATCTCCCTCCATTTTATCTGTAGAGAGGGAACTCCTGCTATTTTATGTGTAAAGGGGTATCTCCCTCCATTTTATCTGTAGAGAGGGAACTCCTGCTATTTTATGTGTAAAGGGGCAACTCCCTCCATTTTATCTGTAGAGAGGGAACTCCTGCTATTTTATGTGTAAAGGGGTATCTCCCTCCATTTTATCTGTAGAGAGGGAACTCCTGCTATTTTATGTGTAAAGGGGTAACTCCCTCAATTTTATCTGTAGAGAGGGAGCTCCTGCTATTTTATGTGTAAAGGGGCAACTCCCTCCATTTTATCTGTAGAGAGGGAGCTCCTGCTATTTTATGTGTAAAGGGGTATCTCCCTCCAATTTATCTGTAGAGAAGGAGCTCTTGCTATTTTATGTGTAAAGGGGTAACTCCCTCCATTTTATCTGCAGAGAGGGAACTCCTGCTATTTTATGTGTAAAGGGGTATCTCCCTCCATTTTATCTGTATTCAGGGAACTCCTGCTATTTTATGTGTAAAGGGGTATCTCCCTCCATTTTATCTGTATTTAGGGAACTCCTGCTATTTTATGTGTAAAGGGGTAACTCCCTCCATTTTATCTGTATTTAGGGAACTCCTGCTATTTTATGTGTAAAGGGGTATCTCCCTCCATTTTATCTGTATTTAGGGAACTCCTGCTATTTTATGTGTAAAGGGGTATCGCCCTCCATTTTATCTGTAGAGAGGGAACTCCTGCTATTTTATGTGTAAAGGGGTATCTCCCTCAATTTTATCTGTATTTAGGGAACTCCTGCTATTTTATGAATAAAGGGGTAACTCCCTCCATTTTATCTGTAGAGAAGGAGCTCTTGCTATTTTATGTGTAAAGGGGTATCTCCCTCCATTTTATCTGCAGAGAGGGAACTCCTGCTATTTTCTGTGTAAAGGGGTATCTCCCTCCATTTTATCTGTTTTTAGGGAACTCCTGCTATTTTATGTGTAAAGGGGTAACTCCCTCCATTTTATCTGTATTTAGGGAACCTGCTATTTTCTGTGGAAAGGGGTATCTCCCTCCATTTTATCTGCAGAGAGGGAACTCCTGCTATTTTCTGTGTAAAGGGGTATCTCCCTCCATTTTATCTGTTTTTAGGGAACTCCTGCTATTTTATGTGTAAAGGGGTAACTCCCTCCATTTTATCTGTATTTAGGGAACCTGCTATTTTCTGTGGAAAGGGGTATCTCCCTCCATTTTATCTGTAGAGAGGGAGCTCCTGCTATTTTATGTGTAAAGGGGTATCTCCCTCCATTTTATCTGCAGAGAGGGAACTCCTGCTATTTTCTGTGTAAAGGGGTATCTCCCTCCATTTTATCTGTTTTTAGGGAACTCCTGCTATTTTATGTGTAAAGGGGTAACTCCCTCCATTTTATCTGTATTTAGGGAACCTGCTATTTTCTGTGGAAAGGGGTATCTCCCTCCATTTTATCTGTAGAGAGGGAGCTCCTGCTATTTTATGTGTAAAGGGGTATCTCCCTCCATTTTATCTGTTTTTAGGGAACTCCTGCTATTTTATGTGTAAAGGGGTATCTCCCTCCATTTTATCTGTAGAGAGGGAGCTCCTGCTATTTTATGTGTAAAGGGGTATCTCCCTCCATTTTATCTGAATTTAGGGAACCTGCTATTTTCTGTGGAAAGGGGTATCTCCCTCCATTTTATCTGTTTTTAGGGAATTCCTGCTATTTTATGTGTAGAGGGGTATCTCCCTCCATTTTATCTGTTTTTAGGGAATTCCTGCTATTTTATGTGTAAAGGGGTATCTCCCTCCATTTTATCTGTATTTAGGGAACTCCTGCTATTTTATGTGTAAAGGGGTAACTCCCTCCATTTTATCTGTAGAGAGGGAACTCCTGCTATTTTATGTGTAAAGGGGTATCTCCCTCCATTTTATCTGTAGAGAGGGAACTCCTGCTATTTTATGTGTAAAGGGGTATCTCCCTCCATTTTATCTGTAGAGAGGGAGCTCCTGCTATTTTATGTGTAAAGGGGTATCTCCCTCCATTTTATCTGTATTTAGGGAACTCCTGCTATTTTATGTGTAAAGGGGTATCTCCCTCCATTTTATCTGTATTTAGGGAACTCCTGCTATTTTATGTGTAAAGGGGTATCTCCCTCCATTTTATCTGTAGAGAGGGAACTCCTGCTATTTTATGTGTAAAGGGGTAACTCCCTCCATTTTATCTGTATTTAGGGAACTCCTGCTATTTTATGTGTAAAGGGGTAACTCCCTCCATTTTATCTGTATTTAGGGAACTCCTGCTATTTTATGTGTAAAGGGGTATCTCCCTCCATTTTATCTGTTTTTAGGGAACTCCTGCTATTTTTTGTGTAAAGGGGTATCTCCCTCCATTTTATCTGTAGAGAGGGAACTCCTGCTATTTTATGTGTAAAGGGGTATCTCCCTCCATTTTATCTGTTTTTAGGGAACTCCTGCTATTTTTTGTGTAAAGGGGTATCTCCCTCCATTTTATCTGTATTTAGGGAACTCCTGCTATTTTATGTGTAAAGGGGTATCTCCCTCCATTTTATCTGTATTTAGGGAACTCCTGCTATTTTATGTGTAAAGGGGTAACTCCCTCCATTTTATCTGTAGAGAGGGAACTCCTGCTATTTTATGTGTAAAGGGGTATCTCCCTCCATTTTATCTGTATTTAGGGAACTCCTGCTATTTTATGTGTAAAGGGGTAACTCCCTCCATTTTATCTGTAGAGAGGGAACTCCTGCTATTTTATGTGTAAAGGGGTATCTCCCTCCATTTTATCTGTTTTTAGGGAACTCCTGCTATTTTATGTGTAAAGGGGCAACTCCCTCCATTTTATCAGTATTTAGGGAACTCCTGCTATTTTATGTGTAAAGGGGTAACTCCCTCCATTTTATCTGTATTTAGGGAACTCCTGCTATTTTATGTGTAAAGGGGTAACTCCCTCCATTTTATCTGTAGAGAGGGAACTCCTGCTATTTTATGTGTAAAGGGGTATCTCCCTCCATTTTATCTGTAGAGAGGGAGCTCCTGCTATTTTATGTGTAAAGGGGTATCTCCCTCCATTTTATCTGTATTTAGGGAACTCCTGCTATTTTATGTGTAAAGGGGTATCTCCCTCCATTTTATCTGTAGAGAGGGAACTCCTGCTATTTTATGTGTAAAGGGGTATCTCCCTCCATTTTATCTGAAGAGAGGGAACTCCTGCTATTTTATGTGTAAAGGCGTATCTCCCTCCATTTTATCTGTAGAGAGGGAACTCCTGCTATTTTATGTGCAAAGGGGCAACTCCCTCCATTTTATCTGTAGAGAGGGAGCTCCTGCTATTTTATGTGTAAAGGGGCAACTCCCTCCATTTTATCTGTAGAGAGGGAACTCCTGCTATTTTATGTGTAAAGGGGCAACTCCCTCCATTTTATCTGTAGAGAGGGAACTCCTGCTATTTTATGTGTAAAGGGGCAACTCCCTCCATTTTATCTGTAGAGAGGGAACTCCTGCTATTTTATGTGTAAAGGGGTAACTCCCTCCATTTTATATCCAGAGGGAACTCCTGCTATTTTATGTGTAAAGGGGTATCTCCCTCCATTTTATCTGTAGAGAGGGAACTCCTGCTATTTTATGTGTAAAGGGGTATCTCCCTCCATTTTATCTGTAGAGAGGGAACTCCTGCTATTTTATGTGTAAAGGGGCAACTCCCTCCATTTTATCTGTAGAGAGGGAACTCCTGCTATTTTATGTGTAAGGGGGTATCTCCCTCCATTTTATCTGTAGAGAGGGAACTCCTGCTATTTTATGTGTAAAGGGGTAACTCCCTCAATTTTATCTGTAGAGAGGGAGCTCCTGCTATTTTATGTGTAAAGGGGCAACTCCCTCCATTTTATCTGTAGAGAGGGAGCTCCTGCTATTTTATGTGTAAAGGGGTATCTCCCTCCAATTTATCTGTAGAGAAGGAGCTCTTGCTATTTTATGTGAAAAGGGGTAACTCCCTCCATTTTATCTGCAGAGAGGGAACTCCTGCTATTTTATGTGTAAAGGGGTATCTCCCTCAATTTTATCTGTATTTAGGGAACTCCTGCTATTTTATGTGTAAAGGGGTATCTCCCTCCATTTTATCTGTTTTTAGGGAGCTCCTGCTATTTTATGTGTAAAGGGGTATCTCCCTCAATTTTATCTGTATTTAGGGAACTCCTGCTATTTTATGTGTAAAGGGGTATCTCCCTCCATTTTATCTGTTTTTAGGGAGCTCCTGCTATTTTATGTGTAAAGAGGTATCTTCCTCCATTTTATCTGCAGAGAGGGAACTCCTGCTATTTTATGTGTAAAGGGGTATCTCCCTCCATTTTATCTGTAGAGAGGGAACTCCTGCTATTTTATGTGTAAAGGGGTATCTCCCTCCATTTTATCTGTTTTTAGGGAGCTCCTGCTATTTTATGTGTAAAGAGGTATCTTCCTCCATTTTATCTGCAGAGAGGGAACTCCTGCTATTTTATGTGTAAAGGGGTATCTCCCTCCATTTTATCTGCAGAGAGGGAACTCCTGCTATTTTATGTGTAAAGGGGTAACTCCCTCCATTTTATCTGTAGAGAGGGAACTCCTGCTATTTTATGTGTAAAGGGGTATCTCCCTCCATTTTATCTGTAGAGAGGGAACTCCTGCTATTTTATGTGTAAAGGGGTATCTCCCTCCATTTTATCTGTAGAGAGGGAACTCCTGCTATTTTATGTGTAAAGGGGTAACTCCCTCAATTTTATCTGTATTTAGGGAACTCCTGCTATTTTATGTGTAAAGGGGTATCTCCCTCCATTTTATCTGTTTTTAGGGAGCTCCTGCTATTTTATGTGTAAAGAGGTATCTTCCTCCATTTTATCTGCAGAGAGGGAACTCCTGCTATTTTATGTGTAAAGGGGTATCTCCCTCCATTTTATCTGCAGAGAGGGAACTCCTGCTATTTTATGTGTAAAGGGGTAACTCCCTCCATTTTATCTGTAGAGAGGGAACTCCTGCTATTTTTTGTGTAAAGGGGTATCTCCCTCCATTTTATCTGTAGAGAGGGAACTCCTGCTATTTTATGTGTAAAGAATTATCTCCCTCCATTTTATCTGTAGAGAGTGAACTCCTGCTATTTTTTGTGTAAAGGGGTATCTCCCTCCATTTTATCTGTATTTAGGGAACTCCTGCTATTTTATGTGTAAAGGGGTAACTCCCTCCATTTTATCTGTATTTAGGGAACTCCTGCTATTTTATGTGTAAAGGGGTATCTCCCTCCATTTTATCTGTAGAGAGGGAACTCCTGCTATTTTTTGTGTAAAGGGGTATCTCCCTCCATTTTATCTGTATTTAGGGAACTCCTGCTATTTTATGTGTAAAGGGGTAACTCCCTCCATTTTATCTGTATTTAGGGAACTCCTGCTATTTTATGTGTAAAGGGGTATCTCCCTCCATTTTATCTGTATTTAGGGAACTCCTGCTATTTTATGTGTAAAGGGGTATCTCCCTCCATTTTATCTGTAGAGAGGGAACTCCTGCTATTTTATGTGTAAAGGGGTATCTCCCTCCATTTTCTCTGTAGAGAGGGAACTCCTGCTATTTTATGTGTAAAGGGGTATCTCCCTCCATTTTATCTGTAGAGAGGGAACTCCTGCTATTTTATGTGTAAAGGGGTATCTCCCTCCATTTTATCTGTAGAGAGGGACCTCCTGCTATTTTATGTGTAAAGGGGTAACTCCCTCCATTTTATCTGTAGAGAGGGAACTCCTGCTATTTTATGTGTAAAGGGGTAACTCCCTCCATTTTATCTGTATTTAGGGAACTCCTGCTATTTTATGTGTAAAGGGGCAACTCCCTCCATTTTATCTGTAGAGAGGGAACTCCTGCTATTTTATGTGTAAAGGGGCAACTCCCTCCATTTTATCTGTAGAGAGGGAACTCCTGCTATTTTATGTGTAAAGGGGCAACTCCCTCCATTTTATCTGTAGAGAGGAAGCTCCTGCTATTTTATGTGTAAAGGGGCAACTCCCTCCATTTTATCTGTAGAGAGGGAACTCCTGCTATTTTATGTGTAAAGGGGTATCTCCCTCCATTTTATCTGTAGAGAGGAAGCTCCTGCTATTTTATGTGTAAAGGGGCAACTCCCTCCATTTTATCTGTAGAGAGGGAACTCCTGCTATTTTATGTGTAAAGGGGCAACTCCCTCCATTTTATCTGTAGAGAGGGAACTCCTGCTATTTTATGTGTAAAGGGGTATCTCCCTCCATTTTATCTGTAGAGAGGAAGCTCCTGCTATTTTATGTGTAAAGGGGCAACTCCCTCCATTTTATCTGTAGAGAGGGAACTCCTGCTATTTTATGTGTAAAGGGGCAACTCCCTCCATTTTATCTGTAGAGAGGGAGCTCCTGCTATTTTATGTGTAAAGGGGCAACTCCCTCCATTTTATCTGTAGAGAGGGAGCTCCTGCTATTTTATGTGTAAAGGGGTATCTCCCTCCATTTTATCTGTAGAGAGGGAACTCCTGCTATTTTATGTGTAAAGGGGCAACTCCCTCCATTTTATCTGTTTTTAGGGAACTCCTGCTATTTTATGTGTAAAGGGGCAACTCCCTCCATTTTATCTGTAGAGAGGGAACTCCTGCTATTTTATGTGTAAAGGGGTATCTCCCTCCATTTTATCTGTAGAGAGGAAGCTCCTGCTATTTTATGTGTAAAGGGGCAACTCCCTCCATTTTATCTGTAGAGAGGGAACTCCTGCTATTTTATGTGTAAAGGGGTATCTCCCTCCATTTTATCTGTAGAGAGGGAGCTCCTGCTATTTTATGTGTAAAGGGGCAACTCCCTCCATTTTATCTGTAGAGAGGGAACTCCTGCTATTTTATGTGTAGAGGGGTATCTCCCTCCATTTTATCTGTAGAGAGGGAGCTCTTGCTATTTTATGTGTAAAGGGGTATCTCCCTCCATTTTATCTGTAGAGAGGGAGCTCTTGCTATTTTATGTGTAAAGGGGTATCTCCCTCAATTTTATCTGTAGAGAGGGAACTCCTGCTATTTTATGTGTAAAGGGGTATCTCCCTCCATTTTATCTGTATTTAGGGAACTCCTGCTATTTTATGTGTAAAGGGGTAACTCCCTCCATTTTATCTGTATTTAGGGAACTCCTGCTATTTTATGTGTAAAGGGGCAACTCCCTCCATTTTATCTGTAGAGAGGGAGCTCCTGCTATTTTATGTGTAAAGGGGTATCTCCCTCCATTTTATCTGTTTTTAGGGAACTCCTGCTATTTTTTGTGTAAAGGGGTATCTCCCTCCATTTTATCTGTATTTAGGGAACTCCTGCTATTTTATGTGTAAAGGGGTAACTCCCTCCATTTTATCTGTATTTAGGGAACTCCTGCTATTTTATGTGTAAAGGGGTATCTCCCTCCATTTTATCTGTATTTAGGGAACTCCTGCTATTTTATGTGTAAAGGGGTATCTCCCTCCATTTTATCTGTAGAGAGGGAACTCCTGCTATTTTATGTGTAAAGGGGTATCTCCCTCCATTTTCTCTGTAGAGAGGGAACTCCTGCTATTTTATGTGTAAAGGGGTATCTCCCTCCATTTTATCTGTAGAGAGGGAACTCCTGCTATTTTATGTGTAAAGGGGTATCTCCCTCCATTTTATCTGTAGAGAGGGAACTCCTGCTATTTTATGTGTAAAGGGGTATCTCCCTCCATTTTATCTGTAGAGAGGGAACTCCTGCTATTTTATGTGTAAAGGGGCAACTCCCTCCATTTTATCTGTAGAGAGGGAGCTCCTGCTATTTTATGTGTAAAGGGGTATCTCCCTCCATTTTATCTGTAGAGAGGAAGCTCCTGCTATTTTATGTGTAAAGGGGCAACTCCCTCCATTTTATCTGTAGAGAGGGAACTCCTGCTATTTTATGTGTAAAGGGGTATCTCCCTCCATTTTATCTGTAGAGAGGGAACTCCTGCTATTTTATGTGTAAAGGGGCAACTCCCTCCATTTTATCTGTAGAGAGGGAGCTCCTGCTATTTTATGTGTAAAGGGGCAACTCCCTCCATTTTATCTGTAGAGAGGGAGCTCCTGCTATTTTATGTGTAAAGGGGTATCTCCCTCCATTTTATCTGTAGAGAGGGAACTCCTGCTATTTTATGTGTAAAGGGGCAACTCCCTCCATTTTATCTGTTTTTAGGGAACTCCTGCTATTTTATGTGTAAAGGGGCAACTCCCTCCATTTTATCTGTAGAGAGGGAACTCCTGCTATTTTATGTGTAAAGGGGTATCTCCCTCCATTTTATCTGTAGAGAGGAAGCTCCTGCTATTTTATGTGTAAAGGGGCAACTCCCTCCATTTTATCTGTAGAGAGGGAACTCCTGCTATTTTATGTGTAAAGGGGTATCTCCCTCCATTTTATCTGTAGAGAGGGAGCTCTTGCTATTTTATGTGTAAAGGGGTATCTCCCTCCATTTTATCTGTAGAGAGGGAGCTCTTGCTATTTTATGTGTAAAGGGGTATCTCCCTCAATTTTAT
The DNA here is from genome assembly GCF_036365525.1 of Heterodontus francisci. Lineage (NCBI taxonomy): Eukaryota > Metazoa > Chordata > Chondrichthyes > Heterodontiformes > Heterodontidae > Heterodontus > Heterodontus francisci. Next base: position 11,851,037 of record NC_090419.1, read on the forward strand.
CTGTAGAGAGGGAACTCCTGCTATTTTATGTGTAAAGGGGTATCTCCCTCCATTTTATCTGTATTTAGGGAACTCCTGCTATTTTATGTGTAAAGGGGTAACTCCCTCCATTTTATCTGTATTTAGGGAACTCCTGCTATTTTATGTGTAAAGGGGTAACTCCCTCCATTTTATCTGCAGAGAGGGAACTCCTGCTATTTTATGTGTAAAGGGGTAACTCCCTCCATTTTATCTGCAGAGAGGGAACTCCTGCTATTTTATGTGAAAAGGGGTATCTCCCTCCATTTTATCTGCAGAGAGGGAGCTCCTGCTATTTTATGTGTAAAGGGGTATCTCCCTCCATTTTATCTGTAGAGAGGGAACTCCTGCTATTTTATGTGTAAAGGGGCAACTCCCTCCATTTTATCTGTAGAGAGGGAACTCCTGCTATTTTATGTGTAAAGGGGTATCTCCCTCCATTTTATCTGTAGAGAGGGAACTCCTGCTATTTTATGTGTAAAGGGGCAACTCCCTCCATTTTATATCCAGAGGGAGCTCCTGCTATTTTATGTGTAAAGGGGTATCTCCCTCCATTTTATCTGTGGAGAGGGAGCTCATGCTATTTTATGTGTAAAGGGGCAACTCCCTCCATTTTATATCCAGAGGGAGCTCCTGCTATTTTATGTGTAAAGGCGTATCTCCCTCCATTTTATCTGTATTTAGGGAACTCATGCTATTTTATGTGTAAAGGGGTATCTCCCTCCATTTTATCTGTATTTCGGGAACTCCTGCTATTTTATGTGTAAAGGGGTAACTCCCTCCATTTTATCTGTAGAGAGGGAACTCCTGCTATTTTATGTGTAAAGGGGCAACTCCCTCCATTTTATCTGTAGAGAGGGAGCTCTTGCTATTTTATGTGTAAAGGGGTAACTCCCTCCATTTTATCTGTAGAGAGGGAACTCCTGCTATTTTATGTGTAAAGGGGTATCTCCCTCCATTTTATCTGTAGAGAGGGAGCTCTTGCTATTTTATGTGTAAAGGGGTAACTCCCTCCATTTTATCTGTAGAGAGGGAGCTCTTGCTATTTTATGTGTAAAGGGGTAACTCCCTCCATTTTATCTGTAGAGAGGGAGCTCCTGCTATTTTATGTGTAAAGGGGCAACTCCCTCCATTTTATCTGTAGAGAGGGAGCTCTTGCTATTTTATGTGTAAAGGGGTAACTCCCTCCATTTTATCTGTAGAGAGGGAACTCCTGCTATTTTATGTGTAAAGGGGTATCTCCCTCCATTTTATCTGTAGAGAGGGAGCTCTTGCTATTTTATGTGTAAAGGGGTAACTCCCTCCATTTTATCTGAAGAGAGGGAACTCCTACTATTTTATGTGTAAAGGGGTATCTCCCTCCATTTTATCTGTAGAGAGGGAACTCCTGCTATTTTATGTGTAAAGGGGCAACTCCCTCCATTTTATCTGTAGAGAGGGAACTCCTGCTATTTTATGTGTAAAGGGGTATCTCCCTCCATTTTATCTGTCGAGAGGGAACTCCTGCTATTTTATGTGTAAAGGGGTAACTCCCTCCATTTTATATCCAGAGGGAGCTCCTGCTATTTTATGTGTAAAGGGGTATCTCCCTCCATTTTATCTGTGGAGAGGGAGCTCCTGCTATTTTATGTGTAAAGGCGTATCTCCCTCCATTTTATCTGTATTTAGGGAACTCCTGCTATTTTATGTGTAAAGGGGCAACTCCCTCCATTTTATCTGTAGAGAGGGAGCTCCTGCTATTTTATGTGTAAAGGGGCAACTCCCTCCATTTTATCTGTAGAGAGGGAGCTCCTGCTATTTTATGTGTAAAGGGGTATCTCCCTCCATTTTATCTGTAGAGAGGGAACTCCTGCTATTTTATGTGTAAAGGGGCAACTCCCTCCATTTTATCTGTTTTTAGGGAACTCCTGCTATTTTATGTGTAAAGGGGCAACTCCCTCCATTTTATCTGTAGAGAGGGAACTCCTGCTATTTTATGTGTAAAGGGGTATCTCCCTCTATTTTATCTGTAGAGAGGAAGCTCCTGCTATTTTATGTGTAAAGGGGCAACTCCCTCCATTTTATCTGTAGAGAGGGAACTCCTGCTATTTTATGTGTAAAGGGGTATCTCCCTCCATTTTATCTGTAGAGAGGGAGCTCCTGCTATTTTATGTGTAAAGGGGCAACTCCCTCCATTTTATCTGTAGAGAGGGAACTCCTGCTATTTTATGTGTAAAGGGGTATCTCCCTCCATTTTATCTGTAGAGAGGGAGCTCTTGCTATTTTATGTGTAAAGGGGTATCTCCCTCCATTTTATCTGTAGAGAGGGAGCTCTTGCTATTTTATGTGTAAAGGGGTATCTCCCTCAATTTTATCTGTAGAGAGGGAACTCCTGCTATTTTATGTGTAAAGGGGTATCTCCCTCCATTTTATCTGTATTTAGGGAACTCCTGCTATTTTATGTGTAAAGGGGTAACTCCCTCCATTTTATCTGTATTTAGGGAACTCCTGCTATTTTATGTGTAAAGGGGTAACTCCCTCCATTTTATCTGCAGAGAGGGAACTCCTGCTATTTTATGTGTAAAGGGGTAACTCCCTCCATTTTATCTGCAGAGAGGGAACTCCTGCTATTTTATGTGAAAAGGGGTATCTCCCTCCATTTTATCTGCAGAGAGGGAGCTCCTGCTATTTTATGTGTAAAGGGGTATCTCCCTCCATTTTATCTGTATTTAGGGAACTCCTGCTATTTTATGTGTAAAGGGGTAACTCCCTCCATTTTATCTGTATTTAGGGAACTCCTGCTATTTTATGTGTAAAGGGGTATCTCCCTCCATTTTATAACCAGAGGGAGCTCCTGCTATTTTATGTGTAAAGGGGTATCTCCCTCCATTTTATCTGTAGAGAGGGAACTCCTGCTATTTTATGTGTAAAGGGGCAACTCCCTCCATTTTATCTGTAGAGAGGGAACTCCTGCTATTTTATGTGTAAAGGGGTATCTCCCTCCATTTTATCTGTAGAGAGGGAACTCCTGCTATTTTATGTGTAAAGGGGCAACTCCCTCCATTTTATATCCAGAGGGAGCTCCTGCTATTTTATGTGTAAAGGGGTATCTCCCTCCATTTTATCTGTGGAGAGGGAGCTCCTGCTATTTTATGTGTAAAGGCGTATCTCCCTCCATTTTATCTGTATTTAGGGAACTCATGCTATTTTATGTGTAAAGGGGTATCTCCCTCCATTTTATCTGTATTTCGGGAACTCCTGCTATTTTATGTGTAAAGGGGTAACTCCCTCCATTTTATCTGTAGAGAGGGAACTCCTGCTATTTTATGTGTAAAGGGGCAACTCCCTCCATTTTATCTGTAGAGAGGGAGCTCTTGCTATTTTATGTGTAAAGGGGTAACTCCCTCCATTTTATCTGTAGAGAGGGAACTCCTGCTATTTTATGTGTAAAGGGGTATCTCCCTCCATTTTATCTGTAGAGAGGGAGCTCTTGCTATTTTATGTGTAAAGGGGTAACTCCCTCCATTTTATCTGTAGAGAGGGAGCTCTTGCTATTTTATGTGTAAAGGGGTAACTCCCTCCATTTTATCTGTAGAGAGGGAGCTCCTGCTATTTTATGTGTAAAGGGGCAACTCCCTCCATTTTATCTGTAGAGAGGGAGCTCTTGCTATTTTATGTGTAAAGGGGTAACTCCCTCCATTTTATCTGTAGAGAGGGAACTCCTGCTATTTTATGTGTAAAGGGGTATCTCCCTCCATTTTATCTGTAGAGAGGGAGCTCTTGCTATTTTATGTGTAAAGGGGTAACTCCCTCCATTTTATCTGAAGAGAGGGAACTCCTACTATTTTATGTGTAAAGGCGTATCTCCCTCCATTTTATCTGTAGAGAGGGAACTCCTGCTATTTTATGTGTAAAGGGGCAACTCCCTCCATTTTATCTGTAGAGAGGGAACTCCTGCTATTTTATGTGTAAAGGGGTAACTCCCTCCATTTTATATCCAGAGGGAGCTCCTGCTATTTTATGTGTAAAGGGGTATCTCCCTCCATTTTATCTGTGGAGAGGGAGCTCCTGCTATTTTATGTGTAAAGGCGTATCTCCCTCCATTTTATCTGTATTTAGGGAACTCCTGCTATTTTATGTGTAAAGGGGCAACTCCCTCCATTTTATCTGTAGAGAGGGAGCTCTTGCTATTTTATGTGTAAATGGGTAACTCCCTCCATTTTATCTGTTTTTAGGGAGCTCCTGCTATTTTATGTGTAAAGGGGTATCTCCCTCCATTTTATCTGTTTTTAGGGAGCTCCTGCCATTTTATGTGTAAAGGGGTATCTCCCTCCATTTTATCTGTCTTTAGGGAACTCCTGCTATTTTCTGTGTAAAGGGGTAACTCCCTCCATTTTATCTGCAGAGAGGGAACTCCTGCTATTTTATGTGAAAAGGGGTATCTCCCTCCATTTTATCTGGAGAGAGGGAGCTCCTGCTATTTTATGTGTAAAGGGGCAACTCCCTCCATTTTATCTGTAGAGAGGAAGCTCCTGCTATTTTATGTGTAAAGGGGCAACTCCCTCCATTTTATCTGTAGAGAGGGAACTCCTGCTATTTTATGTGTAAAGGTGTATCTCCCTCCATTTTATAACCAGAGGGAGCTCCTGCTATTTTATGTGTAAAGGGGCATCTCCCTCCATTTTATCTGTATTTAGGGAACTCCTGCTATTTTATGTGTAAAGGGGTATCTCCCTCCATTTTATAACCAGAGGGAGCTCCTGCTATTTTATGTGTAAAGGGGTATCTCCCTCCATTTTATCTGTAGAGAGGGAACTCCTGCTATTTTATGTGTAAAGGGGCAACTCCCTCCATTTTATCTGTAGAGAGGAAACTCCTGCTATTTTATGTGTAAAGGGGTATCTCCCTCCATTTTATCTGTAGAGAGGGAACTCCTGCTATTTTATGTGTAAAGGGGCAACTCCCTCCATTTTATATCCAGAGGGAGCTCCTGCTATTTTATGTGTAAAGGGGTATCTCCCTCCATTTTATCTGTATTTAGGGAACTCATGCTATTTTATGTGTAAAGGGGTATCTCCCTCCATTTTATCTGTATTTCGGGAACTCCTGCTATTTTATGTGTAAAGGGGTATCTCCCTCCATTTTATCTGTATTTAGGGAACTCCTGCTATTTTATGTGTAAAGGGGTAACTCCCTCCATTTTATCTGTAGAGAGGGAACTCCTGCTATTTTATGTGTAAAGGGGTATCTACCTCCATTTTATCTGTAGAGAGGGAGCTCTTGCTATTTTATGTGTAAAGGGGTAACTCCCTCCATTTTATCTGTAGAGAGGGAGCTCTTGCTATTTTATGTGTAAAGGGGTAACTCCCTCCATTTTATCTGAAGAGAGGGAACTCCTGCTATTTTATGTGTAAAGGCGTATCTCCCTCCATTTTATCTGTAGAGAGGGAACTCCTGCTATTTTATGTGTAAAGGGGCAACTCCCTCCATTTTATCTGTAGAGAGGGAACTCCTGCTATTTTATGTGTAAAGGGGTATCTCCCTCCATTTTATCTGTCGAGAGGGAACTCCTGCTATTTTATGTGTAAAGGGGTAACTCCCTCCATTTTATATCCAGAGGGAGCTCCTGCTATTTTATGTGTAAAGGCGTATCTCCCTCCATTTTATATCCAGAGGGAGCTCCTGCTATTTTATGTGTAAAGGGGTATCTCCCTCCATTTTATCTGTGGAGAGGGAGCTCCTGCTATTTTATGTGTAAAGGCGTATCTCCCTCCATTTTATCTGTATTTAGGGAACTCCTGCTATTTTATGTGTAAAGGGGTATCTCCCTCCATTTTATCTGTACTTAGGGAACTCCTGCTATTTTATGTGTAAAGGGGTATCTCCCTCCATTTTATCTGTAGAGAGGGAACTCCTGCTATTTTATGTGTAAAGGGGCAACTCCCTCCATTTTATCTGTAGAGAGGGAACTCCTGCTATTTTATGTGTAAAGGGGTATCTCCCTCCATTTTATCTGTATTTAGGGAACTCCTGCTATTTTATGTGTAAAGGGGTATCTCCCTCCATTTTATCTGTAGAGAGGGAACTCCTGCTATTTTATGTGTAAAGGGGTATCTCCCTCCATTTTATCTGTAGAGAGGGAGCTCTTGCTATTTTATGTGTAAAGGGGCAACTCCCTCCATTTTATCTGTAGAGAGGGAACTCCTGCTATTTTATGTGTAAAGGGGTATCTCCCTCCATTTTATCTGTAGAGAGGGAGCTCTTGCTATTTTATGTGTAAAGGGGTATCTCCCTCCATTTTATCTGTATTTAGGGAACTCCTGCTATTTTATGTGTAAAGGGGTATCTCCCTCCATTTTATCTGTATTTAGGGAACTCCTGCTATTTTATGTGTAAAGGGGTATCTCCCTCCATTTTATCTGTATTTAGGGAACTCCTGCTATTTTATGTGTAAAGGGGTATCTCCCTCCATTTTATCTGTATTTAGGGAACTCCTGCTATTTTATGTGTAAAGGGGTTTCTCCCTCCATTTTATCTGTATTTAGGGAGCTCCTGCTATTTTATGTGTAAAGGGGTAACTCCCTCCATTTTATCTGTAGAGAGGGAACTCCTGCTATTTTATGTGTAAAGGGGTATCTCCCTCCATTTTATCTGTAGAGAGGGAACTCCTGCTATTTTATGTGAAAAGGGGTATCTCCCTCCATTTTATCTGTAGAGAGGGAACTCCTGCTATTTTATGTGTAAAGGGGTATCTCCCTCCATTTTATCTGCAGAGAGGGAGCTCCTGCTATTTTATGTGTAAAGGGGTATCTCCCTCCATTTTATCTGGAGAGAGGGAGCTCCTGCTATTTTATGTGTAAAGGGGTATCTCCCTCCATTTTATATCCAGAGGGAGCTCCTGCTATTTTATGTGTAAAGGGGCAACTCCCTCCATTTTATCTGTGGAGAGGGAGCTCCTGCTATTTTATGTGTAAAGGGGTATCTCCCTCCATTTTATCTGTAGAGAGGGAGCTCCTGCTATTTTATGTGTAAAGGGGTATCTCCCTCCATTTTATCTGTAGAGAGGGAGCTCCTGCTATTTTATGTGTAAAGGGGTATCTCCCTCCATTTTATCTGTAGAGAGGGAGCTCCTGCTATTTTATGTGTAAAGGGGCAACTCCCTCCATTTTATCTGTGGAGAGGGAGCTCCTGCTATTTTATGTGTAAAGGGGTATCTCCCTCCATTTTATCTGTAGAGAGGGAGCTCCTGCTATTTTATGTGTAAAGGGGTAACTCCCTCCATTTTATATCCAGAGGGAGCTCCCTCTATTTTATGCGTAAAGGGGTATCTCAACATTTAAGAAGTATTTCGATCAGCCCTTGAAATGCCCTGGTGTACAAGACTACGGGTCAAGTGCTGGAAAATGGGATTAGAATCGTTAGGTGCTTGGTGGTCGGCGAGGACTCGTTGGGCCTCAGGGTCTGTTTCTGTGCTGTCGAACTCTATGACTCATTTCAGTCCATATTTACAGTACACACGGTACCTTACTTTTCTCATAAAGTCATATCGTATCGATTAATCCTATTGGGGCAAAATCTCACTGGCCCAAAATACTAAAACATTCCAGAAAGCGAGGCTCACAAATTTGACACGAGTTTCCTTTTCTGAGTCTTGCTGGTCTGTTCCGATTCTTTGAGGGATTACTGTCGCTTATCCCCCACACGAGAAGTCGTTCCGATCCAGTGTGGCCGTCTCACTGACTGAGGCAGGTGAGTCCGGAGGCTGAGCCGGGCACAGGGAGTGACCCGGGCTAATCCGACACTCCGGGGAAAGTTTAAACGGAGCTTTACTCTGTATCTAACCTGTGTCGTGCGTTCGATCGGACAGGGTAGACGTGGAGAAATTATTCCTTCGAGTACATATCCAAGTGTTTTTTATATGCGATGAGGATTTCTACCACCCTTTCAGGCTGTGAGTTTCAGTCCCCTACCTGGGTGAAAAAATGAGCCCTCAGCTCTCTTCCAATCCTTCTACCAATGACTTTAAATCTCTGCTCCCTGCTTATGGACCCCTCTGCGAAGGGAAATGGGTCCTTCCTATCTATCCACTCTATCTCAGTCCATCGTCATTTTATACACTTCAATGAAATCTCCCCTCAGCCTCCTCTGTTCCAAAGAAAACAATTCCAGCCTGTCCAATCTTTCCTCCTGGTTAAAATTCTCCAATCCTGACAACATCCTCTGTAAATCTCCTCTGTACCCTCTCCAGTGTGATCACCTCCTTCCTGTAATGTGGTGACCAGAACTATATGTTGTGGTCTAACTAGAGCTTTATACAGTTCTAGCATAACCTCCCTGCTCTGAAATTCTGTACATCGGACAATAAAGGAAAGTTCAGTCGACAATCCTGCAGGAAAAACTGTCAGCGGTTGTCACAGGGCAAGACGAGTGTAAATTAGTAATCTTTAACACGAGTGTGAATTAGTAATCTTTAACACGAGTGTGAATTAGTAATCTTTAACACGAGTGTGAATTAGTAATCTTTAACACGAGTGTGAATTAGTAATCTTTAACACGAGTGTGAATTAGTAATCTTTAACACCACAGAGTTTGTCACTAAGTCTTGGAAAGTACATTGCACTATTACTGATCTTTACTCCAGTCCCCGGCACCCACACACCCTTCAAGGAACCACCGACCCAACCTTCCAAAACATGATGGGAAACGTGCATCGAAACATGGCCGCCTTTGCAAATTCACCCGCATGCCGACTATTAAGCCCGGCAACACTCATTGCAGCCAACCGCAGCCAAAAGTTGAAGTGACAACTCATTAACCAATTGCCACTTGTAACTTTTAAAAAATTTATTTAGAGATACAGCACTGAAACAGGCCCTTCGGCCCACCGAGTCTGTGCCGACCATCAACCACCCATTTATACTAATCCTACACTAACTCCATATTCCTACCACATCCCCACCTGTCCCTATATTTCCCTCCCACCTACCTATACTAGGGGCAATTGCTAATGGCCAATTAACCTATCAACCTGCAAATCTTTGGCATGTGGGAGGAAACAGGAGCACCCGGAGGAAACCCACGCAGACACAGGGAGAACTTGCAAACTCCACACAAGCAGTACCTGGAATCGAACCCGGGTCGCTGGAGCTGTGAGGCTGCGGTGCTAACCACTGCGATACTGTGCGCTTTGTGCTTAATGATTACTGTGTTTACTGGCTAATTATTTGCCCTTTCGGACTTGGTCTCTGAATATTATTTTCGGCTTTTTGGTTAATGTTTTCCCACTTTTGACTTATTTAGCGATTTTTGCTTAATGATTTCCCACCTCACTAGTTCATTATTTCCCCTTTCAGACTGAGTCTTTACTCCACTTTCCTGCCTGCTCCCCATAACCCTCGACTCCCTTGTCGATCATAAATCTGTCTAACTCAGCCTTGAATATATTCAATGCCTCAACCTCCACTGCTCTCTGGGGAAGAGAATTCCAAAGTCTAACCAACCACCGAGAGAAAAAAATGTCCTCTTCGTCTTTGTCATAAATGGGAGATCCTTTATTTTTAAACTGTGCACCCCCCCCCCCCACCCACCCCCAATTCAAGACTCCTCCACAAGGGGAACATCCTCCTCAGCACCCGCAGATTAGGGAGCGGGAAATTGAGAAGTTACCTGGGGTTCCTGATCACTCTCCAGAGACTCCCACCTGTTGGAAAGACTGGACCGGACCTGACCCTGTGCCAGTGCTCAATCCCAGACAGACTCCCATATCAAACAATGGTAACAGGGATTGATTATCAGGTTTATAAACAGTGACAAGTCCTGGTTAGCTGGTTCATACACAAAGACTGGATCTGGTTTGGAATCAGTAACAAAACCCAATTACCTAGCTTATTTGAAATTCTCAGCGGAGCTCTTCCGGCAAATAAAAACACAGTTTTGTCAATAAATCAACAATTCCTGATTTGTCAAACCCCAGGGTAGCCACAGCAGTGAGGAGAGTCCCAGCACCCGCTGCCCTGGGCCTCAGATCCTCTCGAACGTGAACTGCCCCCTCGCTCACGCTAACTCAGGGGACGTGACGTCTCATCTCATTCGGTGCTCAGGTATCTCTTCTTTTTGGCCGTGTGCGTGTACGGATGCCAGCGCCATTCCGTGTCGGAGGTGTTCTCATTTTCCAGGGTTCCCAGCTTAATCTGGTACACTGCAAGAGGGACAGGAGAGAGAGAGCGGAGTTATTGGACTTGCACAGCTCGAATCACAGTGGCTGAGGCCATGGCTGTGAAGAGCTACCACCCATGGAAATAGGACAAGGAGACCAGCATGGAATGTTTCACAGTACCGGAGGCCATTCAGCCCATCAAACCTTCTGCACTGCTTTCTCAATTAGCCAGTCTAATTCCACTCTATCTGTATATCATGTACTATCCCACACAGTCTAATCCCACCTCCTTACTCACTCCCCATACCCTTTACTATCCCGCCAATCCCCGCCGCAAATCTCACGCTGAAGCAGCGTACCCACACATTCTTTCTCGACAGGAATGGATGATTGCTTGAATAAGGGTATGGGGAGCGAGCAGGAAATTCCATTTAAACAATCCTCAAATCCGCTCAGCTCCCAAGTAGGAGCAACAGGAAGACAGATTTTGTGTTGCTGGAAGGCACGGACAGACTGAGAGGCTGGGGGGGGGGGGGTCTGATCCAGGTAGCGCCATTCCGCAAGGGGCGCATGGGTTTGAGGCTGAACCCACTTCAACTGAGAAAGGAAGGAGTGAGGGATGTGCAGGCGTTTGATCTTACTCAGATAGTGACTGAACTGCAGAACAGTCTGAGATTCTAAGGACCAAATCCTTCAATGCACTGTCAAAAAAAAAAAGGACAGGAGGAATGAAATGGGATTTGCCTCTGGCAGCTTCGGCAGCTGGTGGGCCTGCAGACAACAGTTCGACCCTTGGGATAGTATGGCTGTGCCAAGCCCCCGGGGGCCAGACTCTGATGCCGGTTAGGCATCTCCTGCACGCGGGCACTGCCTGCCCAGCTTTCGGGATATTTCGGCACGTTTACTGATCGACATTTTACATTGAAAGTGCCCATGTAAACATTTTGAGTGGAGTATGTAAACAACTGCCTGTAACGCTGCAGTTGCAGACTGTGGCCAGTAGGTGTTGCAGCTGAGTGAGTTTCTCAGATCTCCCCCACCGGCCCCCCCCCCCTGCTCCTTCACTCCCCCATTTCATAGATAAAAGCAATCTCATTGACTGAGTACGGGCGCCACAGGCTGTTGACCAACCCTGTTGACATCAGCAGCTTATGAAACGCTTGGTTTTGGTTCGAGAGGGTCCTGTGGAAGAGATACTTACGTTTCATTTCAAACCTGGGCCCCACTTCTGACAGCTCGATGTTTTTGTGATCCACCTTTTTGTACACGTGATGCCTGGGAAGTAGCAGACATTTGGAAAACATGATCATCTATCGGGTCTCACCTCCATCCCCGCCCCCTGCCCCACAAGTCACTCTGGTAAAAGGTGCCAACTCCTTGTTGGGGTACAGTTACACAAATGCAAGTTCTCTCATTCTTTCCAAAGTAGATAAAACTTGACAGCCCCACACCCCTGAACCAGCTGACAAAAAGAGAAAGATGCATCAATATTGCAGGAATACCCCACCCTCCGTCCCTTCTATAATGGGAGGACCAAATGAATCAGAGGGGAGGCAGCTCAGAAAGCGTAGGGCGAGTTGGACAAAATATTTAAGTGGGCGCGAAACAATGGAAGACTAAATTTTTGCTCGGACAAATTTAAAGTACAGGCACCCGCCCCCCGGGACGGAACGAGGGGGATGCAGGCTCGGTGAATGGCGTCGAAATAAACTCGGGCAAAGCCGACAGAGATCCAGGGGTCTCGTAAACACATCGTGTCGAGGCAGAGGACAAGCTCACGGAGACGAGCAAATGCCGAACGTTACAGGCAAAACAGGAGGAAACAAATCAGAGGAAGTGGTGGCCAAACTGTACACGGTTCTGATCAGACACATCCTGAACGCCGCATCCCGTTCTAGTCACTGACACATACGGGAGACATCTCAGAGTTCGAGGCGTTGCAGAGAGGAGTCAGGAGATGAGGCAGACCTGAGTTACAAGGAAAGACTGCAGAGAACTGGGCTTCACACGCCGAAAATAGGGTTGCCGAGATATGACCTAACCAAGGTATACAGGATAGGTAAAGGTGAATCCAGATTCACTCCAAGTTAAACAGCGAGAGTTGGACAAGAGAACACAGGTTTAAGATCGTACAAAGTAAATTTGGGACAAACATCAGGAAGTTGTTCATACAGAGGGGCACTGGACTCTGGGACAGAGCAAGGGAGAGAAAACCAAGCATCACGAACCAATATTGCAATGCAGGTGGCGGGGGAGTGGGCGTTGGAGGGGAAACCGTCGGATCTCTGGGTACATGGATGAATTAAGATGGACTGAATGGCCTTCCTGGGCTGTAGGGATCCTAGGGTTCCGATGAAGGGTCACTGACCCGAAACGTTAACTCTGCTTCTCTTTTCACAGATGCTGCCAGACCTGCTGAGTGGTTTCAGCATTTCTTGTTTTTATACTAGGGATCCCAGTACTGACACAAAAGCGAAAAGTAACACATCTTGACAACTTTGAATTTTCGAAAGATACCTCTCCACTCAGGAAGATGTGGACTCGTGCATCCTTCAGTCACTGAATTCAAGGAACATTTCCAACAGGAAGGCAGTGTTGGGCTGAAGCGATGACCCATTCCTCCATTCTGTGCTGACTGACCGGCTAGGAGTGACCAACTCAAAAAGCACCCCCCTCCCTCCTCCTCCTTCGAGGGTGCTAACGTGTCTGTGGTCTGCGCAACCCCCCCCCCCACCCCGCCCCCAGGCACAACATCACCCGCGTCCTGCCGCCACCAACCGAAGTGGCTATTTTTCCATCCCATCATTGCCATCGTAACACAAAGTGGCAGCCGAGGATGTAAAGGTTCAAGGAGAACCTCCCACCTCCCAGCGATTACCGCAGACAGTTATACCCTCGTGTACCTGAAAGAGATGTAGTCATCCTGGTTCGCAAACGTGATTACCCTCCTGCTGTCGTCTTTAGGGACCGGGAATAAATACTTCAGGATGCTGGATATCTGCGGGATGACAAGGCAGCACTCAGACAGGAAGTAAACAGAGGAACACAGGCACAGGAGTAGGCCATTCGGCCCTTCAAACCTGCTCTGTGAGCGATCAGCCACTGACAACCAATATCCAGCAGGGAACTGAGCGGCTTCAACAAGATAACTCAATACCCGATAACTGTATCCGACTAGACACTTGTCACCAGGTGTGGCAAAAGACAGTCCCATCAAACCCTCCCAGGACAGGTACAGCACGGGGTTAAATACAGAGTAAAGCTCCCTCTACACTGTCCCCATCAAACACTCCCAGGACAGGTACAGCACGGGGTTAGATACAGAGTAAAGCTCCCTCTACACTGTCCCCATCAAACCCTCCCAGGACAGGTACAGCACGGGGTTAAATACAGAGTAAAGCTCCCTCTACACTGTCCCCATCAAACACTCCCAGGACAGGTACAGCACGGGGGTTAGATGCAGAGTAAAGCTCCCTCTACACTAAAAAAAAGAAAAAAAAAACGGGGTTTGATACAGAGTAAAGCTCCTCTACACTGTCCCCATCAAACACTCCCAGCACAAAAAAAAAAACGGGGTTAAATACAGAGTAAAGCTCCCTCTACACTGTCCCCATCAAACACTCCCAGGACAGGTACAGCACGGGGTTAGATACAGAGTAAAGCTCCCTCTACACTGTCCCCATCAAACCCTCCCAGGACAGGTACAGCACTGGGATTGGCTGCCCACTGATTTGGGAGCCTGAGTGCATCAACGAGGTGCAGCTGAGAGTGCTGGTGGCAGTTGGAGGTTGCAGAGGTGGAGAGAGGAGCTACACTGAGCAAGGGAGAGCTTCTACAAATAAGCAGAGGAAAACTCCAACAACAATCACCTTTAAAAGAGAAGAAAGTGACATTCTTTTTTTGTTGGAAACAAGGCTTTGTCTGGAGGTGGGTGCTGAACACCAGTAATTTACTTTGGACTGTTGGGGGAGGAACAAGTGGCTGGAACAACAAGGGGTGGGGCTGCCAATTCAACAGGAATCTGTGCTGCTGCAAAAGCACACAGGAAAGCTCCCTCCCCACCCCAATTGCCAAGCCTGGGTCAGCTGAAGCTGCCCAGCTAAACAGACGGAAGGGGATAGATAGTGCCTGGGCAGCTTCAGCTGACCCAGGTGAAGACGACTCCCCCAACCAGAAGACCGGAAGACCAACTTCAAAGACTGTTTTAAGTGTACTGTGAGCACCACCTCCAGAAAGCAAGTCATCCCTTCCAGCCTGCCTTTGCCTCTCCTCTATTACCTCAGCCTCTCCACTAACCTGTTGTTTGTTTGTTTGTCTTTTCAAATTTTTCTGTGAATCTGTTATTTAGTGTGCAAGTCCACAATTTGGGGTGGGTTTAGCTCTTGGACCCATGGCAAGCCCTTCATCACCGGTGGCGGGGCCCTCTACTACCTATGCAGCTGCAGCTTCTGTGGCTGCCCACGTGGCCCCGTCACCCTTTAAATTATTGACATGCAGCCATGGGGTGAAGAGCTATCCCCACCCCAACATGTCTATTGAGGCCTGCGTTAAGGCAATGGCCGTGGTTGTCGGCCCCTCGGCCATTGTTGCGGCCTCAAAGATGTATGGGAAGGCTGTGTTCTTTTTGAAGACCGAGCGGGCGGTGTCCCTGGCCCTGAGTAAAGGGCTCACTGTGGGGGGGACCTTCCTGCCAGTGGACCCTCTGGGGGCCACTGCGCATCGGATAATGTTGTCCAACGTCCCACCCTTCATTCCCAGTGAGCTCCTCCTCCCCCACCTGCACCATCTGGGGGAGGTGAGGTCGGGGATCACCCCAGTCCGGCTCGGTCTTCGGGAGCACAGCCTCCAACATGTCTACTCCTTCCGCCGCCAGTTATTTATGCAGCTGGCGCGGGAGGAGGACACGGAGGGCCAATTTAATGTGGAGTTCCAGGGGACGGCCTACCGCGTCTTTTGGACCTCGGACGGGGCGCGATGCCACGTCTGCAAGGGGGTGGGGCATGTTCGGAAGAACTGCCCCAACCTCCCGGCCGCCAGCTCCACCACGGCGGCCCAGAGTGGTTCCACAGCACCTCCTCCCACTCCCCCCGCACATCCAACAGACACCGCTCAGTCGGTTCCGGAGGCTGTGGTTTTCACAGCCTCTGGCGGGGAGGGGAGCGTCCGTCCGAGCGGAAGGAAGACGCGGGGAAAAAAGAAACATCGTGAGGCGCGTCCCCTGGACACTTTGACTCAACCCGAGCCTGAGCTCAGCCCAAAGCCCATTCCCATGGAATCCACCTGTCCCAGGGCTGGGCTCAGGCCCAGGGTGACTAAAAAAGGAAAAAAGGGTGCGGAGGCGGAGGCCTCTGATGACATGGAGGTCTCTGAGTCTCCGCGCCCAAGTGCGAAAAAGAGGAGAAGGCACCCCTCCACAGAAATAACACAGGGCCCTGAGGTGCAGGGCCCATCTGTTGGAGGGGAGCTGCCTCCTGTTTCTGGTCCTCAGGTGCCCCCTACCGCCACCACCAAGGCTGCAAAGTCCGGGCAGGTGCTCCCTATTCCTCAGGATGGAGGGGAGGGGATGGCCCCGGTACGTGAGGCCCCTCCTGAAGGAGTAAGTGGGGCCCTGCTTGTGGTGGGGGAGCCTGGGGAAACCGCCCATTCCGCCACTGCTACTGGGTCGGGTGTCCTGAATGAAGGGGAGGGCGAGGCCCCAGAGGGTCGGGCCTCCCAGCCGGAGTCCACCACCAACCAGGAGACACCCGACCCAGTTATAACTGAGAATGCTGCCCCATCTGCTGGGCCTGTGGGTGCTGGCGGAGCGGGAGATGGCCTCCTCTCGCCGCCTCCAGTCTCGGCTCCGGCTGGTTTCCCGGAGTCCGGATCTTCTGTCTCCCCTGGACCAGTCATTGGCCTGGGGATGGAGGTGGAGGGGGGTCCTGAACCGCTGGTGCCTACAGGCTCCAGTTTCACAATAGAACCCAGAGAGGACTCCTCCGCCATCGATCCTGGGGGTGGGATCGTGACGGAGGCGGGACCAGCTGGCGCGGCCGGGACGTCCGCCCCACAGTGTGTGGTGGATGTGTTGGCCGCTGGCGGTGACGACCCGGAGGAGGATGGGGATTCGGTGCGGGGCACGGAGGATGATCTTGATTCCATCGCCAGTGAGGTGGTGGAGTCCCTCGTGCCTCCCACCGAATCTCCTCTCATCCCCACGGCGGAACTCCGGGATTTCCTCGCGGCTTGCAGAGGTTGCCGCAATAAAGTTCAGCTGGCCCTCGACCGTTGGTCGAATCTGGCGCTGATCATCCAGTCCGTCCGTGCCGCCCTTAAGATAGCGGGCAAGCGCGCGGACGTGAAACTGGTTGAGAGGCGCCGTTTTAATGTGTTCCTCAATGGGTTGCTGGGGGAGTGGAGGGCCAGGTGCACTTCCACTCCCTCCTCACAGTGAGCTGTTGGTGACGGGTTTTAAGTACCTTTGACATGAAGATAACCATAGCCAGCCTCAACATCAACGGCAGCAGAGGGGCTCACCGCAGATTTCACAATCTCTCAGTCCTTAGGGAAGGGAGATACGCGGTGAGCTTTCTGCAGGAAACCCACACCGTTCCGGGAGACGAAGCCACCTGGCTCCTGGAGTGGCAGGGTGGGGTCTACATGAGTCACCTCACCCCTATTTCTAGTGGGGTGGCGATCTTGTTGGCCCCGACTTTTCAGCCGGAGATCTTGGGGGTCAAGGAGCTAGTGCCGGGCCGCTTGCTCCACCTCGCCGTTCGCCTGGGTAGCGTGCCGCTCCACTTTGTGAACGTGTACGCGCCCAGGCCCGGCGCGTTGCAAGCGCGCTTCTTTGAAGAAGTGTCCGCTCTCTTGAGCTCCATCGATAGCGGCGAGTGCATCATCCTCGGGGGGGATTTTAACTGCACCCTCGAGGTGGGGGATCGCTCCGGTCCCCAGCGCGGCCAAGCGTCGGTGGAGAAGTTGAGGGGACTGATCAGCTCCCTTAACTTGGTGGACGTCTGGCGGAATCTCCATCCCGACTCCAGCGCCTTCACGTGGAGGTCTGGAGGAGGGGGGTCGCGAATCGACCGCCTCTACATTTCGCAGGCGTACGTCTCCCGCGTTTCGGCGGCCTCCATGCGGCTGGTGCCGTGCTCGGACCACCGCCTGGTGTGGGCGGAGTTCACTCCGCTCCGCACGCGGGCGGGGTCCGCGTACTGGCACTTTAACAACCGGCTGCTGGAGGACGTGCGATTTCGGGACTCGTTCTGTCGATTCTGGGCCGACTGGAGAAGGAAGCAGGGGGGCTTCCCCTCCTTGAGGCTATGGTGGGATGTGGGCAAGACTCACATCCGCGTCTTCTGTCAGGAGTACGCGAAGGGGTCGACCAAGAGGCGGGAAGCCGAGGTCGGGCGCCTTGAGAGGGAGGTGCTCGACTTGGAATCCCGCCTCGGTCATGCCGTCGCGGACCCGGCCCTGTGGCAGGCGTACAAAGAGAAGAAGGGCGCGCTGAGGAACCTGCAGCTCATAGGGTCCCGAGGCGCGTACGTGAGGTCGCGGATCCAGATCCTGGAAGATTTGGACCGCGCCTCACCCTTCTTCTACTCGCTGGAAAAATGGCGGGGGGTCCGTAAGCAGCTCGTCGAGCTGCTGGCCGACGACGGATCCTCCATCACGGATCCGGAGGGAATGGGCCTCCTGGTCCGGACGTATTACAGTGCGTTGTTCTCTCCGGATCCGTCCAGCGAGGATGCGCGCAGAGTTTTGTGGGAGGACCTGCCGCAGGTCAGCCCGGAGGGCGCCGAAGGATTGGAGGCTCCGCTCACGTTGGCGGAGCTGACTGGCGCCCTCCACCAGCTCTCGAGGGGCAAATCCCCAGGGCTGGATGGGTTGACCGTGGAGTTCCTCAGGGCGTTCTGGGACGTCCTGGGGGACGATTACGCGCGGGTCCTGGGGGAAAGCCTGGCGACCGGGGAGATGCCCCTCTCGTGGCGCAGGGCGGTCATCGTCCTGCTGCCGAAGAGGGGCGATCTCCGCCTGCTTAAAAACTGGCGTCCGGTCTCCCTCCTCAGCACGGATTATAAGATCTTTGCCCGGGCTATGTCTACCCGCCTGGGCTCCGTGCTGGCCCACATGATCCACCCCGACCAGTCCTACACGGTCCCGGGCCGGTCCATCCAGGACAACATCCACCTGGTCCGGGACCTGATCCATCTTTCCCAGAGGACTGGTCAGTCGGTCGCCTTTCTCTCCCTCGATCAGGAGAAGGCGTTCGACAGGGTGGATCACGATTACCTTTTCGGGACTCTGCGCGCTTTCGGACTCGGGCCGCATTTCGTGGCCCGGGTCCGACTTTTATACGCTGCCGCAGAGTGTCTAGTCAAAGTTAACGGGTCCTTGACGGCGCCCCTTCGCTTTGGGAGAGGAGTGCGTCAGGGGTGCCCCATGTCCAGCCAATTGTATACCATCTGCGTGGAGCCCTTCCTGTGCCTGCTTCGCAGGAGGTTGACGGGATTGGCTCTGCGCGAGCCGGCCATGCGGGTCGTCCTCTCGGCTTACGCCGACGACGTGCTCCTCGCAATCACAGATCCCGTTGACTTGCGGAGGATGCGCGACTGCCAGCAGACCTTTTCTGCCGCGTCCTCCGCGAGGATCAATTGGGAGAAATGTTCCGGACTCCTGGTTGGTCAGTGGCGGGTGGACTCCCTGCCGGAGGAGATGACACCTTTTGCGTGGAGCACCACGCACCTCCTCTATTTGGGAGTCCACCTTAGCCCCGCTGAGGAAGCCTGGCCGGCAAACTGGCAGGAGTTGGAGGCGAAAGTCACCGCTCGGCTGGGGCGCTGGACAGGACTGCTCCGAGTGCTTTCCTACAGGGGCCGAGCGTTGGTCATAAACCAACTGGTGGCCTCCATGCTGTGGTACCGGTTGGTCACTTTGGCCCCGCCCCCTGTATTTGCCACCAAGATCCAGAAGAAACTCGTCGATTTCTTCTGGGGCAAGAGGAAACACTGGGTCTCTGCCGCGGTCCTGAGTCTCCCGATCGAGGAGGGCGGTCAGTCGCTGGTGTGCGTCCGCACCCAGGCTGCGACTCTCCGCCTTCGGACCCTGCAGAGATACCTGTACGTCGAGCGTCCTCCCAGATGGTGTGCGCTGGCGACGTATTTTTTCCGCCAGTGTCACTGCCTTCAAGACGACACGCAGCTCCCGGTGGAGTCCGTTAGCCGCGCCTCTCTGAGGGAGTTGCCTGTCTTTTACCGGGATCTTTTCCGAGTCTGGAACATGGTCGCCTCCAGTCAGGGCGCTCCCCCGCCGGCGGAGGAGAGCGCCTCGGCTGTCTGGGCGGCCGACTCCGGGGACGGTCCGGCGGGCGGAGGAGTAGCCGAAACCCCCGGGACGCCCCTCACTGCGGGTGGCGAGGGGGCTCGGGAGTGCGGAGCGATCCCGGCCGAGCTGACCCCCGCTCGGCCGGAACTGCTCATCGGACCCAGGCCCCGAAACCCTCCTCGGGAGCCGGTCCCGCACAACCCGAGCCGCCTCTCGGAAATGCCCTCCGTGCCATTCCAATCGGCGCGGAGGGGTTTCCTGTACGGGCTGCTCCTGCACACTCTCCACTTCCTCGCCCTCGTCAGCCGGCCGGACACGCCCTGGCGGTCCGCGTTGCCATCTGGCGGCGAGGGGAAACCCCGATGGAGGTCTCTCTACGTGGGAGTCTTCCCCCTTTACATCGGGGACCTGGGGTGGAGGGTGCTGCACAGAGCAGTCCCGTGCAATAGGCTTTTAAGTAGGTTCACGGACTCCCAGGCCACCTGTACTTTCTGCGGCCTGGACGAGTCCGTGTTCCACATTTATACGGAGTGTGCGAGGTTGCAGCCCCTATTTGAGTATCTGAAGGGGCTGCTCCTCAAATTCTGGCTGCACTTCAGTCCCACGCTCCTGATCTTTGGGCACCCGGTGCGGAGGGGCTTGGGCCGGGAGGAGGATCTCCTCGTCGGTCTGCTCCTGGGCCTGGCCAAGGTGGCAATTCACAGGTCCAGGTTGCGGGCCGTTGGGGGGTCCGTCCTCCCCGATTGCCTGCCCCTCTTCCGCGGTTACGTTCGCGCCCGGGTGTCCCTGGAAAAGGAGCATGCGGTGTCCGCCGGTACGCTTGAGGCCTTCCGCGACCGGTGGGCACCGCAGGGACTGGAGTGCATCGTCGACGCCGAGAATGGCATTTTAATTTGAGTTTTTTGTTTATTTATCTGTTTTAATAAAGTTATTTTAAAAATATAAGTGTGTATATAAAGGGGGCCTGAGGAATAAAGGCCCCCTCGACATAAAAAATGTATAAAGGGGGCCTGAGGAATAAAGGCCCCCTCGATGTGGAAAATATAAAAGGGGCCTGGGGTATAAAGGTCACCTTGTAAAAAAAGAAAAAAGAAAAAAAAAAAAAAAAACGGGGTTAGATACAGAGTAAAAAAAAAAAACGGGGTTAAATACAGAGTAAAGCTCCCTCTACACTGTCCCCATCAAGCACTCCCAGGACAGGTACAGCACGGGGTTAGATACAGAGTAAAGCTCCCTCTACACTGTCCCCCATCAAACACTCCCCAGGACAGGTACAGCACGGGGGTTAGATACAGAGTAAAGCTCCCTCTACACTGTCCCCCATCAAACACTCCCAGGACAGGTACAGAACGGGGTTAGATACACAGTAAAGCTCCCTCTACACTGTCCCCATCAAACACTCCCAGGACAGGTACAGCACTGGGATTGGCTGCCCACTGATTTGGGAGCCTGAGTGCATCAACGAGGTGCAGCTGAGAGTGCTGGTGGCAGTTGGAGGTTGCAGAGGTGGAGAGAGGAGCTACACTGAGCAAGGGAGAGCTTCTACAAACAAGCAGAGGAAAACTCCAACAACAATCACCTTTAAAAGAGAAGAAAGTGACATTCTTTTTTTGTTGGAAACAAGGCTTTGTCTGGAGGTGGGTGCTGAACACCAGTAATTTACTTTGGACTGTTGGGGGAGGAACAAGTGGCTGGAACAACAAGGGGTGGGGCTGCCAATTCAACAGGAGTCTGTGCTGCTGCAAAAGCACACAGGGAAGCTCCCTCCCCACCCCATTTGCCAAGCCTGGGTCAGCTGAAGCTGCCCAGCTAAACAGACGGAAGGGGATAGATAGTGCCTGGGCGGCTTCAGCTGACCCAGGTGAAGACGACTCCCCCAACCAGAAGACCGGAAGACCAACTTCAAAGACTGTTTGTTTTAAGTGTACTGTGAGCACCACCTCCAGAAAGCAAATCATCCCTTCCAGCCTGCCTTTGCCTCTCCTCTCTTACCTCAGCCTCTCCACTAATCTGTTGTTTGTTTGTTTGTCTTTTCAAATTTTTCTGTGAATCTGTTATTTAGTGTGCAAGTCCACAATTTGGGGTGGGTTTAGCTCTTGGACCCATGGCAAGCCCTTCATCACCGGTGGCGGGGCCCTCTACTACCTATGCAGCTGCAGCTTCTGTGGCTGCCCACGTGGCCCCGTCACCCTTTAAATTATTGACATGCAGCCATGGGGTGAAGAGCTATCCCCACCCCAACATGTCTATTGAGGCCTGCGTTAAGGCAATGGCCGTGGTTGTCGGCCCCTCGGCCATTGTTGCGGCCTCAAAGATGTATGGGAAGGCTGTGTTCTTTTTGAAGACCGAGCGGGCGGTGTCCCTGGCCCTGAGTAAAGGGCTCACTGTGGGGGGGACCTTCCTGCCAGTGGACCCTCTGGGGGCCACTGCGCATCGGATAATGTTGTCCAACGTCCCACCCTTCATTCCCAGTGAGCTCCTCCTCCCCCACCTGCACCATCTGGGGGAGGTGAGGTCGGGGATCACCCCAGTCCGGCTTGGTCTTCGGGAGCACAGCCTCCAACATGTCTACTCCTTCCGCCGCCAGTTATTTATGCAGCTGGCGCGGGAGGAGGACACGGAGGGCCAATTTAATGTGGAGTTCCAGGGGACGGCCTACCGCGTCTTTTGGACCTCGGACGGGGCGCGGTGCCACGTCTGCAAGGGGGTGGGGCATGTTCGGAAGAACTGCCCCAACCTCCCGGCCGCCAGCTCCACCTCGGCGGCCCAGAGTGGTTCCACAGCACCTCCTCCCACTCCCCCCGCACATCCAACAGACACCGCTCAGTCGGTTCCGGAGGCTGTGGTTTTCACAGCCTCTGGCGGGGAGGGGAGCGTCCGTCCGAGCGGAAGGAAGACGCGGGGAAAAAAGAAACATCGTGAGGCGCGTCCCCTGGACACTTTGACTCAACCCGAGCCTGAGCTCAGCCCAAAGCCCATTCCCATGGAATCCACCTGTCCCAGGGCTGGGCTCAGGCCCAGGGTGACTAAAAAAGGAAAAAAGGGTGCGGAGGCGGAGGCCTCTGATGACATGGAGGTCTCTGAGTCTCCGCGCCCAAGTGCGAAAAAGAGGAGAAGGCACCCCTCCACAGAAATAACACAGGGCCCTGAGGTGCAGGGCCCATCTGTTGGAGGGGAGCTGCCTCCTGTTTCTGGTCCTCAGGTGCCCCCTACCGCCACCACCAAGGCTGCAAAGTCCGGGCAGGTGCTCCCTATTCCTCAGGATGGAGGGGAGGGGATGGCCCCGGTACGTGAGGCCCCTCCTGAAGGAGTAAGTGGGGCCCTGCTTGTGGTGGGGGAGCCTGGGGAAACCGCCCATTCCGCCACTGCTACTGGGTCGGGTGTCCTGAATGAAGGGGAGGGCGAGGCCCCAGAGGGTCGGGCCTCCCAGCCGGAGTCCACCACCAACCAGGAGACACCCGACCCAGTTATAACTGAGAATGCTGCCCCATCTGCTGGGCCTGTGGGTGCTGGCGGAGCGGGAGATGGCCTCCTCTCGCCGCCTCCAGTCTCGGCTCCGGCTGGTTTCCCGGAGTCCGGAACTTCTGTCTCCCCTGGACCAGTCATTGGCCTGGGGATGGAGGTGGAGGGGGGTCCTGAACCGCTGGTGCCTACAGGCTCCAGTTTCACAATAGAACCCAGAGAGGACTCCTCCGCCATCGATCCTGGGGGTGGGATCGTGACGGAGGCGGGACCAGCTGGCGCGGCCGGGACGTCCGCCCCACAGTGTGTGGTGGATGTGTCGGCCGCTGGCGGTGACGACCCGGAGGAGGATGGGGATTCGGTGCGGGGCACGGAGGATGATCTTGATTCCATCGCCAGTGAGGTGGTGGAGTCCCTCGTGCCTCCCACCGAATCTCCTCTCATCCCCACGGCGGAACTCCGGGATTTCCTCGCGGCTTGCAGAGGTTGCCGCAATAAAGTTCAGCTGGCCCTCGACCGTTGGTCGAATCTGGCGCTGATCATCCAGTCCGTCCGTGCCGCCCTTAAGATAGCGGGCAAGCGCGCGGACGTGAAACTGGTTGAGAGGCGCCGTTTTAATGTGTTCCTCAATGGGTTGCTGGGGGAGTGGAGGGCTAGGTGCACTTCCACTCCCTCCTCACAGTGAGCTGTTGGTGACGGGTTTTACGTACCTTTGACATGAAGATAACCATAGCCAGCCTCAACATCAACGGCAGCAGAGGGGCTCACCGCAGATTTCACAATCTCTCAGTCCTTAGGGAAGGGAGATATGCGGTGAGCTTTCTGCAGGAAACCCACACCGTTCCGGGAGACGAAGCCACCTGGCTCCTGGAGTGGCAGGGTGGGGTCTACATGAGTCACCTCACCCCTATTTCTAGTGGGGTGGCTATCTTGTTGGCCCCGACTTTTCAGCCGGAGATCTTGGGGGTCAAGGAGCTAGTGCCGGGCCGCTTGCTCCACCTCGCCGTTCGCCTGGGTAGCGTGCCGCTCCACTTTGTGAACGTGTACGCGCCCAGGCCCGGCGCGTTGCAAGCGCGCTTCTTTGAAGAAGTGTCCGCTCTCTTGAGCTCCATCGATAGCGGCGAGTGCATCATCCTCGGGGGGGATTTTAACTGCACCCTCGAGGTGGGGGATCGCTCCGGTCCCCAGCGCGGCCAAGCGTCGGTGGAGAAGTTGAGGGGACTGATCAGCTCCCTTAGCTTGGTGGACGTCTGGCGGAATCTCCATCCCGACTCCAGCGCCTTCACGTGGAGGTCTGGAGGAGGAGGGTCGCGAATCGACCGCCTCTACATTTCGCAGGCGTACGTCTCCCGTGTCTCGGCGGCCTCCATGCGGCTGGTGCCGTGCTCGGACCACCGCCTGGTGTGGGCGGAGTTCACTCCGCTCCGCACGCGGGCGGGGTCTGCGTACTGGCACTTTAACAACCGGCTGCTGGAGGACGTGCGATTTCGGGACTCGTTCTGTCGATTCTGGGCCGACTGGAGAAGGAAGCAGGGGGGCTTCCCCTCCTTGAGGCTATGGTGGGATGTGGGCAAGACTCACATCCGCGTCTTCTGTCAGGAGTACGCGAGGGGGTCGACCAAGAGGCGGGAAGCCGAGGTCGGGCGCCTTGAGAGGGAGGTGCTCGACTTGGAATCCCGCCTCGGTCATGCCGTCGCGGACCCGGCCCTGTGGCAGGCGTACAAAGAGAAGAAGGGCGCGCTGAGGAACCTGCAGCTCATAGGGTCCCGAGGCGCGTACGTGAGGTCGCGGATCCAGATCCTGGAAGATTTGGACCGCGCCTCACCCTTCTTCTACTCGCTGGAAAAATGGCGGGGGGTCCGTAAGCAGCTCGTCGAGCTGCTGGCCGACGACGGATCCTCCATCACGGATCCGGAGGGAATGGGCCTCCTGGTCCGGACGTATTACAGTGCGTTGTTCTCTCCGGATCCGCCCAGCGAGGATGCGCGCAGAGTTTTGTGGGAGGACCTGCCGCAGGTCAGCCCGGAGGGCGCCGAAGGATTGGAGGCTCCGCTCACGTTGGCGGAGCTGACTGGCGCCCTCCACCAGCTCTCGAGGGGCAAATCCCCAGGGCTGGATGGGTTGACCGTGGAGTTCCTCAGGGCGTTCTGGGACGTCCTGGGGGGCGATTACGCGCGGGTCCTGGGGGAAAGCCTGGCGACCGGGGAGATGCCCCTCTCGTGGCGCAAGGCGGTCATCGTCCTGCTGCCGAAGAGGGGCGATCTCCGCCTGCTTAAAAACTGGCGTCCGGTCTCCCTCCTCAGCACGGATTATAAGATCTTTGCCCGGGCTATGTCTACCCGCCTGGGCTCCGTGCTGGCCCACATGATCCACCCCGACCAGTCCTACACGGTCCCGGGCCGGTCCATCCAGGACAACATCCACCTGGTCCGGGACCTGATCCATCTTTCCCAGAGGACTGGTCAGTCGGTCGCCTTTCTCTCCCTCGATCAGGAGAAGGCGTTCGACAGGGTGGATCACGATTACCTTTTCGGGACTCTGCGCGCTTTCGGACTCGGGCCGCATTTCGTGGCCCGGGTCCGACTTTTATACGCCGCCGCAGAGTGTCTAGTCAAAGTTAACGGGTCCTTGACGGCGCCCCTTCGATTTGGGAGAGGAGTGCGTCAGGGGTGCCCCATGTCCGGCCAATTGTATACCATCTGCGTGGAGCCCTTCCTGTGCCTGCTTCGCAGGAGGTTGACGGGATTGGCTCTGCGCGAGCCGGCCATGCGGGTCATCCTCTCGGCTTACGCCGACGACGTGCTCCTCGCAATCACAGATCCCGTTGACTTGCGGAGGATGCGCGACTGCCAGCAGACCTTTTCTGCCGCGTCCTCCGCGAGGATCAATTGGGAGAAATGTTCCGGACTCCTGGTTGGTCAGTGGCGGGTGGACTCCCTGCCGGAGGAGATGACACCTTTTGCGTGGAGCACCACGCACCTCCTCTATCTGGGAGTCCACCTTAGCCCCGCTGAGGAAGCCTGGCCGGCAAACTGGCAGGAGTTGGAGGCGAAAGTCACCGCTCGGCTGGGGCGCTGGACAGGACTGCTCCGAGTGCTTTCCTACAGGGGCCGAGCGTTGGTCATAAACCAACTGGTGGCCTCCATGCTGTGGTACCGGTTGGTCACTTTGGCCCCGCCCCCTGTATTTGCCACCAAGATCCAGAAGAAACTCGTCGATTTCTTCTGGGGCAAGAGGAAACACTGGGTCTCTGCCGCGGTCCTGAGTCTCCCGATCGAGGAGGGCGGTCAGTCGCTGGTGTGCGTCCGCACCCAGGCTGCGACTCTCCGCCTTCGGACCCTGCAGAGATACCTGTACGTCGAGCGTCCTCCCAGATGGTGTGCGCTGGCGACGTATTTTTTCCGCCAGTGTCACTGCCTTCAAGACGACACGCAGCTCCCGGTGGAGTCCGTTAGCCGCGCCTCTCTGAGGGAGTTGCCTGTCTTTTACCGGGATCTTTTCCGAGTCTGGAACATGGTCGCCTCCAGTCAGGGCGCTCCCCCGCCGGCGGAGGAGAGCGCCTCGGCTGTCCGGGCGGCCGACTCCGGGGACGGTCCGGCGGGCGGAGGAGTAGCCGGAACCCCCGGGACGCCCCTCACTGCGGGTGGCGAGGGGGCTCGGGAGTGCGGAGCGATCCCGGCCGAGCTGACCCCCGCTCGGCCGGAACTGCTCATCGGACCCAGGCCCCGAAACCCTCCTCGGGAGCCGGTCCCGCACAACCCGAGCCGCCTCTCGGAAACGCCCTCCGTGCCATTCCAATCGGCGCGGAGGGGTTTCCTGTACGGGCTGCTCCTGCACACTCTCCACTTCCTCGCCCTCGTCAGCCGGCCGGACACGCCCTGGCGGTCCGCGTTGCCATCTGGCGGCGAGGGGAAACCCCGATGGAGGTCTCTCTACGCGGGAGTCTTCCCCCTTTACATCGGGGACCTGGGGTGGAGGGTGCTGCACAGAGCAGTCCCGTGCAATAGGCTTTTAAGTAGGTTCACGGACTCCCAGGCCGCCTGTACTTTCTGCGGCCTGGACGAGTCCGTGTTCCACATTTATATGGAGTGTGCGAGGTTGCAGCCCCTATTTGAGTATCTGAAGGGGCTGCTCCTCAAATTCTGGCTGCACTTCAGTCCCACACTCCTGATCTTTGGGCACCCGGTGCGGAGGGGCTTGGGCCGGGAGGAGGATCTCCTCGTCGGTCTGCTCCTGGGCCTGGCCAAGGTGGCAATTCACAGGTCCAGGTTGCGGGCCGTCGGGGGTTCCGTCCTCCCCGATTGCCTGCCCCTCTTCCGCGGTTACGTTCGCGCCCGGGTGTCCCTGGAAAAGGAGCATGCGGTGTCCGCCGGTACGCTTGAGGCCTTCCGCGACCGGTGGGCACCGCAGGGACTGGAGTGCATCGTCGACGCCGAGAATGGCATTTTAATTTGAGTTTTTTGTTTATTTATCTGTTTTAATAAAGTAAAAAAAAAAACGGGGTTAAATACAGAGTAAAGCTCCCTCTACACTGTCCCCATCAAACACTCCCAGGACAGGTACAGCACGGGGTTAGATACAGAGTAAAGCTCCCTCTACACTGTCCCCCATCAAACACTCCCCAGGACAGGTACAGCACGGGGGTTAGATACAGAGTAAAGCTCCCTCTACACTGTCCCCCATCAAACACTCCCAGGACAGGTACAGAACGGGGTTAGATACACAGTAAAGCTCCCTCTACACTGTCCCCATCAAACACTCCCAGGACAGGTACAGCACTGGGATTGGCTGGTCAATTTGGAGCACTTCCTGCCAGCAATCAGGGGGAGCAGCTGCACCTGTGTTGCAGCAATTGCAGAGTGGAGAGTGGAGACTGCAGCAACTGGGGAGAGGAGAGTGGAGACTGGAAACTGCAGCAACTGGGGAGAGGAGAGTGGAGACTGGAAACTGCAGCAACTGGAGAAAGGTGAATACAGAGTGGAGACTGCAGCAACTGGGGAGAGGAGTGTGGAGACTGGAAACTGCAGCAACTGGAGAGAGAGACTGGAGAAAGGTGAATACAGAGTGGAGGGAAACCATCAAGGAAGGCTGCAATTTTTCTGGAGAGGTGGGTGTCAGGGCACCTGAAAGACTATTAAGTTTAAACTGTTTGGGGGAGGGAGAAGAGGCCTGAAGACTCAGGGGTGGGGCAGCCAAATCCAGTAGGGGCCCCTGTGTTTGTATTGGTGTTTGCACACAGGGAGCTCCCTCCCCACCCCAACTGCCTGCTCGGGACAGCTGGAGTTGCCCGGGTGAAGACTGTCTTGTTAAAATCAGAAGAGGAGAGTACTGGGCGGCTCCAGCCGTCCCGGGCGAAGAAGCCTCCCCCAACTGGAAGACAACAAACAAGTTTGGACTAATTGTGATAAAGGTGCTCCAACTGGCAGTTGGAACAAACATTCTTTTCAGCCTTTCTCTCCCTTCCTCCACTCAGTCGCCTCAATCACCTATCCTCCCCTTTTCCTTTACCATCCTACGCCATCCTCCTCTACTCCCACTCCACCTTGTTTAAAGTTTGCTTTTTTAAAAAATTGTGTAAATTTGTTTTGTTTCTTGGGGGTGGACGTAGCTCTTCGACCCCATGGCAAGCCCCTCTTCGCCGGTGGCGGGGCCTTCCCGTTCATATGCTGCTGCGGCTGCTGCAGCTGCACCTGTTGCCCCGTCACCGTTTGCTTTATTAACAACGAAGCATGGGGTCAAGAGCTACGTCCACCCGAACATGACTACAGAGGCATGCGTGAAAGCAATGGCCGAGGTTGTCGGCCCTTCGGCCATTGTTGCAGCCTCTAAAATGTACGGGAAGGCAGTGTTTTTCCTGAAGACCGAGCGGGCGGTGTCCCTGGCTCTGAGCAAGGGGCTCACCGTGGGCGGGACCTTTCTGCCAGTGGACCCCCTGGAGGCCACTGCGCAAAGGCTCATTTTATCCAATGTCCCACCCTTCATCCCTGGTGAGCTCCTCCTTCCCCACCTGCACCATCTGGGGGAGGTAAAGACGGGGCTCACCCCAGTCCCGCTCGGTCTTCGGGAGAACAGCCTCCGACACGTGTACTCCTTCCGCCGCCAGTTATTCATGCAGCTGGCGCGGGAGGAGGTGACAGAGGGCCACTTCAATGCAGAATTCCAGGGGACGGCCTACCGCGTCTTCTGGACCTTGGACGGGGTGCGGTGCCATGTCTGTAAGGGGGTGGGGCATGTTCGTAAGAACTGCCCCAACCTCCCGGCTGCCAACTCCAACTCAGCGGCCCAGGGTGGCGACGCTGCACCTCCTCCCACCCCCACTACACCACCACCAGATACCATTCAGTCGGTACCGGAGGCTGTGGTTTTCACGGCCTCCGGCAGGGAGGGGGGTGACCGTCCAAGTGGAAGGAAGGCGCGGAGGAGAAATAAACATCGAGAGGCGCGTCCCCTGGATATCGTGACACTACCCGAGCCTGAGCTCAGCCCAAGGCCCGATCTCGGGAAGTCAGCTTGCCCCAGGGCTGGGCTCAGGCCCAGGGTGAATAAAAAAAAGGAGAGTGTGGAGGTGGAGGCCTCTGATGATATGGAGGTCTCTGAGCCTCTGCACACAACTGGGAAAAAGAGGAGAAGGCACCCCTCCACAGAGGTAACAAGGGGCCCTGAGGCGCAGGGCCCATCTGTTGGAGGGGAACTGTCTCCTGTTTCGGGTCCCCAGGTTTCCCCTACCGCCACCACCAAGGCTGCAAAGTCCGGGCAGGTGCTCCCTATTCCTCAGGATGGAGGGGAGGGGATGGCCCTGGTACATGAGGCCCCTCCTGAAGGAGTAAGTGGGGCCCTGCTTGTGGTGGGGGAGCCTGGGGAAGCCGCCCATTCTGCCACTGCTACTGGGTCGGGTGTCCTGAATGAAGGGGAGGGCGAGGC
This sequence comes from Heterodontus francisci, assembly GCF_036365525.1. Classification (NCBI taxonomy): domain Eukaryota; kingdom Metazoa; phylum Chordata; class Chondrichthyes; order Heterodontiformes; family Heterodontidae; genus Heterodontus; species Heterodontus francisci. The sequence continues at coordinate 11,880,879 of NC_090419.1, forward strand.
CCCAGAGGGTTGGGCCTCCCAGCCGGAGTCCACCACCAACCAGGAGACACCCGACCCAGTTATAACTGAAAATGCTGCCCCATCTGCTGGGCCTGTGGGTGCTGGCGGAGCGGGAGATAGCCTCCTCCCTCCGCCTCCAGTCTCGGCTCCGGCTGGTTTCCCGGAGTCGGGAACTTCTGTCTCCCCTGGACCACTCATTGCCCTGGGGACGGAGGTGGAGGGGGGTCCTGAACCGCTGGTGCCTACAGGCTCCAGTTTCACAATAGAACCCAGAGAGGACTCCTCCGCCATCGATCCTGGGGGTGGGATCGTGACGGAGGCGGGACCAGCTGGCGCGGCCGGGACGTCCGCCCCACAGTGTGTGGTAGATGTGTCGGCCGCTGGCGGTGACGACCCGGAGGAGGATGGGGATTCGGTGCGGGGCACGGAGGATGATCTTGATTCCATCGCCAGTGAGGTGGTGGAGTCCCTCGTGCCTCCCACCGAATCTCCTCTCATCCCCACGGCGGAACTCCGGGATTTCCTCGCGGCTTGCAGGGGTTGCCGCAATAAAGTTCAGCTGGCCCTCGACCGTTGGTCGAATCTGGCGCTGATCATACAGTCCGTCCGTGCCGCCCTTAAGGTAGCGGGCAAGCGCGCGGACGTGAAACTGGTTGAGAGGCGCCGTTTTAATGTGTTCCTCAATGGGTTGCTGGGGGAGTGGAGGGCCAGGTGCACTTCCACTCCCTCCTCACAGTGAGCTGTTGGTGACGGGTTTTAAGTACCTTTGACATGAAGATAACCATAGCCAGCCTCAACATCAACGGCAGCAGAGGGGCTCACCGCAGATTTCACAATCTCTCAGTCCTTAGGGAAGGGAGATACGCGGTGAGCTTTCTGCAGGAAACCCACACCGTTCCGGGAGACGAAGCCACCTGGCTCCTGGAGTGGCAGGGTGGGGTCTACATGAGTCACCTCACCCCTATTTCTAGTGGGGTGGCTATCTTGTTGGCCCCGACTTTTCAGCCGGAGATCTTGGGGGTCAAGGAGCTAGTGCCGGGCCGCTTGCTCCACCTCGCCGTTCGCCTGGGTAGCGTGCCGCTCCACTTTGTGAACGTGTACGCGCCCAGGCCCGGCGCGTTGCAAGCGCGCTTCTTTGAAGAAGTGTCCGCTCTCTTGAGCTCCATCGATAGCGGCGAGTGCATCATCCTCGGGGGGGATTTTAACTGCACCCTCGAGGTGGGGGATCGCTCCGGTCCCCAGCGCGGCCAAGCGTCGGTGGAGAAGTTGAGGGGACTGATCAGCTCCCTTAACTTGGTGGACGTCTGGCGGAATCTACATCCCGACTCCAGCGCCTTCACGTGGAGGTCTGGAGGAGGGGGGTCGCGAATCGACCGCCTCTACATTTCACAGGCGTACATCTCCCGCGTTTCGGCGGCCTCCATGCGGCTGGTGCCGTGCTCGGACCACCGCCTGGTGTGGGCGGAGTTCACTCCGCTCCGCACGCGGGCGGGGTCCGCGTACTGGCACTTTAACAACCGGCTGCTGGAGGACGTGCGATTTCGGGACTCGTTCTGTCGATTCTGGGCCGACTGGAGAAGGAAGCAGGGGGGCTTCCCCTCCTTGAGGCTATGGTGGGATGTGGGCAAGACTCACATCCGCGTCTTCTGTCAGGAGTACGCGAAGGGGTCGACCAAGAGGCGGGAAGCCGAGATCGGGCGCCTTGAGAGGGAGGTGCTCGACTTGGAATCCCGCCTCGGTCATGCCGTCGTGGACCCGGCTCTGTGGCAGGCGTACAAAGAGAAGAAGGGCGCGCTGAGGAACCTGCAGCTCATAGGGTCCCGAGGCGCGTACGTGAGGTCGCGGATCCAGATCCTGGAAGATTTGGACCGCGCCTCTCCCTTCTTCTACTCGCTGGAAAAATGGCGGGGGGTCCGTAAGCAGCTCGTCAAGCTGCTGGCCGACGACGGATCCTCCATCACGGATCCGGAGGGAATGGGCCTCCTGGTCCGGACTTATTACAGTGCGTTGTTCTCTCCGGATCCGTCCAGCGAGGATGCGCGCAGAGTTTTGTGGGAGGACCTGCCGCAGGTCAGCCCGGAGGGCGCCGAAGGATTGGAGGCTCCGCTCACGTTGGCGGAGCTGACTGGCGCCCTCCACCAGCTCTCGAGGGGCAAATCCCCAGGGCTGGATGGGTTGACCGTGGAGTTCCTCAGGGCGTTCTGGGACGTCCTGGGGGACGATTACGCGCGGGTCCTGGGGGAAAGCCTGGCGACCGGGGAGATGCCCCTCTCGTGGCGCAGGGCGGTCATCGTCCTGCTGCCGAAGAGGGGCGATCTCCGCCTGCTTAAAAACTGGCGTCCGGTCTCCCTCCTCAGCACGGATTATAAGATCTTTGCCCGGGCTATGTCTACCCGCCTGGGCTCCGTGCTGGGCCACATGATCCACCCCGACCAGTCCTACACGGTCCCGGGCCGGTCCATCCAGGACAACATCCACCTGGTCCGGGACCTGATCCATCTTTCCCAGAGGACTGGTCAGTCGGTCGCCTTTCTCTCCCTCGATCAGGAGAAGGCGTTCGACAGGGTGGATCACGATTACCTTTTCGGGACTCTGCGCGCTTTCGGACTCGGGCCGCATTTCGTGGCCCGGGTCCGACTTTTATACGCCGCCGCAGAGTGTCTAGTCAAAGTTAACGGGTCATTGACGGCGCCCCTTCGATTTGGGAGAGGAGTGCGTCAGGGGTGCCCCATGTCCGGCCAATTGTATACCATCTGCGTGGAGCCCTTCCTGTGCCTGCTTCGCAGGAGGTTGACGGGATTGGCTCTGCGCGATCCCGGCCGAGCTGACCCCCGCTCGGCCGGAACTGCTCATCGGACCCAGGCCCCGAAACCCTCCTCGGGAGCCGGTCCCGCACAACCCGAGCCGCCTCTCGGAAATGCCCTCCGTGCCATTCCAATCGGCGCGGAGGGGTTTCCTGTACGGGCTGCTCCTGCACACCCTCCACTTCCTCGCCCTCGTCAGCCGGCCGGACACGCCCTGGCGGTCCGCGTTGCCATCTGGCGGCGAGGGGAAACCCCGATGGAGGTCTCTCTACGCGGGAGTCTTCCCCCTTTACATCGGGGACCTGGGGTGGAGGGTGCTGCACAGAGCAGTCCCGTGCAATAGGCTTTTAAGTAGGTTCACGGACTCCCAGGCCAGCTGTACTTTCTGCGGCCTGGACGAGTCCGTGTTCCACATTTATACGGAGTGTGCGAGGTTGCAGCCCCTATTTGAGTATCTGAAGGGGCTGCTCCTCAAATTCTGGCTGCACTTCAGTCCCACGCTCCTGATCTTTGGGCACCCGGTGCGGAGGGGCTCGAGCCGGGAGGAGGATCTCCGCGTCGGTCTGCTCCTGGGCCTGGCCAAGGTGGCAATTCACAGGTCCAGGTTGCGGGCCGTCGGGGGGTCCGTCCTCCCCGATTGCCTGCCCCTCTTCCGCGGTTACGTTCGCGCCCGGGTGTCCCTGGAAAAGGAGCATGCGGTGTCCGCCGGTACGCTTGAGGCCTTCCGCGACCGGTGGGCACCGCAGGGACTGGAGTGCATTGTCGACGCCGAGAATGGCATTTTAATTTGAGTTTTTGTTTATTTATCTGGTTTTAATAAAGTTATTTTAAAATATAAGTGTGTATATAAAGGGGGCCTGAGGAATAAAGGCCCCCTCGACATAAAAAATATATAAAGGGGGCCTGAGGAATAAAGGCCCCCTCGACATAAAAATATATAAAGGGGGCCTGAGGAATAAAGGCCCCCTCGATGTGAAAAATATAAAAGGGGCCTGGGGTATAAAGGCCACCTAAAAAAAAAAACGGGGGTTAGATACAGAGTAATGCTCGCTAAAGAAAAAAAAAACGGGGGTTAGATACAGAGTGAAGCTCGCTAAAGAAAAAATAACGGGGGTTAGATACAGAGTAAAGCTCCCTCTACGCTGTCCTCATCAAACACTCTCAGGACAAGGTACAGCACGGGGGTTAGATACAGAGTAAAGCTCCCTCTACACTGTCCCCCATAAAAAAAAACGAGAAAAAAAACGGGGGTTAGATACAGATTAAAGCTCCCTCTATACTGTCCCCATCAAACCCTCCCAGGACAGGTACAGAACGGGGGTTAGATACAGAGTAAAGCTCCCTCTACACTGTCCCCCATAAAAAAAAAGAAAAAAAAAACGGGGGTTAGATACAGAGTAAAGCTCCCTCTACACTGTCCCCTTTGTTAAAATTCATATAGACAACATCCATTGCATCCCCTTCATCAACTTCCTCTGTTACTTCATCAAAAATTCAATTAGTCAAGCACGATCTGCCTCAATTAACTCAAACCTCTCCAACTGCCTGTTGATCTTTTCCCGGATTATTGTTTCTTAAACCTTACCCACCACTGATGTTAAACTGACCGGCCTGTAGTCATTAGGAATGTCCTTACACCCTTTCTTAAATAAGGGTGTCACATTTGCCAGTCTGCAATCCTCTGGCACCTCCCCCCGTATCTAGGGAAAATTGGAAGATTATGACAAGCCCTTCTGCTATCTGCACCCCCACCTCCTTTCACAATCTGGAAGTAAGCCATCCAGGCCAGTTGACTGATCCACTCTAAGCATGGCCAGCCTTTACAGATCGGCGCAGGCTTGGAGGGCCGAATGGCCTGTTCCTGTGCTGTACTGTTCTTTGTTCTATCCTATCAATTTTTACCCCATCCATTACCTCTACCATCTCTGCTTCTCCCGATATTTTATCAGCGTCCTCTTCCTTACTAAACACTGATACAAAGTACTCATTAAGTATTCTCGCTTTGCTCTGTGCCTCTGAGCATATATCACCCACTTTGCCCCCAATAGGCCCCACTCCACCTCTTCCTACCCACTTGCCGTTTACATGCCAGAAGATGATTTTTGGGTTTCCTTTTAACTGCCATTCTATTCTCATGGCCAGTCGCATTTTCCTCTTCCCTTCCCCTCTTAACTTATTGTATTTGACCTGGTTCTCGCTTGAAGAATTCATCTGACATGCATCATACACCTTTTTTTTGCTTCATCATATTCTCTATCTCCCTCGTCATCCAAGGAGCCCTGGTTTTGGTTCCCTTACCTTTTGGAATGTACCTAACCTCTCCCTGAAACATCTCCTCCTTAAAGATCACCCATTATTCCATTACTGTTTTTCCTGTCAATCTTTGGTTCCACTTTACCCTGGCTGGATCCCCTCGCATCCCATTGAAGTTAGCCATTTTCCAAGTTAGAAATTCTACTTTACATTGTTCCTTGCTCTTCTTCATTGCTAATCTAAATCTTATGATATAATGATCACTCTTCCCCACAGACACTTGGTCCACCTCGCTCCCCAGCACCAGATCCAGCATTGCCTCCTTCCTAGTAGGTCCAAGAACATACTGGTCAAGGAAGTTCTCCTGAACACATTTCAGAAATTCCTCCCCCTCCTTACCCTTTACTGTAACATTATCCCAATCGATATTTAGGTCATTAAAGTCCTCCAATATCACCACTCTATAGTTCTTGCACATCTCTGTGATTTCCCTATAGATTGGCTCCTCTCTCTCTCTCCCTCTCACTATTTGGAGGCCTAAAGAACACCCCCAATAGCAGGATCATCCTCTTCTTGCTTCTCGATTCTAATCAAATGAATTCTTCCTTTGTCCCTTCAAGATCATCTCTTTCCAACACTACAGCGGGGCTATGGTGAAAGGGCAGGGGAGTGGGAAGAGCTGGAATGCTCTTGCAGAGAGTCAGCATGGACCCAATGAGCTGCATGGCCTCCTTCTGTGCTGTAACTGTTCTGTGATTCTAACAAGACCGACTGAGCCATATTGACACATAGAAGATTTGGTAAATGCAGTAGTGCAAGCCATAGTCAGCTCTTATTTTTAAAATCGGTGCAGACTGTAGGAGAGAGTTCGAGAGGCTGGGGTGATGAGAAACAGCCGCTCACTGAGGCGACCGACACCCTCTGCGCGTCGTACCTACCCGCTGGCCCAGCTTCGAGGTGAGGTTGTGGAAGATGAGATGCGGGTACGCCTCCGACATGGTGCCCAGGTCTGGGATGTCGTGCCGCATCACCACGTTGGAGAGGGTGAAGTATGCAGTCGGTCCAAAGGGCAGGTGGCACACAATGAGTCCGTCTGGAAGGAGCGTGGGGGAAGGGAGGGGAAGAGAACAAAAAGAATTGGTTAGCAGAGGTTTAGGAAGGCAGCGTCCTCAAGGCAGGGGTTTCCCAGTCACCCCTCAGACCCACAGAAGTCTGACCTCAGGCTTCCAATTACACACCCACACACTCCCACAAACAAGGACATGCACAGCACCATGTCTTTGGCATTCAAATGGCAACCTCAACATCGACAAACATACCAATGGGCTCGACAGAGGACTGACCACAAACTAAGAACAGGAACAGGGTTACGAGGTAGGTGGGGATTGGTAAGACACGGAGCGGGATTACAGAGGTGAACAGCCTGGGGCGGTGGGCAGTTCTACACGTAGGAGAGAGTGGTTAGGGAGCAGGAAAGGAGAATATAAGCAAATGGGACTTCGCGGAGGAGGGCAAGAAGTTTTTTTTTTTAAAGAGCTGGTCAGGGTTTACCCAGGGCAGAGCCTGGGAGAGCAGGGAAAGGACAGTCCACCTTCCCCTGCTCAGTGTTTCTCTGAGCCTCCATTTATGACCTCACCCATCTATATGGAGTGTGAGGGCAATGGCGAGCTGACATTCAGAGCCCCCCACCCCTCCCATTTTCTTGTGCTGTGCAAAGTCATGGAATGCTATCCTTTTTTTTTACTCATTCATGGGATGTGGGCGTCACTGGCTATGCCAGCATTTATTGCCCATCCCTAACTGCCCTTGAGAAGGTGGTGGTGAGCTGCTTTCTTCAACCGCTGCTGTCCATGTGAGGTAGGTACACCCACAGTGCTGTTAGGAAGGGAGTTCCAGGATTTTGACCCAGCGACAGTGAAGGAACGGCAATATAGTTCCAAGTCAGGATGGTGCGTGGCTTGGAGGGGAACTTGCAGGTGGTGGTGTTCCCATGCACCTGCTGCTCTTGTCCTTCGAGGTGGTAGAGGTCGCGGGTTTGGAAGTTGCTGCAGTGCATCTTGTAGATGGTACACACTGCTGCCACTGTGCGTCGGTGGTGGAGGGAGTGAATGTTTGTGGATGGGGTGCCAATCAAGAGGGCTGCTTTGTCCTGGATGGTGTCGAGCTTCTTGAGTGTTGTTGGAGCTGCACCCATCCAGGCACGTGGAGAGTATTCCATCACACTCCTGACTTGTGCCTTGTAGATGGTGGGCAGGCTTTGGGGAGTCAGGAGGTGAGTTATTCGCTGCAGGATTCCCAGCCTCTGACCTGCTCTTGTAGCCACAGTATTTATATGGCTACTCCAGTTCAGTTTCTGGTCAATGGTAGCCCCCTAGGATGTTGGTAGTGGGGGATTCAGCGATGATAATGCCATTGAATGCCAAGGGGAGATGGTTAGATTCTCTCTTGTTGGAGATGGTCATTGCCTGGCACTTGTGTGGCGCGAATGTTATTTGCCGCTTATCAGCCCAAGCCTGGATATTGTCCAGGTCTTGCTGCATTTCTACACGGACTGTTTCAGTATCTGAGGAGTCACGAATGGTGCTGAACATTGTGCAATCATCAGCGAACATCCCCACTTCTGACCTTATGATTAAAGGAAGGTCATTGATGAAGCAGCTGAAGATGGTTGGGCCTAGAACACTATCCTGAGGAACTCCTGCAGTGACGTCCTGGAGCTCAGATGATTGACCGCCAACAATCACAGCCATCTTCCTTTGCACTAGGTACCACTCCAACCAGCGGATAGTTTTCCCCTCAATTCCCATGGACTCCAGTTTTGCTAGGGCTCCTTGATGCCATACTCGGTCAAATGCTGCGTTGATGTCAAGGGCAGTCACTCTCACCTCACCGGAGGCAAGGCCTTCCCAGGGTTCGTAGTGAGCCATGTCTGCCATTGAGAGGGATCAGTTTTAACAGAATTATCAGGTCTGCAGGTTTAGCCATTTCTCCAAGGGAAAGGACGTGGACTCCACCTGAGCACAGAGGTGTGACTGCGACCAGGGCGTGTGTGTGCGTGTGTGTGTGTATATATATATATATATATATAGCGGGAAACTGCAAGTCTCTCACATTGTCCTATCCACATGCCGACCCCACCATGAGCTCCCTTTTTCCCCTCGTGACCACATTCCCATTGTCGGTTCCACCTGTCTCACCACATTCTTCCACTCGCACCATCTTTTGCAGCATGCCAGTGGACCCCACCTGTCTCACTGCACCCCCACCCAGTTACCCCACTATGGCACTCTTGGTCTCACACAAGAACGCTGGAATATCTGACCTGGCACGCCCCGGTGTTCATGCACAATGAGGAGGTCAGTCACGCCGTTTGCCTTGCACGCCTGGACGAGTGCGCCAATCTCGTGCTTCCCTCGGTTCATGCGTTGGCCGTTCGGGAAAATCAACTTAACCTCCTGAAACACACAAGGAGAGATCGGGGGATTCGGACCCAGCAGCAGCCATCAACTCAGAGCAAGAACAAACTCGAAATCACCGCTCAGAAATGATCCCTCCCACCAACACACCCAGAACGGACTGCGCTTCGATTCCCGGAACGCACTGGCTACCACAGCAGTAAATCATCGCTGCATTTACTAGTCAGCCTTGGGGGGGTAAAAAAAAGGTCGAATAATTATTTAAGAGGCAATTGTCATCCGGTGCTACAGAAATACTGAACATCAGGTCACATTAAGCAAACTGCTGAGACCTTGTCCCTTCCCTCGCAACCTTAAGCGTCTCGCTAGGTGATGCCCATGAACCCTCCTCTGGAACTCCCACTCACCTTGGCGAACTGCTTCAGCTTGGAGCTGGGATCCCGGGAAGTTGTGATCATGATTTTTGGATCTTCCACCCCAGCCCACTTGTACTCATCATCCATCTGGCTGGCCACTCCTGTGAAGAGCCACAGGTTAGTGAATGAGTGCATCGTCTAACCCCCTAAACAGTAGCGCACCAACCCAGCAGGGAGCCGGCACATAATAACCCAGCACTGAGCCGTCGCATAATAACCCATGCCCCCAATACTGACCCATCACATAATAGCCCACGACTGACCCATTGCAATGTAACCCACCCCCTCAATACTGACATACCATACCATAAAACTTAAAAACAAAAAGGGGGCAATCTCTTTGCTGGGCGTGTACTACAGGCCCCCAAAGTCAGGGAGATTTAGAGGAGCAGATATGTAGGCAAATCTCAGAGGTGTAATAATAGTAGGGGATTTCAACTTCCACAATATCAACTGGGATACTCCTAGTACAAAAGGCTTAAAGGGGGAGGAATTCTTAAAATGCATACAGGAGAGCTTTTTGTGCCAGTGCGTAGTAAGTTGCCAGCGTCCGCCAGAGCTGGCGGGCAGTCATAAAGGCAGGGCTAAAGTGTGGCGAGTCGAAGAGACTTAGTAGTTGGCAGGAAAAAAGACAGAGGCGCAAGGGGAGAGCCAACTGTGCAACAGCCCCGACAAACAAATTTCTCTGCAGCACCTGTGGAAGAGTCTGTCACTCCAGAATTGGCCTTTATAGCCACTCCAGGCGCTGCTTCACAAACCACTGACCACCTCCAGGCGCTTATCCATTGTCTCTCGAGATAAGGAGGCCCAAAGAAAGACGTAGAAAGTCCTACAAGAGAAGGGGCGGTACTGGACCTAATCCTAGGGAATGAAGCTGGACAAGTGGTAGAGTGTCAGTGGGGGAACATTTCGGGGATAGCGACCATAACTCTAAGATTTAAGGTAGTTATGGGAAAGGACAAAGATGGACCGAAAATAAAGGTACTGAATTGGAGGAAGGCTGATTTCAATATGATAAAACAGGATCTGGCCAAAGTGGACTGGGAGCAGCTACTTGTAGGAAAGTTGACATCAGATCAGTGGGAGTCATTCAAAGTAGAAATAGTGAGTTTAGAGCCAACATATACCCATTAAGGTGAAGGGTAGGACCAACAAGTCCAGGGAACCCTGGATGTCAAGAGAAATAGAGGATTGGATCAGTAAAAAAAAAAAGGAGGCTTATGGCAGATTCAGAGCGCTGAAAACAGTGGAGGCACTAGAGGAGTATAGAAAGTGTAGGGGGGGTACTTACAAAAGTAATTAGGAGAGCAAAGAGGGGACATGAAAAAACACTGGTGGACAAGATAAAGGAAAATCCTAAGGCATTTTAAAAGTATATTAAAGGGCAAGAGGATAACCAGGGAAAGAGTAGGGCCCATTAGGGACAAAAGTGGCAATCTGTGTGGGGAGTCGGAGGACATAGGTGAGGTTTTAAATGATTACTTTTCATCTGTGTTCACTATGGAGAAGGACGATGTAGGTGTAGTGATCAGGGAAAGGGATTGTGATATACTTGATCAAATTAGCATTGAAAAGGAGGAAGTATTAGCTGTATTAGCGGGCTTAAAAGTGGATAAATCCCCAGGCCCAGATGAGATGTATCCCAGGCTGTGATGTGAGGCAAGGGAGGAGATTGCAGGGGCTCTGACACAAATTTTCAAATCCGCTCTGGCCACAGGAGAGGTACCAGAGGACTGGAGGACAGCGAATGTGGTACCATTATTCAAGAAGGGTAGCAGGGATAAACCAGGTAATTACAGGCCGGTGAGTCTAACATCAGTGGTAGGGAAACTATTGGAAAAAATTCCGAGGGACAGGATTAATCTTGGAGAGGCAGGGATTAATCAGGGATAGTCAGCATGGCTTTGTCAGGGGGGGATCGTGTCTGACTAACTTGATTGAATTTTTTGAGGTGATAAAATGTGTATATGAGGGTAAAGCAGTTGATGTAGTCTATGTGGACTTTAGTAAGGCTTTTGATAAGGTCCCGCATGGGAGATTGGTTAAGAAGGCAAGAGCCCATGGGATCCAGGGTAATTTGGCAAATTGGATCCAAAATTGGCTTAGTGGCAGGAGGCAGAGGGTAATGGTCGAGGGTTATTTTTGCGACTGGAGGCCTGTGACCAGTAGGGTACCGCAGGGATCGGTGCTGGGACCCTTGCTGTTTGTAGTGTACATTAATGATTTAGACGTGACTATATGAGGTATGATCAGTAAGTTCACAGATGACAGGAAAATTGGTGGTGTCATAAATAGTGAGGAGGAAAGCTCTAGATTACAGGACGATATAGATGGGCTGGTAAGATGGGCAGAGCAGTGGTAAATGGAATTTAATCCCGAGAAGCGTGAGGTGATGCATTTTGGGAGGACCAACAAGTCAAAGGAATATACAATGGATGGTAGGACCCTAGGGAGTACAGAGAGTCAGAGGGACCTTGGTATACTTGTCCATAGATCACTGAAGGCAGCAGCACAGGGAGATAAGGTGGTTAGGAAAGCATATGGGATACTTGCCTTAATTAGCCAAGGCATAGAATATGAGAGCAGGGAGGTTATGATGGAGCTTCTCTTAAACGGTAGTTAGGCCACAGCTGGAGTACTGTGTACAGTTCTGGTCACCACACTATAGGAAGGATGTGATTGCACTGGAGAGGGTGCAGAGGAGATTCACCAGGATGTTGCCTGGGCTGGAGCATTTCAGTTATGAAGAGAGACCGAAAAGGCTGAGGTTGTTTTCCTTAGATCAGAGAAGGCTGAGGGGGCACCTGATTGAGGTATACAAAATTATGAGGGGCATTGATCGGTTAGATCGGAAGAAACTTTTTCCCTTGGCGGAGGGGTCAATAACCAGGGGGCATAAATTTAAGGTAAGGTGCAGGAGGTTTAGAGGGGATTTGAGGAAAAATTTTTTCACCCAGAGGGTGGTTGGAATCTGGAACACACTGCCTGAAGAGGTGGTAGGGGCAGGAACCCTCACAACATTTAAGAAGTATTTAGATGAGCACTTGAAACGCTATAGCATACAAGGCTATGGGCCAAGTGCTGGAAAATGGGATTAGAATAGTTAGGTGCTTGATGGCCGGCACAGACACGATGGGCCGAAGGGCCTGTTTCTGCGCTGTATAACTATGACTCTAACCCACACCCCAATACTGACCCATCACATAATAACCCTACACTGACATATCACACCACAACCCTCCACCCCAACACTGACCCATCGCACTGTAACCCTCCACCCCAACACTGACCCATCGCGCTGTAACCCACCACCCCAACACTGACCCATTGCACTGTAACCCTCCACCCCAACACTGACCCATCCCACTGTAACCCTCCACCCCAACACTGACTCATCGCACTGTAACCCTCCACCCCAACACTGACCCATCGCACTGTAACCCTCCACCCCAACACTGACCCATCGCACTGTAACCCTCCACCCCAACACTGACCCATCCCACTGTAACCCTCCACCCCAACACTGACCCATCGCACTGTAACCCTCCACCCCAACACTGACCCATCGCACTGTAACCCTCCACCCCAACACTGACCCATCCCACTGTAACCCACCACCCCAACACTGACCCATCGCACTGTAACCCTCCACCCCAACACTGACCCATCCCACTGTAACCCTCCACCCCAACACTGTCCCATCGCACTGTAACCCTCCACCCCAACACTGTCCCATCGCACTGTAACCCTCCACCCCAACACTGACCCATCGCACTGTAACCCTCCACCCCAACACTGACCCATCGCACTGTAACCCTCCACCCCAACACTGACCCATCGCACTGTAACCCACCACCCCAACACTGACCCATCGCACTGTAACCCACCACCCCAACAGAGACCCATCGCACTGTAACCCTCCACCCCAATACTGACCCATCGCACTGTAACCCTCCACCCCAATACTGACCCATCGCACTGTAACCCTCCACCCCAACACTGACCCATCGCACTGTAACCCTCCACCCCAACACTGACCCATCCCACTGTAACCCACCACCCCAACACTGACCCATCGCACTGTAACCCTCCACCCCAACACTGACCCATCCCACTGTAACCCACCACCCCAACAGAGACCCATCGCACTGTAACCCTCCACCCCAACACTGTCCCATCGCACTGTAACCCTCCACCCCAACACTGACCCATCGCACTGTAACCCTCCACCCCAACACTGACCCATCGCACTGTAACCCACCACCCCAACACTGACCCATCGCACTGTAACCCTCCACCCCAACAGAGACCCATCGCACTGTAACCCTCCACCCCAGAGACCCATCCCACTGTAACCCACCACCCCAACACTGACCCATCCCACTGTAACCCACCACCCCAACAGAGACCCATCGCACTGTAACCCTCCACCCCAATACTGACCCATCGCACTGTAACCCTCCACCCCAACACTGACCCATCGCACTGTAACCCACCACCCCAACACTGACATATTGCACCGTAACCCATAACCCACGTTGATACTGACCTGTCACACCATAACCCGGCCGAATTCTGACCATCAAAAAAATCACAGAATTGTTACAGCACAGAAGGAGGCCATTCGGCCCATCGTGTCGGCACTGGCTCGCCGAATGAGCAATTAACCTGGAACCACTCCTCTGCCTTCTTCCCGTAAGCCTGCACAGTCTTCCTTTTCATATAACCGCCTAATAGCTTTTTGAATGCATCAATTGAACCTGCCTCCACCACACTCTCAGGCAACGCATTCCAGACCTTACCCACTCTCTGCATGAAATGACTTTAAATCTGTGCCCTCCCATTCTCGATCCTTTCACTATTGGGAACAGTTTCTCCCTGTCTACTCTGTCCAGACCCCTCATGATTTTGAATACCTCTATTAAATCACCTCTCAGCCTTCTCTTCTCTAAGGAAAACAATCCTAACTTCTCCAATCTATCTTCATAACTGAAGTTCCTCATCCCTGGAACCATTCTCATGAATCTTTTCTGTACTCTCTCTAATGCCCTCACATCTTTCCAAAGTGTGCCGCCCAGAACTGGACCCAAAACTCCAGCTGAGGCCGAACTAGTATCTTATACAAGTTCAACATAACTTCCTTGCTCTTGTACTCAACGCCCCTATTAATAAAGCCCAGGATACTGTATGTTTTATTAACCGTTCTCTCAACCTGTCCTGCCACCTTCAATGATTTATGCACATTTACACCCAGGACCCTCTGCTCTGCAACCTCTTTAGAATTGTACCCTTTATTCTATATTGTCTTTCCATGTTCGTCCCACCAAAATGAATCACGTCACATTTCTCTGCATTGAACTTCATCTGCTACCTGTCTGCCCATTCCATCAACTTGTCTATCTCCTTTTGCAGTTCTACACTGTCCTCCTCACAGTTCACAAGGCTTCCAAATTTCGTATCATCCGCAAAATTTGAAATTGTGCCCTGCACATCGAGGTCTAGGTCATTAATATACATCAGGAAAAGCAAGGATCCCAACAATGATTCCTGGGGAACTCCACTACAAACCTTCCTCCAGCCAGAAAAACATCAATTAACCACTACTCTCTATTACCTGTCACTCAGCCAATTCCGTATCCAGGTTGCTACTGTCACATCATAACCCACCCCAACGCTGGGCCGTCACACCATAACCCACCCCAATGCTGGGCCGTCACACCAGAACCCACCCCAACATTCACCCATCACATCATAACCCACTCCAAAACACATTTATCACATCACAACCCACCCCAACACTGATCGAACACACCATCACCCATAAAGTTGAACCACTGGAGCATAATTCCCCTCCTGAGCTCCAAATCACCTGCTCTACACACATTTCTCCCTCCCCGTCGAAACTGCAGGACCTCGGAGCATGGAATGCATCCCCTTCCTCAGACTTCCCGTCATCCCACAATCCAAGTTTGATGATACCCAATATCGTCTTCTTCTCTCCTACACTTCTCAGTTCTGGCAGTGCCCTGTTCTACCAAACCGGCACTTTGATACGAACATATGAATTAGGAGTAGGCCATTCGGACCCTCAAGCCTGCTCCATCATTCAACAAGATCCTGGCTGATCGGATTCTAACCACAACTCCACATTCCCGCCTACCCCAAATAACCTTTCACCCCCTTGCTGATCAAGAATCTATCTACTCTATCTTTAAAATATTTAAAGACTGTATTTACGCTGCCTTTTGAGGAAGAGAATTCCAAAGACTCACGACCCTCAGAGAAAATTTTCTCCTCATCTCTGTCTTAAATGGGCAACCCCTTATTTTTAAACAGTGACCCCTAGTTCGAGATTCTCCCACAAGAGGAAACATCCTTTCCACATTCACCCTGTCAAGACCCCTCAGAATCCTGCATGTTTTAATCAAGTCACCTCTTATTCTTCTAAATTCCAGCAGATACAAGCCTAGCCTGTCCAACCTTTCCTCAGAAGATAGCCCGCTCAATCCCGGTATTAGTCTAGTAAACCTTCTCTGTCCTGCCTCCAATGCATTTACATCCTTCCTTAAATAAGGACAGCAATTCTTTACACAGTACTCCAGATGTGGTCTCACCAATGCCCTGTATAACTGAAGCATGATCTCCCTACTTTTGTATTCAATTCCCCTCACAATAAATGATAACATTCTATTAGCTTTTCTTACTACTTGCTTTACCTGCATACTAACCTTTTGCAATTCATGCACTAGGACACCCAGATCCCTCTGTATCTCAGAGCTCTGCAATCTCTCACCATTTAGATAATATGCTTCTTTTTTATTCTTCCTGCCAAACTGGACAATTTCACATTTGCTCACTTAATCTACCTATATCACTAACCTATCTATATAACTTTGTAGCCTCCTTACGTCCTCCTCACAACTTAATTTCCTACCTATCTGTGTCATCAGTAAATTTAGCAACCATACCTTCAGTTCCTTCATCCAAGTCATTTATATAAATTGTAAAAAGTTGAGGCCTCAGCACTGATCCCTGTGGCACACCACTCGTTACAGCTTGCCAACCAGAAAATGACACATTTACGCCTACTCTGATTCCTGTTAGCTATCCAATCATCTAGCCATGCCAAAATCTTACTCCCCGACATTACGAGCTTTTATTTTCCACAATAACCTTTGATGTGGCACCTTATCAAATGCCTTCTGGAAATCTAAGTACAGTACATCCACCGGTTTCCCTTTATCCACAGCACATGTAACTCCCTCAAAGAACTCCAATAAATTGGTTAAACATGATTTCCCTTTCACCAAACCATGTTGACTCTGCCTGATTACCTTGAAGTTTTCTAAGTGCCCTGTGATAACATCTTTAATAACAGCTTCCAACATTTTCCCTATGACAGATGTTAAGCTAACCGGCCTGCTGTTTCCTGCTTTCTGTCTCCCTCCCTTTTTGAATAATTGGCTGTTTTCCAATCTAATACAACCTTCCCCGAATCTAGGGAATTTTGGAAAATTTGCTGAGTTTTTCACTGTCTGAAACAGAAAATGACTTGTTCTCACCCTCGCCCCCTTCATCATCGTACTCTAGAACTTTCTGCAGCTCCAGCGCCTCCCGTCGCAACTCCGTGGGAATCAGCTTGTTTTCTGCAAGAGGAAGAGAACAGAAATAAACCTCGCGTCATCATCACAAACTAAGAAACCTCTGTCAGATATTAGTTGGCCTCCTTTGACATTACCCAATCAACACGAGGGAAGAGGGGAGAGGATAGTGGGAGGAGGGGAGAGGATAGTGGCAGCAGGGAAACAGAAATGGGAGCTGGATGCGGGAATACCAGGGGGCTGGGATGCGCATTCAAAAAGCAACATGAGCCTCTGTTGCGATCCCCTCCTGCTGACAGTGCTCCTCTGTATCGAGCGGCCCCAGCGTGGAACTGCTCCCCATGAGGAGCGACTGCATAGTCTAACCCCCTCTCAACTGAAAGGGACAATCCAATCAAATCACCGCCAAAACTTCTATATGAGGGAATACAAGGCGTGTTTATGAAATCTCACCTCAGAGTTTAACCCTTGGAGCCCTGGCGAACATTCTGGTGAAACTACACTGTAATTCCTCCAAAGCCAATATATCTTTCCCAAGCTGCAGTGCTCAGAACTATACCTTGTACTCCAGATGTGACCTAATCAGGGCTTTGTATAGATGGTGCTAAACCTCCTCCCATTATGTTCTAACTCTCTTGATATGAACCCTAACATTCCATTACCAGCTTTGGTTACTTATTAAGATAGAATAAATCTTCCTCTACACTGTCCCCATCAAACACTCCCAGGACAGGTACAGCACGGGGTTAGATACAGAGTAAAGCTCCCTCTACACTGTCCCCGTCAAACACTACCAGGGTACAGAGCCCAAAGTCTGGCACATGACAGGAACTCACCATCCAGGGCATGTTTGAGTTTCTGTTTCTTCTCCTCGATGCTCCGCAGCCTGCCCTCCTGTGCCTTACGGTACAGATACTCCCTCCGCAGTCGAGCTTCCCGGCGCAGCTAAACAGGTCAACAGACTACAGTGAGCAAATACAGCACACAGTGCGCCCACCTAATATAGACATGAAATTCCCACTTCATAAGCACACACAATCCTGAGCAGCTACTGGAAAGAGAGAAACAGAGGGAGACCAGAGCGACACCAACACAATTCAAGCATGAGGTTGATAAATAGATAGAGATAGGGAGGTGGTTAGATGGCACACACAGACTGTAAACCAATCTACCCTTCACGTGTTTCTCTCCCATCTATTCCATTGCCCATCTACCCTTTCATCCCCCAACAGTTTGGGGGATGTCGGTCTCACTCTCTCCTGTGGGTGTGAAGGTCTTGGATTAAATCCCCAATTCAGGACTGGAGCATGCAATCATGGTTGACATTCTCATGCATTACTGATGGAGCGCCGCACCGTCGGAGAGTCAGTACTGAGACCACGCGCACTGTCGGTGGGGCCATCTTTTGGAATGAGACGTCAAACCTGAGGTGGGCCAGTCTCCATATCCTGGGAGACTCCTCTCGGTGAAGGAAAACGTAGACGGCATGGTTCATCACAGCCTCCAATGTGCCAGCTCTGCCTTCAGCTGATTCAAGAAGAGAGTATTTGAGCATCAGGATCTCAAACCCAGAGACCAAGATCGTGGTTTACCGGGCAGCAGTGATCCCCGCATTCTTGTATACTTCAGAGCATTGGACAACCTACAGCAGGCAGCTCAAAAGCACTGGAGGCGCCTCTGCAAGATCCCCCAAATCCGGTGGCAAGAAAGGCGGCCCAACAGCAGCGTCCTCTCCCAAGCCAACCTGCCCAGCACTGCGGGCGCTAATCACCCAAAACCAGGTCTGCTGGGCATGCCTGACCCAAGCCTCCCGAGGCAGCTGTTCTCCTCAGAACTTGGCCCGGGCAGGAGACTCCCACGTCCTCCAGGCACCCCCGAAGAGGTCAAAGATCCTCTCCCCCCCTGTCGACTCTTGGCGGGTCCCTGGCTCCTAACCGCTCCAAGACTGAGAAACCTCATTCGCCCCGAGCGACTCCGCCGGGTACAGGCGGAAGGGAAGTCCGGAGGGAGCGTATGAACCTCCAAAGTGCTGCCCCCCCCCCACCTCCCCCGACCCTTTCGGCACCGCCTGCCCCCTGCAGGGCCCGCGGATCGGGCACTGGACCTCTCAGCCACCTCGGAACCCCTCAAACCGGAACGGAGGCAAGTTCATCCTCCATCCCGAGGGGCTGCCTGGGGATGTAAAAGATCCCTGGCTTCCTGGGGCCAACATCCACCCCCTCAATCAACATCCGGCAAGAACAGGTGATCTGGGTCATTCATCACACTGCTGCTTGTGGGATCTTGCTGTGCCCAAGTTGGGCCACCGCGTTTCCTACATTACAACAGTGACCACGCTTCAACTAAAAAAAAGCCTCTCTGTGACTGCGAGGCGCTTTGAGACGTCCTGAGGTCGCAAAAGGCGCTACACAAATGTAAGTCTTCTTTTCCCTCCATCGCCTCATCTCACCATCTTTCCAGCTCGAGCCGCGTCCTCACCACCGTCCAAGCACGCGACTTCTCATTGGCCGAAACCCCGCAACCAACCGCAGTTCGCCTTACTCCCTCGCGCGCGCCGCCCGTGTCCCGCCCCGGCGTCGCCATTGGCTAGCGCAGGATGCGCCCTGCAATCGGATTGGCGGACCGCGCAAGTACGCTATTGGCGAGAACTGCTGTCACTCAGAGAGTGCCGGGGGGGGGAAGGTGGGCGGGAGAGCGATGGGGAGACCGTGTATTATTGGTGCAGATGGCTGTCAATCAGACTGGGAGGACGGTCGGATTGGCCGAGCGGCAGGAGAGCCACGTGCGGTTGTCGCGCGCGTGAGAGGGAGCGAGAGGGAGAGAGAGAGAGGGAGGGAGCGCGCGCGCGCGCGGGAGTGGGCGGGGTAGACGGGCGAGCCGCATCTGATTGGTGGGCCCAACTGTCAATCTAAGGAGAGAGCGGTCGGATTGGCGGAGCGGGGAGAGCGGCCGTGACCGATTGGTGCATTGGTCTGTCAGTCAGAGGAGGGGCGGGCAAGCAGGTAGTAGGCGCCTGGGGAGGACCAACGGTCGGGGAGGTGAGGGTTTGTGCAGCCGCTGCCGCCATGGAGAGTGAGACCGAGCCGGGGTCTCGGTTATGTGAGCGGCTGGACTGGCAGCTGCTGCGGTACCTTCAGGAGATGGAGCAGCTGCGTGAGCGGCAGGAACGGCTGGAGAGGCTGATGGAGCAGGTGAATCGGATCACAGGGCCCGGCCTGGGGAGGGAGATGGTGGGGGGAGGGGGACAGTGTAGAGGGAGCTTTACTCTGTATCTAACCCCCGTGCTGTACGTGTCCTGGGGAGTGTTTGATGGGGACAGTGTAGAGGGAGCTTTACTCTGTATCTAACCCCTGTGCTGTACCTGTCCTGGGAGTGTTTGATGGGGTCAGTGTAAAGGGAGCTTTACTCTGTATCTAACCCCCGTGCTGCACCTGTCCTGGGAGTGTTTGATGGGGTCAGTGTAAAGGGAGCTTTACTCTGTATCTAACCCCCGTGCTGTACCTGTCCTGGGGAGTGTTTGATGGGGACAGTGTAGAGGGAGCTTTACTCTGTATCTAACCCCCGTGCTGTACGTGTCCTGGGGAGTGTTTGATGGGGACAGTGTAGAGGGAGCTTTACTCTGTATCTAACCCCCGTGCTGTACCTGTCCTGGGGAGTGTTTGATGGGGACAGTGTAGAGGGAGCTTTACTCTGTATCTAACCCCGTGCTGTACCTGTCCTGGGAGTGTTTGATGGGGGACAGTGTAGAGGGAGCTTTACTCTGTATCTAACCCCGTACTGTACCTGTCCTGGGGAGTGTTTGATGGGGGACAGTGTAGAGGGAGCTTTACTCTGTATCTAACCCCTGTGCTGTACCTGTCCTGGGGAGTGTTTGATGGGGGACAGTGTAGAGGGAGCTTTACTCTGTATCTAACCCCTGTGCTGTACCTGTCCTGGGGAGTGTTTGATGGGGGACAGTGTAGAGGGAGCTTTACTCTGTATCTAACCCCTGTGCTGTACCTGTCCTGGGGAGTGTTTGATGGGGACAGTGTAGAGGGAGCTTTACTCTGTATCTAACCCCTGTGCTGTACCTGTCCTGGGGAGTGTTTGATGGGGACAGTGTAGAGGGAGCTTTACTCTGTATCTAACCCCTGTGCTGTACCTGTCCTGGGAGTGTTTGATGGGGAACAGTATAAAGGGAGCTTTACTCTGTATCTAACCCCATGGCATAAAAAGCCTCACTTCTCCTTCTGTGTACGCTCATCCCCATTGCATTGAACCCAGTGGAATGACCAAACCAGGAACTTCTTCCTCGGGGTCCACCTGGTGTTCTGTTTAAAACTGGGATTCGGGTGAATTTGAGCAGCTGAACAAATTTTATTGCGTTCGATCCCTGGTTGCCGATTTGTGGAGGTTGCCTGGTACTTCATCCCAAGCTTAATTGGCATCAGCAGGAATCTGTGTTAAGTGGCTACTTTTGAAAATGTATTTGCATGGAACAGATGTCTTTGCGGTATCATGTTGCGTTCCAGACAGCAACGTGCAACTACCCTAGTGTGTGCATGTCCAAATGAAGGCCACAAGCAGCTCGCAGCATGCTGTTACCAGAGTAAACAGGACCAGCCGCATTTACGTGTATACATTTCACGTTTTGAATTGAATCCTTATCACTGTGGTCGAGATTGAATGAGTAAGAGTAAAGTCCAGGTAAGTAAGAAGTTTGCGGCTGGGTGCTGTCTGGTTCGAATCCTCAAAGCTTGCAGATTGTAGGAAGAATGGGAAAACGAGGTCAGTGTTTGGTGCATCGAAGATGAAGAAAAAATGTAGTACTCAGTATTGAGAGCTGTGGGGGAACAAGAGAGTGAGGTCTTGAGGGCAGAATAGACTGGTCATTTTTGATCGAGGTTGCAGTTGAGGGCGGTTCACCTTTTGCCAACCTGGGCTCAGGTGATGCTGAGGCAGTGACCACTTGGAAAGGCATAGCCGAAAAGTAAACATTCAAGATGAATCTGTAAAGGGCTGGCCCCACTTGACTGTTTTATTATATGGGAAAATCTGCATGTAGACAAAATAAATGTGGTTGTTGTATAATGTGGATTTGCAGAAGGCATTTGATAAAGTGCCCCATGAGAGACTTGTTACAGAAATTAGGACATTTGTTATTTGAGTGTGTAACTGGATAGAGTGATGAATGCAAAGAGGAGGGTTTTTTCCTCTTTTTGGGTTGGCTGGAATAGAATGCAGGTGCAAAAGGCATGTTATTGGCTGCTGATACTAAATTAGCTAACAACAAAAATGCAGGAGGCTTATGAACTGGGCGTGTAGGTGGCGGGTACTGTTCAGTGTGAGGTAATGCAGTTCAGGAAAGCCGTTGCTTCACTCTGTTCCTCCATTCTGTTAAGGATCCTGCCATTTAGGATAGACTTCCTGCAACAGAGTGGGGGAACGATGAGTTCGAGCATTGCTGACCCCTAGATCTTTAAAGGTAGGATTGCAGGTACAACAGGACATCGAAGGGCTAAATGGATTCTGGGTTTTATACACCAGGGGCTTGAATATAAAAACGTGGAAGTGACGTATTTTCAGAGGGCATTGGTCATTGAAACGTACAGGATTCTGAAGGGGCTTGATAGGGTGGACACTGAGAGGCTGTTTCCCCTGGCTGGGGAATCGAGAACACAGGGGACATAGTCTGAGGATAAGGGGTCAGTCATTTAGGACTGAGATGAGGAGAAATTACTTCACTGAGGGTTGTGAATCTTTGGAATTCTCATCCCCAGAATGCTCCATCATTGAGTATATTTAAGGCTGAGATAGATGGATTTTTAGTCTCTCGGGGAATCAAAGGATATGGGGAGCGGGTGGGAAAGTGGAATTGAAATCGAAGATCAGCCATGATTGTATTGAATGGCAGAGAAGGCTCGGCGGTCTGTATGATCTACTCCTGCTCCTATTTCTTATGTTCTTAAAAGGGGCAGGAGCCGCATGGATACAAGATTGGCTGAGGGATAGAAAACCAAGTTGCAGCTCTGATGAAAGGTCATCGACCTGAAACGTTAACACTCTTTCTCTCTCTCTCTGCAGATGCTGCCAGACCCGCTGAGTATTTCCAACATTTTCTGCTTTAATTTCCCATTTCCCGCATCTGCAGTGTTTTGCTTATGCGCTGCGGTGAATGACAGTTGTTCAGACTGCAGAAGGGTACCCTGTGGTGTTTCCCCAAGGTTCAGTGCTATGACTGCTACTGTCTTCGATGCGCATTAATGACTTGAAATTGGGGGGTGGGGGGGGGGTGCTACATGGTACAAGTTTGAAATTTGCAGATGACGCAAAACTTGGAAGTTTAAAAAAAAAATTCAACCAGAGGGCATAGTTTTAAGATGATTGACAAAAGAGCTAGAGACTTCAAATGGCTCTGTTGATAGCAGTCTCGCCTCTGAGTTCAAGTCCCACTCTGGGATTTGAGCTCAAAAATCAAGGCTGCCACTCCAGTGCGGCGCTGTTGGAGGTGCCGTCTGTTGGGTGAGACATAAAACCAACGTCTCATCTGTCCTCTCGGGTGAACTTAAAGATCCCACGGCTGCTATCTCAAAGAAGAGCAGAGTAGCTATCCCTGTTCTGACCAATGTTTATCTCTCAATCAACATGATTTTTAAAAAAAACCCATATCTGGTCATTATTACACTGCTGTTTGGAGTTTGTCTTGTGTAAATTGGCTTCCACATTTCCTATATTGCAACAGTGACTACACTTCAAAAGTACCTCATTGGCTCTGAAGCACTTTGGGAGATCCGATGGTCGTCAAAGGCACTATACAAATGCAAGTCTTCCTTTGTTTTTCGTTTAATAAGAGGATACAGGGAAATGGGAGAGGAGACCGCTCCAGTTAGAGAGTTACCACAGGCACTCCTTCTGTGCTATAATTTGCATGGTCTGTTACGAAAGTGCCTCTGTGTTTTGTTAAATATATTTTTTGAGGATTCATTTTTGAAAGATTGAAGAAATGTTAAACGTTGGGGTTTTCAAAGGGGGTCATGTAAAGGCCACTTGACTTTGAAAAACAGTGCCTGGAAATGTTTTCTAAAAGCGGCACGGAGAGGTCTTGTGAGGAAAACGAGCCTTTCTGGGAAACCACCTGACTTGCAGCTCAATAAACAACAGAGAACTTTGGACACCTGGAGAAGTTGTTTACAAAGAAGTGACAGGTCAAGATTGGAGGTCAAAAGGTTGACCTCTTGTTGGGTTTGCTTTTGAATTATTTTGAGTTGGGTTTGAACTGTATAAAAAGGGAGAAAAGACCACACCCCAGCTCAGCTTTCCAGCACCCTTCTAAAAGACACCGAGCAGTCCCCTGCGTCGTCTCGTCTCCTGTCTTTGAAGAAAAGCTTGCTAAATTAATTCTCAACGTCACCAGAAAAGAACTGTTCTAAAAGATCCCAGTGACCCGTCTACGTGTACTCGGAGGATAGACTGTGTGCCAGTTTTGGAACACGACATATCTCATCTACCGTTCTTTAAGAATGAGCAAGTATTCATCCCAAGTGTGTTTTTTGTTTGCAACAGAGCTCTAAAACTAAAAATCCCGTTACTTTTCCAGTTAACCGGCGTATGTGTGTATGTTTGGGTGTGTGTGAGGGCCTAAGGTAAAAAAGGAGCTATTATATTTCAATCTTGTGTTTATGCTTTACTTCATTACTGGGGTTAAGACTTGTTTTATAATAAACTGACAATTTTGTTGTTTATTATAGAAACCTGGTTGGTGTGTTTTATTCTGGGAAAAATAGAGTCTATGATTGACCGTATTGGTAAGTGGGAAAATTTAAATATATGTTGTGAGCTGTGGAGAAGTGGGACTAGAATAAACCGCACTCCTCCCATCTCGGTCGTAGCATCTTGTTTGAGAGTGGGAGAAGAGTATAAGAGAAACTGCTGTCAGCGTGCAGATCTGGGGTAAGCTCATTGTTTAACACAGTACACGGCAGAATCAGTCTCTGCTCAGATAACTGGAGAGGGTCTATCACTGATTTCTCTAACCTCCTCAAGCCCTGTGGCATTAAATCTGATCGCAGCCTCTACTCACTCAACACAGGGCAATTTGTGTGGCTCAGTACTGCACTCAGAGGTGCCTTCGCCCACTGAGCCAGATACAACTGATGGCAGAGTGGGAATGGTCTGGCTTTCTGGGGTGGGGGGGGTGTTCTGCTCCAGGTGCTGTGCAGTTCTAACCCAAAGTCCCTCTACCCTAGGGCTGGTTCTCGCTCTCCAAAGCTCGCTACTCCATGGGAAGCAAGTGGGTTTCGTCGCTCCAGTACGGACCAGAGATGGTACCTTTGGCTCAAGTTGACGTGAGGTAGGATTGGAGGCCCGTCGAATGAATAGTTGCTGTCGGCAAGTGAGTGCACTCTCTTCAGGGCCGAGAGTTAAGAACCAAGATATATAACTGGGCAGACGCTATCATGGCAGCCTCCATCCAAGTGTTGCTGGTGGTAATTTCATGGCACTCGACTTGGATGTGTTCGTTGCTCTTGGTTTGGGGGTCCTTATTAGGGATGTTGGTTTCTCGACTGCCCCTGTCCTAACTTACACCGCGTCTCATTCACCTATCCCCTTTGTGCTTGCTGACCTGCATTGGCTCCCGGTCCAGAGGTGTCTCAATTTTAAAACCCTCATCCTTGTGTTCAGGTCCCCTCCATGGCCTCGCTCCTCCCTAACTTTGTGATCACCTCCTGCAGCCTTATAACCCTCAAAATATCTCCGCAATTCTGTCCTGGTTACCAAAATTGAACCTCATGGGATAGGAGGGTCAGTGTCGGCTTGTTTAAAAGGTTGGCTTAAGGACAGGAAACAGCGAGTTGTGGTAAATGGTTGTTTTTCAGACTGGGGGATGGTAGACAGTGGTGTTCCCCAAGGTTCAGTGCTAGGGCGTCTGTTTTTATAAATGATTTGGACTTTGGAATACAGAGTAAAATTTCAATATTTGCTGTTGATACCAAACTTGCGGCAGACAATGAGGAGAATACAAATCGCCTGCAACAGGATATAGATAGGCTGGCAGAATGGGCTGACAAGTGACAGATGGAATTTAATAGAGAAGTGTGAGGTGATGCATTTTGGCAGAAGGGATAGAGAGGGGCAATAATAGACTTAATGGCACAGTTCTAAAGAGTGTGTAGGGACAGAGGCACCCGGGGGGTTCATGTGCATCGATATTTGTAGGAGGTGGGACATTTTGAGAGAGTGGTTAGTAAAGCATATGGGACCATGGGCTTCATAAATAGAGGCATTGAGTACAAAAGCAGGGAAGTTATGCTGAACCTTTATAAAGGTTGGGCCCCAACTGGAGTATTGCATCCAGTTCTGATCGTCACACTTTCGGAAGGATGTGAGGGTCCTTGAGAGAGTGCGGAGGAGATTTACCAGAATGGTTTCAGGATGAGGGATTTTAGCTACAAGGTTAGGTTGGAGAGGCTGGGGTTCTTCTCCTTGGAGCAAAGGAGATTGAGGGGAGATTTGATGGAGGTGTACAAGATTCTGACAGGTTTAGATAAGGTAGATAAAGAAAAGCTATTCCCATTAACTGACGGTACAAGGACTAGGGGGCACAGATTGGGCAAGAGATGCGGGGGGGAAGTGAGAGAGAACGTTTCCACACAGCGAGTGGTAATGACCTGAAACTCGCTGCCCATGAGAGTAGTGGAAGTAGAAATAATGAATGATTTCAGAAGGAAATTGGATGGGCACGCGAGGGAAATAAAATTGCAGGGCCACGGGGGTAAGTCAGAGGAATGGGACTGATTGGATTGCTCCACAGAGAGCTGGAATGGGCTTGATGGGCCGAATGTCGTCCTCCTGTGCCATAAGTGGCTCCTTGAAGAAATCAGTGCCAGCTGTCATTTAAGCCATATTTATTTTCCCCCAAGTGGCAATGTTACGGGCTAGTTCAGTGGGATGGGGCCCGTCATTAAGTGCTCGATGAACCTGGTACAGTGAGGGAGTCGTAACTCCGCCGATATCAAATCTGTTGCAGTCTGAAGGAAGATGGCCGCCACAGCTTTAAAGTGGAGAGAGTGGTCCCCGGTGAAGTGAAAAGGACAGAAGCTGGCCGGGAAGAACGGAAAGAGATCATGGAGATTGGAGCCAAAGACCAGGGTGAGTGCTCGACTCAGTGAGACAGCAACCCACGAGCAGAGCGTGCCAGCTCGGAGCCAGTATGGGCAGTAAGGGCTGCAACTGGCCTGACTGTCTCCCAGGTTCTTGATTATTGTCCAGTGGGTAATATGTAAGTGAAGGGGTGGGGAGGTGAGAGGACAGGATCAGGCTCATCTTTGATGCCCTGAGCAGTTGAATATCCCACTGAAACTCAGTCCCCACTTGAAGAATGGAATTGTGTGGAACTGGTGCCCTTGTGGGATTCGACCGCCCCAGGTGGTGGGGCCGGCATTGAATGAAGGAGATGGAGTGGGTGGTTTATTTCCCGACCCACCAACCATTCACATGGAGGAAGGGGAGGTGTCAGGCAGATCTGCTGCATGATTGGAAGAAGCTTGACCTTTAGCCTTTTCTACCATGCAGTGAGGCGGAGAAAAGCCAGATGGAGAGGAGAGGAGGAGCGGAAGCTGCTGCCGGAGGACGAGCTGGCCGACAGGATGCAGGCTCTGAAAGAAAGCCCCAGAGAGGAAGGCAAGCCTGCGGGGCAGGGAGACGGCCCTCTGCCCGGTCAGGACCCCCTCAAGTGGTTCGGAATCCTGGTGCCGCAGAGCTTAAGGCTCGCTCAGACTTCGTTCAAAGAGGGTATGGATCTTGCAGCCTTAATCCGTAGAAGGTGGCTGGGATGGGGAAGGTGGGGGGGGGGGGTTGCAATGGGGAGTCTGGAGCAGCAAGGCTGTGAGAAGGCAGGACAAGGGAGCCTGTAAGAGAGGGGAGTGAGACACAGGGCAGAGAGTCTTTGAGAGGCAGGAGAGGAAGTGTGTGAAGCGGGGGCAGCGTGCGAGGAGGAGAATGGAGCAACGGGCGGCGAGCGGGTGGCAGAGCACGGTCAGGGGGGCAGTGCGCGAGGAGAGGAGGGAGCATGGTGGTGGGGCGGGGGGGAAGAGAGTGCACAAGGAGAGGAGGAGTGCGCGAGGAGAGGGGGACAGTGCACGAGGAGATGGGGGAGCGCTGTTGTGGGTGGGGAGGCAGAGCAGAGAATTTGAGGGAGAAAACGCAGGGAAGCAGCGAATCTGTAGGAGAGAGACTGAGCAATGAATAGGTCCGGGAGAGTGGAAGCTGTGAGGGAGAGTGATCAGGGGAGCTGCAAAGCAATGGGGTGTTTGTGACGGAGGAGAAAGGGAGGCAGCAGGGAGTTTGTGAGGGAGGAGCGAGAGAGAGGGAGAGCAGGGAATCAGCAGGAGGGGAGGAAGAAAGTGAATATTATCTGAGAAGCGGGAGAGAACAGGGAACTTGTAAAGGAGAAGCTGAGGGAGAGACCAGGAAATCAGAAGGAGAGAGTTGTGGTAATTGTGAGTGAAGAGTGTGGAATGGGGATGTAGAGCGTCTAATCTGTGGAGAGGGAAGATAGTTGGGAATTGCTCTGAGGGACAGAGCGAGAGGTGGGTAGTCTGGTGAGAGCGAGGGAGACAGCTCAAAATCTGAGGGGAGATGGTGGGACAGGTTTTTGAAGTATATGAGGGTGTTGGGCATTTGGGGAAAGACAGCAGAATGGGAGAAGAGGGAAAATCAAAGTTGTAAGTTTATTTTTATGTTTTTGCTCTCAGTACTGTACCTGCATCACCAGTGTGTTTCTCTCTCGCTTCTGACACGTGCTTTTGCTCTCCGTGCTGTCTCCAAGTGGCTTGGGCATTTTTTTGGAGACAACATTTCTTTCCTCCTCATGTACTGTCTCTGGCGTGCAAGTCTTCATGCTTACTATGTCTCTGCATGACCCCACATATTTCTGCTGCTGTCTGACACGCGTGTGTTATTTGCTCTCTGTTGCTCATTGTGCCTTTTCTTCTCCTCACCCCCCCCCCCCCCCCTCCCCCCACTATTTTTCCCAGTTATGGAGGTCGCAGCTGAGGTAGCAACACTCCAGAGCAGCCTGGTGAGCACCAAGGCAGAGTACCGGGCTCTACTGCAGCAGAAACAGAAACTTATCGGACACCAGAGCAAGTGACGAGACGAACTTCCTTCCGGCCAACCCCCGAAAGTCAGAGGTCAGCATCTCCCAGAACATCCTCCGCGCACCCCCACAGATGATGATTGCCCCCTCCAGCCGTGAAAATCTCTCCCGTGTAGTTGCGTTTTAGTTTAAAATCTTCGTTTTGTAACTTTCACAAGCGTTAGATAGAAAGCAACTTGGACATTGACACCCACAGGAGTTTGGATTAAAGATCTGGGGAGGGTCCACAGGTGGGCTTTCAGTGGCAGTCTGGTGTCACAGTAAGTTTGCACACAATCCTTTTCCATCTGGGGTCTGAGTTTCAATACAGGCTTCAGTGACAGGGTGAAAGTGCGTTCTGTCCGCTCCCAGTTCAGATTTGTGACTCAATTCAATCAGTTCTCAGGTCGTGTAGGGTCACAACATAAAGGTGCCTGCAATTGGCAGCGTCACTCAGAGACTGCAGGGTCGCTCTACACTGTCCCCATCAAACACTCCCCAGGACAGGTACATCACGGGGGTTAGATACAAAGTAAAGCTCCCTCTACACTGTCCCCCATCAAACACTCCCAGGACAGGTACAGCACGGGGATTAGATACAGAGTAAAGCTCCCTCTACACTGTCCCCCATCAAACACTCCCAGGACAGGTACAGCACGGGGATTAGATACAGAGTAAAGCTCCCTCTACACTGTCCCCCATAGAGTGCACTGTCTTCAGCAGTGTGACAGTTTTCCATTTCCCACTCCAGTGCCTGGCAGTGGACTGGCATTGCCTTATTTCTTTAGTAGATGATTGAATCCCAACCATCTGGACTACATTTGATCCCAGCCTCCAACCATTAACAACCAGTGTTTAACCCACTGTGGACCCTCGTGTTTCCAAGACCGTTAATGAGGGCTGCAGTCTTTACGCAGGACACGGACATCTTCAGCACTGAGTATGAACTTTCAACTTTATTGTGAGGATGATTATATGACAACACTAATATGGGACAATGCTGAGGACTGTGAAATAGTTGGCTGTTGGCTTTAATCGTTGCAGTTTGCATTTGATGTGTGAGAGGTTCCTAATTGTTTGAGAAAATAAATCTCGAGAGGCTGGATTGTTTTTGTGTGGACTGCCTAGCGTGATGTCGAGCTGCGCAGACCTGGAGTAGGCCCAGTTCTCTCTCGCTGTCTCTCTGGCCTTTGCTAAATAGCCAGGGTAGTGGGACGAGCTGTAGCATTTGGCGCAGGCGCAGCTTAGATTGGGGAGAGGTATACCAATCAGCCACGTTCCTGCTCTTAATTGGTCTCCAGTGACCCTTGCTGGCAAGAGTATGTGGGCTGGGATTGGGTGGCCGGGGTCTACAGAGGTTTGGGCCTGGCTTTGATACCCTGTCTGAGGTTGGGTAATCTCGGCCCACCCATAAAGAATGGACCATCGGGTGAGGTCCAGGGAGAAGGTAAGTAAACTTCAGAACCTGCGGCCCCCTCCCCACCAACCCAGAAAGAGTTGGTGCCTTGGGAAGTGAGGGAATTGTAGAGGAGGGGAGAGGGCAATGAGAGAGGCTGTGGTGTCTGGAGGAGAGGGGATGAGGGAAGTTTTCACATGTTCTGGGGTTACTTATAAATACAGAAGCACTTGCCCATTTTGTCACTTTGAGTATGCTTTTCCTTGAGCAGGGCCAAGTGTAGCCTTCAGGTGAAGTAGGGATAAATGGACTTGGGGTGGGTTATTTAATCAGGTTGTGCAAACTATATATAAGTGTTGAATTACTCAGTGGGTTAGGCAGCATTTGTGGGGAGAAAAACATTGTTAACGCTTCAGGTCACTGACCTTTTGATAGGTTAATCTGATTGATTTGAAAGGTGAACTCTGTTCTTTCTCCCCACAGATGCTGCAAGATGCCGGTTGAGTAGTTCCAGCATTTTCGATGTTTATTTCTGATTTCCAGCATCTGCAGTATTTTGCTTTGTGTGGACTATATTCTGCGTTCAATTTAAAATAGCGCATTCTGACCTTAATTTTATATCACACAATGGCAAAACCTGGGGTATTTGGAAAGTGCAGCAGTAGAGTTAGCTGGATCATAGGCAGTTCTCAGCGGTGCAGGCTGAGGGACAGTCTCAGTACCAACAGGGGCAGGGGAGTGCAAATAATCTATGGCACGCTTGCATAAAGAAGTCTCCATTATAAGTTTGGTGTGACAGAGAGGAATCTGGGGTATCTCAGAGTGTGACAGTGAGTGGCGTGGGGAATTTCAGTGAGGGCGTAGCTTACCTCGGACGGTGTTACAGTGAGGGGCGTGGAGTCGACCAGATACTGTGGGAGTGCAGCACACCAGTGACTTCCAGTAAGGGGTATGGAGTATATCAGAGACTCATGTGGCATATGTCCCAGTGTTTGCAGTGAAGGGTGTGGAGTATATCAGAGTGTTATGGTGAAGAGTGTGGGGTATGTTAGAGTGCGTTATGGTGAGGTGTTTGTATTCCAAGGAGGGTGTTTAGGTGATTACAAGTAGTGGACGAGTATTTTAGTTGCTTTCCGATAGTTTCTTCAGCGGTACTCCATGAGCTGTCACTTCAGGTGCACGCAGTGACGTACTGCCCCTCCATTCCACCAAAGTAGGAGCGCTCCCACTCGCTCATCAGCTCAAAATGCAGGGGTCGCTGACAGAAGCTGCAGGTTGCCGAGGACAGGGACTGGATGGGGAGCCCCACCTCCTTCCAAGCATCAACCAGGCAATCTGGAAAAAAAGAAACAAGAGACGACTTACGAGGACAGGTGAGAGAAACTGGGACATTCTTCATCGGAACAAAGAAGGTGAAAAGGAGATCTGATAGAGGGGCTCAAAGTTAGGAGGGGTTTTGATACAGTAAATCAGAGACAAACTATTTCCACTGGTCGCGAGTCAGTAACGAGGGTGCATCAGTTTAAGGTTGCCACGTAAAAAATGAAGGGCGAGGGTGGGGGGAAGATTTTTTGGCAGTTTTTTGAATGTGGAATGAATATGTGACCTGTAATAGTGGGGAAAACAGAATTCAGGATAGACTTAAAGAAGTGGAGAAATATTTCTGCAACAACACCTTTCACATGTTTAGCGGGGCTTGAACCCACACTCTGAAGTGGCTGCTGGTGATATCTGTGGACAAATGTTTAATGTGTCTAATGAAATTATCCGGTCCACCCTGGGCAGGAAATGTCATGTTGCACTAATGTGTTGGGCTGGCATCTGTGAAGCTTCCAGCACTGATTTATCAGTAACACCCTGAGTGCTGGAGTCTGGTTCTTTGCCCCTACCAGATCTCTCTTCTCTGCGCTCCTAATTCCTCCTCTGGCTGTGTGAGCGGACGTATGTCTACATGGTACAGGGCTGAGTGTCGCAGCCCAACACGATCCCGTTTCCTCCTCCTCCTCCTCCTCACATACAGGAAGTCCCCTAGAAAGTGGCCAAGAACAAGAAATCCAAACTGGATTTCAAACCCAATTTAAATGCCCCCTTACTGACACAGCCACCGAGATCAGGCAACCCTGGGGTCTCCCTTCCTCACTCTGTTTGCACTTCTCCGTTACTCACCCACGAAGTAGCCCATCATCTGGGGTTCGTGATGCGGGGAGGGGGCAAGTCGAAGGAGCTCCTCTCCCCGGGGCACAGTCGGGTAGTTGATGGCCTGTACGTAGACGTCATGTCGACTCATCATGATGTTGCTAATCTCCGTGTTCTTTGCAGCATCGCATACCTTCAGAAGAAGCAGCAACCAGTTAAAACCAATAGCTTCCACCCCTCTCGGATATCATCCTTCCATAATATGACGCTCCCATTGTCCACCCCTCTCGGGGTTTGTTCAATGGCTACAGTCGTCAAACCGCAACCACTCTTCCTGATGATCCTTCCACTTTCTCGGTTACAAAATATTTCCTGGCATCTATCCTAAAATTGCCCTTTGCACCCTGACCCTGTGCCCTTTTCTGCTTGCTGTTGTGGGATATCTGGGAGTATTTTTCAGCTTTATCTTGTGTGTGTCATATCTTTCTCGAAGGTTCCCCCTCTGAGACATCTCTCTTGGGAGGCTGAAGAACCCTCAAATATCGAGTTCTCCTTGTTCTTCCTTCCGACGCTGGGATTCTTCTGTCTGGTTTCTCTGTGTTGTAATTGGAACAGTCCCTGATACCCGAGGAGCTATCTGACCAGGGCACTTTACTGTGTCAGAATGATTTCTGGAGGGTGTAACACAGCTGTTTTGTAAACATACCCCATTTGGAAACAAACGAACTTATTAGCGAGAGACACCATTGTTTTGTGAAGGGGAGGTTGTGTCTTACTAATTTGATTGAGTTTTTTGAGGAAATGACGAAGATGATTGATGAAGGAAGGGCAGTGGATGTTATCTATATGGACTTTAGTAAAACCTTTGACAAGGTCCCGCATGGCAGACTGGTACAAAAGGTGAAGTCACACGGGATCAGAGGTGAGCTGACAAGATGGATACAGAACTGGCTCTGTCGTAGAAGACAGAGGGTAGCAGTGGAAGGGTGCTTTTCTGAATGGAGGATGTGACTAGTGGTGTTCCGCAGGGATCAGTGCTGGGACCTTTGCTGTTTGTAGTATATATAAATGATTTGGAGGAAAATGTAGCTGGTCTGATTAGTAAGTTTGCGGACGACACAAAGGTTGATGGAGTTGCGGATAATGATGAGGATTGTCAGAGGATACAGCAGGATATAGATCGGTTGGAGACTTGGGCGGAGAAATGGCAGATGGAGTTTAATCCGGACAAATGTGAGGTAATGCATTTTGGAAGATCTAATGCAGGTGGGAGGTATACAGTAAATAGCAGAACCCTTTGGAGTATTGACAGGCAGAGAGATCTGGGCGTACAGGTCCACAGGTCACTGAAAGTGGCGACTCAGGTGGATAAGGTAGTCAAGAAGGCATACGGCATGCTTGCCTTCGTCGGTCGGGGCATAGAGTATAAAATTTGGCAAGTCACGTTGCAGCTGTACAGAACCTTAGTTAGGCCACACTTAGAATATTGCGTGCAATTCTGGTCGCCACACTACCAGAAGGACGTGGAGGCTTTGGAGAGGGTACAGAGGAGGTTTACCAGGATGTTGCCTGGTCTGGAGGGCATTAGCTATGAGGAGAGGTTGGATAAACTCGGATTGTTTTCACTGGAACGACGGAGGTGGAGGGGCGACATGATAGAGGTTTACAAAGTTATGAGCAGCATGGATAGAGTGGATAGTCAGAAGCTTTTTCCCAGGGTGGCAGAGTCAGTTACTAGGGGAGATAGGTTTAAGGTGCGAGGGGCAAAGTTTAGAGGGGATGTGCGAGGCAAGTTTTTTTTTTTACACAGAGGGTGGTGAGTGCCTGGAACTTGCTGCCAGGGGAGGTGGTGGAAGCAGATACGATAGCGACGTTTAAGAGACATCTTGACACATACATGAATAGAGGGATATGGGCCCCGGAAGTGCAGAAGGTGTTAGTTTAGGCAGGCATCAAGATCGGCGCAGGCTTGGAGGGCCGAATGGCCTGTTCCTGTGCTGTACTGTTCTTTGTTCTTTGATCAGTTAATACGTGCTTTCACATCATCTCAGTGTTTGGAAATGGTGAACAACAGCTAACTAATGACCAAAAACACCCAGAATGTCTTTCAAAGCCCACCCTTGGACTTGATGCTCCTCCCGTTCCTACACCCAGTAACGCAGCACGTTGCATTTGTCTGTGCTGAACTTCATTTACAGCCGATCAGCCCAGTTGATAGGTTAATTGGCCATGATAAATTGTCACTAGTATAGGTAGGTGGTAGGGAAATATAGGGACAGGTGGGGATGTTTGGTTGGAATATGGGATTAGTGTAGGATTAGTATAAATGGGTGGTTGATGTTCGGCACAGACTCGGTGGGCCGAAGGGCCTGTTTCAGTGCTGTATCTCTAATCTAATCTAATCTAGTTCCAAACTCTTGTCGAGCTCCCTTTATACGACCTTGGTTGCTTCTGTCAGCCCCACTTCCTTTTCCAGTCAACCTGTGATGTCATTTCAGAAGCATCCAAGGTCCTTCAGACAGGGTCAGGTTAAAAGGTACAGTGATGGCCCTGTTATTGAGAGCGTAGTGAGGCATATCCCTGTGTCGCTGATTACACAATGATTTTACCTTGACCTGGTGTCAATTCCTTTCCGGTGAGATTAGTCTAGCCCTGTGTCACTGGTTACACGGTGACATTACCCTGACACAGGCCAGCGTCACTAGTTGTACGGTGAGCTTACCCCCCGGTCCAGTGTCAGTGGTTCAGTAGCGAGGTGATGCTGATCACTTACCCGAATGGGGATGATGTGGCTGGGGCAATTGATGACCGGCAGACCTGCGTCCATCAGCAGCTGCCGCATGTACCTGACGTTGCGCTGGTGAGAGCGGCGCAGCACTTGACCTTCCTCGCTTTTTAAGATGCGCACGGACTCCAAGGCGCCCGCCAGCACCATCGGCGGCAGCGCTGTGGTGAAGATGAAGCCTGCGGCGTAGGATCGTACCGCATCAGTGAGCGAGGCTGTGCTGGCAATGTAGCCGCCCACGCAGCCGAAGGCTTTACCTGGAAAGGATGAAGCATTTTAACGTTCAGTTTCAGCCCCTCGATACGGGGTGGTGGGGGAGGGGTGTAAATAACCCACCGAGTGTCCCAGGTTCCATCATGTACCTCCTCCAGAGCCTTCCCGGTGGCTATTCACTCACTCATACATATATACTTAGTCATGTGAGGCGAGGGGGTGGGGGGTGGGGGGGGGGGAATTGACCATTAGTGATGGTCTGAGCACAGCCACCATGTATGAGTTTAGATACTGAGTATCAGCAGTCTGTTCAACCACATCATCACCCAGACTGCTGCTGTTCTCTACTTGGTGTTCAAGTAGTAGGAATCATTGGAGAGGCATCAGGAGCAGCAACCGTTCTGGCCTTCCAACTCCGAGGTGTTGAGACCTGTTGCGGTATCCCGTTTCCCCTTAACCTTCTCTGCTGTGAGGAGCACAATCACAACTTCTGTAGTCTCTCCACGTAATAGAAGTCCTGTATTGGACGTAAATGTAGGGGGTGTGATCAAGAAGTTTGCAGATGACGCAAAGGTTGGCCGTGTGGTTGATAGCAAGGAGGATAGCTGTAGGCTGCAGGAAGATATCGATGGTCTGGTCAGATGGGCAGAAAAGTGGCAAATGGAATTCAACCCAGAGAAGTGTGAGGTGATGCATTCGGGGAGGTCAAGCAAGGCAAAGAAATACGTGATTAATGGGAAAATACTGAGAAGTGTGGAGGAAGTGAAGGACCTTGGAGTGAATGTCCACAGATCCCTGAAGGTAGCAGGACAGGTCGATAAGGTGGTTAAGAAGGCATATGGAATCCTTCCCTTTATTAGCCGAGGTATAGAATATAAGAGCAGGGAGGTTATGCTGGAACTGTATAACTCATTGGTTAGGCCACAACTTGAGTACTGTGCGCAGTTCTGGTCACCTCATTACAGAAAGGATGCAGTTGTACTAGAGAGGGGAGGAGATTTACGAGGATGTTGCCAGGACTGGAAAAATGCAGCTATGAGGAAAAATTGGATAGACTGGGGTTGTTCTCCTTGGAACAGGGAAGGCTGAGGGGAGATCTGATTGAGATGTACAAAATTTTGAGGGGCCTGG
Source organism: Heterodontus francisci (assembly GCF_036365525.1). Lineage (NCBI taxonomy): Eukaryota > Metazoa > Chordata > Chondrichthyes > Heterodontiformes > Heterodontidae > Heterodontus > Heterodontus francisci. The sequence goes on from NC_090419.1 coordinate 11,917,145, forward strand.
ATAGAGTGGAGGTGAAGGGTCTATTCACCTTAGCAGAGAGGTCAGTGCCGAGGGGGCATAGATTTAAAGTGATTGGTAGAAAAATTAGAGGGGAGATAAGGAAAAACTTTTTCACCCAGAGGGTGGTGGGGGTCTGGAACTCACTGCCTGAAAGGGTAGTTGAGGCAGAAACTCCCCAACTCATTTAAAAGGAGTTTGGACATGCACCTCAAGTGCCATAACCTGCAGGAAGTGGGATTATACTGGGTGGCTCGTTTTCAGCCAGCACAGACGCGATGGGCCAAGTGGCCTCTTTCTGTGCCGTAAACGTTCTATGATTCTATGCCTGGTTGGATTCTGTTAAGTCTCCAAGGCCATGACTCCCTTCCTGGAAGTGCTGCCCAGAATTGGCCGTAATACTGCAGTGGGTCCTAACCAGTATTTTTAATAGAGGTTCAGCATAGCTTTCTTGTTTTTCTACTCTCTGCCTCTATTTATAAAACCAAGGATCCTGTATGTCAATTTAACAGCCTTCTCACCTTGTGCTGGCACTTTTGAAGATTTGTGTACATAACACCCCCCAGGTCTCACTGTTCCAACACCTCTTTTAAAATTGTGCCATTTATTTTGGTTTGCCCCTCCTCATTCTTCCTACCAAAATGTATCACTTCACACTCCTCTGCGTTAAACTGTATCTGTCCTGTGTCTGCCCATTTCTCCAGTCTGTCTGTATCCCCCCTAAAGTCTCTCACTATGCTCCTCACTGTTGACTATATTTCCGGGTTTCATATCACTTGCAAATTTTGAAATTATGCCCTGTATACTCAAGTCCCTAATATGTATGAAAAAATTAGTCATCCTAACACTGACACCCAGGAAACACCACTATATACTTCCCTCCAGGCTAAAAAAAAACAGCCATTCACCACAACTCTGCTTTCTGTCCTTCAGCCAATTTCATTTCCGTGCAGCCACTGTCCTTTTAATCCCGTGAGCTTCAATTTTGCAAACATTTTTAATATGGTATTTCATTAAATCCCTTTTCAGGCACTACCCTGATCGACCCTCTGTTACTTCATCAAAAATAAAACTCAATCTAATTAGATTTGCCTTTAACAAATCCATGCTGGCTTTCATTTATTAACCCACACTTTTCCAAGCGCCAATTAGTTTTGTCCCGGGTTATTGTCTCCGGAAGGTACCGCCGTCGGGCCCTGCTTTGTCCCTCTTCCCTTTTTTGATCAAGAATGTAACATTTGCAATCCTCTAGTCCTCTGGCATCACTGCCATTTCTAAGGAGGATTGGAAAATTGTGACCAGAGCCTCCGCAATTTTCACCCTCGCCTCCCTCAGCAACCTGAAATGCAACCCACCTCGACCCGATGTCTTTTCTGCTTTCGGCCCTGCCAACCTTTTAAATACCTGCTCTTCATCTGTTGCCCTCTTTTTACTGTGGCATTGACAGCACCCTCTTCTTTAGTGTAAACTGATGCAAAGTACTCATTTAGTACCTCAGCCATGCCCTCTGCCTCCACAGGAAGATCTCCTTTTTGGTCCCTAATTGACCCCACCCTTTGTTTACCTACCGTTTTACTATTTATAATTTTTTATGCGTTCATGGGATGTGGGCATCGCTGGCTAGCACAGCATTTATTGCCCATCCCTAATTGCCCTTGAGAAGGTAGTGGTGAGCTACAAGACCTCTTTGCCCCTCTTGTGGAATCATAAACCAGTTACAGCACAGAAGGAGGCCATTTGACCTGTTATATTCATGCCAGCTTTCTGCAAGAGCAGCTCGCCTGGTCCCACTCCTCTGCCTTTTCCCTGGAGTCCTGCAAATTTTTTCTCTCCAAATGGGAACTGGATAATTATTTGAAGGTCTCGATTGACTCTGCCTCCACCACACTCTCAGGCAGTGCATTCCAGTTCCTAACCGCTCACTGCGGTTGCTTCTTTTGCCAATCACCTTAAATCAGTGTTCGCTGGTTCTCAATCCTTCTGCCAATGTGAACAGTTTCTCCCTATCTACTCTGTCCAGACCCCTCATGATTTTGAACACCTCTATCAAATCTCCTCTTAATCTTATCTGCTCCAAGGAGAACAGCCCAGCTTCTCCAATCTATCCACGTAACTGGCGCCCCTCATCCCTGGAACCATTCTTGTGAATCTTTTCTGAACGTTCTCTAATGCTTTAGCATCCTTCCGAAAGTGTGGTGCCCAGAACTGGATACAATAGGCCGAACCAGTCTTTTACACAAGTTTATCACAACTTGTGTGCTTTTGTACTCTTATGCCCCTATTTATAAAGCCCCAGGATCCTGTATGCATTATTAGCTGTATTCTCAACCTGCCCTACCACCTTCCACCTTCAATGATTTGTGTGTATATAGCCACAGTTCCTCTGTTTCTGCTCTCTTCATTTCCTTCGTCAGTTTTCTTCTGCACTTCCTGTATACAGCTTGACTCTTTACAGTATTATGAAGCTGCTGTTTTGTCATAAGCCTCCTTGTATCTGTTTCATTTTAATCTCTCTTTAATCGTCCAGGGAGCTCTAGCTTTAGATGTCCTCCTTGGGAATGTGTCCTGCCTGTTCTTGAACTATCTCCTATGAAGGACTCCCATTGCTCATTTACTCTTTTACCTTCCAGTCTCCCTGGACTAGATTCCTTTTCAACTCACTGAAGTATAGCCCTCCTCCAGTTGAGTATCTTCACACTTTATCTTTCCTTGTCCTTTTCTATAAGTACTGTAAATGTAATGATGTTGTGAACACTGTACCCCAAATGCTCCCCCATATCCACCGCTTACCCCACTTCATTCCCCAGGACTATATCCACCACTGCTTCCTTCGTTGTTGGGCTGGAAAAAACACTGATCAAGAAAGTTCTCCTGTACACATTTCAGGAATTTCTCCTCCTCCTTTGCCTTTTACACTGTTATTTTCCCATTGTTATTTCCTATCCCGTTAAAATAATGGAATCCCTCCCCCCCTGCATTATCACGAACATTCCTGCGACTTTCTGCAGTTTTCCTGCAGATTTGCTCCTTGATCTCCTTCCCACTGTTTGACCATCACCCATCGGTGTAATAACTCCTGTATTCTTTCATTGCGTTCCTCCCCTAATAAACAAGCCCTGGCCCTCAACAATGGGCACAGCACAACCGTGGCACTGACTCACCGAGTGTTCCCGATATGATGTCTATTTTGTGCATGATGCCATCCCGCTCTCCAATCCCGGCTCCGTGAGTTCCGTACAGTCCCACTGCGTGCACCTCGTCTACAAAAGTGATGGCTCCATATTTGTGAGCGACATCACACAGCTCCTCCAATGGACAGATACCACCTGGGCGACAGGAAGTGGACAGTTTACTGGCTGGTTTCAAACACTCTACAGTCAGGCCACGAGTGACCCTTACCATGAATAAACAGCGGCTCTGCCCAGTCAGGCAGCGAATGACCCTTTTCCGTGAATTAACAGTCATTCTGTACAGTTAGACAATGAGCGATCATTACCTTGCTGAATAAATCCATAAAGGGCAGGGCAGACTTGCATCGCCTCTGAAAAGTTAGTGTTTCTTTGCCAACCTAACTCCACAACATCCTGCTTCGCATCCGTACATGTTCCAATGCGCAGCTACCAGATTAGGAGACTGTGCAATAGTCGATTAACCCTCTACCTTACAGGGATACTGAGACCAATTATAGTGCTGCCCACCCCCGCCACCCCCATCTTCAGACAACGAGTTTTGGCTAGCGCCCAGATACAAACACACGTCTCTCCAGCAGGAGTCTCCTGGTTGTAACAGACAGCAGAACCATGGACTCATTTTTCCACCCTCCCTGTAGCCCAGGCTCACTGAAGAGTTTTAGACCTCCCATCACCACAGATGCACTGGCTGACCAGTTGGTGTTCCCTGCTCCTCAGTCAGACAGAGAGGAGATCTTCATACAATCTTGGCTGACTCCCAGGGCACTACAGAGGGAGTGCTGCACTTTCCGAGGTGTCGTCTTTCGGATGAGAGGTTTGTCTGTTCACTTGGATGTCAAAGTGCAAGGTCCCTCCCCTCAGGAAGGAGGGCTCGTAAAATGACACAGCCAAAGTGGCTTCTCGAGCGGAAAGGTTCGACCTAACGCATAGGAGTTGCTAGATGATGATAATGGAGCTGATGTCTATTCACAGCAATCAATTAGTCTGCAACAAACCCAAACATGAGGTGAGGAAAACACCACTGATGAGAAACTTTGGGAACCCTACGCCCAAGTCACCTGTCGATCCCAAGCAGTTACCACAGTCACGTCATGAATTACTAGTATCTCAAAATAATTTCTGAATGAAGCAATGAAAAGCTGCTATTCCATATTTAACTATTTGGCACCGACACTTGGCTCCCTCCTTTTCTCCTTGTACCATGATCTCTAGGGCTGGCACATTGGCGTTGCGTCTGATTCCTTACCATCCATTGAATGCACAGTCTCAAATGCGACAATTTTAGGGGTCTTTGGGTCTGACTCCCTCAGAAGCTGCTCCAGGTGTTCGACGTCATTGTGCCGGAAGACAAACTTCGGCACTCCGCTGTTCCTGATCCCCTGGATCATGGACGCATGGTTCCCAGCATCCGAGTAAATCTCACAGCCTGCAGGATTCAAACAGTCTCTTAACCATTTTGCTTATTGTGGAGTTAGTTGTCACACTTCAAGTAAACAGGAAGTCGAGGCTCATCAACTCTCCCTCTCACTGTCTGTCTGTTGCGCGCTGTCTCTCGCTTTGCTTCACTTCCTCTCTTGCCCCTCTATTTATTTCTCTCCCTGCTCTCCTCGCTGTGTCTTCTGTTGTGTGTCTCTCTCTCTCTTTCTCTCTCTCTCTCTCTCTCAGGCCCACTCTCTCCCTATCCCTCTCTGTCTATCTCTCTGTCTCCCTTTCTCTGTCTATCCCACCTTCGCCCCTTCTCCTCTCCAAGTAATAGTTCATCTCTGAGTTCCCTGTCCTATACCTGGAAGCAGTTTGGCCAAAGTGAAGAGAGTTGAGTCGTTCGCCACGTAACAGGATGTGAAGAGAAGGGCAGCATCCTTTTGGTGAAGGCTGGCCAGCTCTGATTCCAGGTCCACGTGGAACTTGCTGGTTCCGGAGATGTTGCGAGTCCCGCCAGCTCCTGCACCGTACTCCTGTACCGTGTCCCTGCAGACAGCAGAGTAAGCAGTGTTTACATATCATGCAGAAGCTGCATTTACATGTGGCCCTAAATTACTTCACGGCCAATGACGTGCAATCACTGTCATGTAGGCAAATGCAGAAGGCAACGTGTGCACAGCAAGATTCAACAAACAGCAGCACAATGAATGAGCAGTTTGGTGTTGGCTGAGGGAGGGGTGTTGGCACCAGGACAATATCCCTCCCCTCTCTTCCAATAGTCTGCTGGGAGGTTAAATGTTTGCAGGGCTGGTAGTCATTTGGGTCACATTTCTAAACTTCTCAAATATAGCGGTCAATTTTCTTTACTGTTCGATAAGGGGACCCAGGACCAAGTCCGTTCTTCAGGTTAAAAAAAAGTGTTAGAGCATGGGGGACGAGTGAAGCAGGGCCTGCAGACATCATTACGTAAGAAATAGCAGCAGGAGTAGGCCATTCAGCCCTTCGAGCCTGATCCGCCATTCAATATGATCTTGGCTGAACCTCTACCTTAACTCACTTTCCCACAGAACCTGATGAAGGGTCGCTGACCTGAAACGTCAACTCTGCTTCTCTCTCCACGGATGCTGCCAGACCTGCTGAGTATTTCCAGCATTTCTTGTTTGTGTTTCAGAAAAACCCAGGTTGCCACGCAAGTTAGTCATGTGACTAGCTGGTCTGACCACGTCTTGTTTGTGGATTCTCTTGTCTAAGCCAACCTTTGAATGTCTCTTCGTACACACAATGCCTGGTGCTCAAAGTCTACTGTGGGTTAAATTGGAGCAGGGATAGCCCCTTTGTCCCTCCAAGCACTGTCTGTTAGTATGCAAATGTTTTATCCAGCCACGGCTGATCTGTTTAACAAGTCATTTCCTCGCTCCAGCGACAGTTTAAAATCAATGTTCATAGGACAAAATTAATATGCTCATTCTTGGCAGTTGGGGGCCTGTATGACACAGGCCATTTGGCCCATTCATCCCATGTCGCAACTGTCAGGTTGAGGTGATAATTAACCCCCTCTGCCTGCATAGTTGTAGTGCCTCCCTCCCCATGTCCTGCTTCCTCCTGTGTAGCCACTTGCAATTACTGAAAAGGGGAGAGTTATGACGCATTCACCTTGGCCGAAACTCAGGAGTTTGCTGATCCTCTTGCAGCACTGTACCCATGACCTGGTGTTGACCCCACGGCTGCCAACCTCCTCAGCGATCTCCATCCAGCCTTGCTTGGTCAGGTGGGAAGAACTGTTTTGGCCATCGCTGCGGAGGGGACCTCCCACCTTTCCCTTGCAGCCTGGAGGAGCATCTGGAGGGAGGCATCACTAAACTATGGGGCCACCTTGTGTTTTGCCTCTGCCATCCTGCGGGATCTGTCTCCGGGGGATGGGGGTCAGGAGTCACTGAAACACCAGTCTCATTGGCTTTCATTACAAGAGGATTTGAGTATAGGAGTAAAAATGTCTTATTGCAATTATATAGAGCCTTGATGAGACTGCACCTGGAGTATTGTGTGCAGTTCTTGTCTCTTTACCTAAGGAAAGATATTCTTGCCTTAGAGGGAGTGCAACGAAGGTTCACCAGACTAATTCCTGGGATGGAGGGATTGTCTTGTGAGGAAAGATTAAATAGGCTGGGCCTTTATTCTCTGGAGTTTAGAAGATTGAGAGGTGATGTCATTCAAATATACAAAATTCTTACAGGGTTCGACAGGGTTGATAGAGAAGGGCTGTTTCCACTGGCTAGGGGAGTCCAGAACCAGGGGACACAGTCTCAGCATAAGGGGAGAATTTCTTCACTGAGGGAGGTGAATTTTTGGAATTCTCTGCCCCTGAGGGTTGTAGAGTCTCAATCGTTGAGTATGTTCGAGACGGAGATCGATAGATTTCTACCTATTAAAAATATCAAGGGTTACGGAGATAGTGCAGGAAAATGGTGTTGGAGTAGAAGATCAGCCATGATCTCATTGAATGGCAGAATGGGCTTGAAGGGCTGAATGGCCTACGCCTGCTCCTGTTTCTTATGTTGGCATTTGTGCTCCACAAGCCTCCTCCTGTCTTTCCCCATCTAACTCTATCAGCATAACCCTCAATTCCCTTCTACTTCATATGCTTATCTAGCCTCCCCTTAAATACATCGATACTATTCACCTCAACCACTCCCTGTGGTAGTGAGTTTCCCATTCTCACCACTCTCTGGGGAAAGGAGTTTCTCCTGAATTCCCCATTGGATTTATTACTGACTGTCTTATATTGATGGCCCCCTAGTTCTAGTCTGCCCCGCAAGTGGAAACATCTTCTCTCTATCCACTCTATCAAATCTTTTCATTATTTTAAAGACCTCATTAGGTCACCCTCTCAGCCTTCTCTTTTCAAGAGCAAAAAGCCCCAGCCCCCTCTTCATCTCCGTACAGCAATAACCCCCACAGATCTGGTATCATCCTTGTAAATTTTTTTTTGCACCCTCTCTCGTGCCTCTATATTTTATAATATGGCGACCAGAATTATGCACAGTGCTCCAGGAGTAGTCTAACAAATGTTCCTTGCAAGTTTAGCATCGATTATTTACTTTTCAATTCTGGCCCTCTAGAGATAAACCCTAGTGCTTGCTTGTTCTTTTCTTCTGGCCTTGTTAACATGCCACTACTTTTAGTGATATGTATTTGTACCCTCAGATCCCTTTTTATTCGTTCCAGGGATGTGGGCGTCGCTGGCTATGCCAGCATTTATTGCCCATCCATAATTGCCCTTGAGAAGGTGGTGGTGAGCTGCCTTCTTGAACTGCTGCAGTCTATGTGAGGTAGGTACACCCACAGTGCTGTTAGGAAAGGAGTTCCCCAGCGACAGTGAAGGAACGGCTATATAGTTCCAAGTCAGGATGGTGTGTGGCTCGGAGGGGAACTTGCAGGTGGTGGTGTTCCTATGCATCTGCTGCTCTTGTCCTTCTAGGTGGTAGAGGTCGCAGGTTTGAAAGGTGCTGTCGAAGGAGCCTTGGTGAGTTGCTGCAGTGCATCTTGTAGATGGTACACACTGCTGCCACTGTGCGTCGGTGGTGGAGGGAGTGAATGTTGAAGGTGGTGGATGGGGTGCCAATCAAGTGGGCTGCTTTGTCCTGGATGGTGTCGAGCTTCTTGAGTGTTGTTGGAGCTGCACCCATCCAGGCAAGTGGAGAGTATTCCATCGCACTCCTGACTTGTGCCTTGTAGATGGTGGACAGGTTTTGGGGGAGTCAGGAGATGAGTTACTCACTGCTGAATTCCCAGCCTCTGACCTGCTCTTGTAGCTATGGTATTTATATGGCTGGTCCAGTTCAGTTTCTGGTCAATGGTAACCCCGAGGATGTTGATAGTGAGGGATTCAGCAATTGTAATGCATTGAATGTCAAGGGGAGCTGGTTTGATTGTGTTATGTCCTTTTGCTGCTGTACCCCATCTAGATTCTTAGTTTCTAGGTAATGTGCAACCTCCTTGCTCTTCTTGCCAAACTGTAATATCTCACTTTTATCTAAGTTGAAATGTATTTGCAAATTCTGCAGGTTTGTTCATAGCTCCTTGTAATTTGTTGCAGTCCTCCTCAGCGTTGACTATCCCTTGCAGTTTGGTGTCCTCTTCAAATTTAGAAATTCTGTTTTTGATTCCAAAGTCTGAATTGTGAATAATAGTGTTCCCAGCGGGAAACTTTCTGGAACACCACTTCCCACCTTCTGCCACTCTGAATAACTACCCTTTACCCCCCTCCTCTCTGCTTTTGCCCTTGAAGCCAGCTAGCTATCCATTCTGCTACCCCTTAAGTCCATATTCTCTGACTTTATCCAACAACAGCTTGCGTTTAAATAGTGCCTTTAACGTAATAAAACATCCCAAGGTGCTCCACAGAGGCATGATAAAACAAAATATGACAGCGCCACAAAAGTCTGACGAAAGGAAGTAAGATTTTGTAGACGGGAAGCGTATGGAGAGTCTTGGAGTTTGCGATGCAGGTCGGGAGATGCTCATATTCACAGTATGGCCAGAACTTTCCAATACAACCAACCGGCTGCGTGGGCTACCCACTATCGCACAAACTCAGAACATTGTCCCTACGTTCCCCCGTTTGTAGTCCTGTGCGTGGAAGTGTGTGAGGGCGCGGGTTTGCATCAGTTTGTGGATCTACTTACATGATTGCTTTCAGGACACCGGGGTGACTGCCCATCCCCAGGTAGTCATTGCTGCACCACACTGACACGTTCTTCTTTTCAGCTAGTGGCTCGGAGTAATATTCCGCTAATGGATATTCCTCTGCCTTTCTGTTCACGGTTTTAAACTCACGGTAAGTATGGTCATTCTTCTTTTCCTCAATCTTCTGCTCAAAGAATTCATCATAACCAAAAACGGGCAGCTCTGCCAACAAGAAATGTGAAACATTTGTTGTCGAACCAACCAGGATTAAAAACAACCAACTAACCAGTGAACCAAATTAATCAGCAATCAACTGAACTAACCAAACTAACTAACCAAGCCAGCAGCTTGACCAGCTTCCAAAACAAATAAAACAACAAAACAATGTTTTTTTATTCTTTCGTGGCATGTGGGTGTCACTGGCAAGAGCAACATTTATTGCCCATCCCTAATTGCCCTTGAGAAGGAGGTGGTGAGCTGCCTTCTTGAACTGCTGCAGTCTATCTGGGGTCGGTGCACCCACAGTGCTGTGAGGGAGGGAGTTCCAGGAGTTTGACCCAGCGACAGTGAAGGAACGGTGATATAGTTCCAAGTCAGGATGGTGTGTGACTTGGAGGGGAACTTGCAGGTTGTGCTTCTGCTGCCCTTGTCCTTCTAGGTGGTAGAGGTCGTGGGTTTGGAAGGTGCTGTCTAAGGAGGCTTGGTGAGTTGCTGCAGTGCATCTTGTAGATGGTACACACTGCTGCCACTGTGCGTCGATAGTGGTGGAGGGAGTGAATGTTGAAGGTGGTGGGTGGGGTGCCGATCAAGCAGGCTGCTTTGTCCTGGATGATGTCGAGCTTCCTGGGTGTTGTTGGAGCTGCACCCATCCAGGCAAGTAGAGAGCATTCCACCGCACTCCTGACTTGTGCCTTTGAGATGGTGGACAGGCTTTGGGGAGTCAGGAGGTGAGTTACTCGCTGCACATTTCCCAGCCTCTGACCTGCTCTTGTAGCCACAGTATTTATATGGCTGGTCCAGTTCAGTTTCTGGTCAATGGTAACCCCCAGGATGTTGATAGTGGGGGATTCAGCAATGGTAATGCCATTGAATGTCAAGGGAAGATGGTTAGATTCTCTCTTGTTGGAGATGGTCATTGCCTGGCACTTGTGTGGTGCGAATGTTACTTGCCACCTATCAGCCCAAGCCTGGATATTGTCCAGGTCTTGCTGCATTTCTACACGGACTGCTTCAGTATCTGAGGAGTTGCGAATGGTGCTGAACATTGTGCAATCATCAGCGAACATCCCCACTTCTGATCTTATGATTGAAGGAAGGTCATTGAAGCAGCTGAAGATGGTTGGGCCAAGGACACTACCCTGAGGAACACCTGCAGTGATGTCCTGGGACTGAGATGATTGACCTCCAACAACCACAACCATCTTCCTTTGTGCTAGGTACAGCTCCAACCAGTGGAGAGGTTTCCAGCTGATTGAATTGACCAACCAAGCTATCCAGCCAGCTAACCAAACTCTTCAGCTAACTAAACCAACCAACCACCGTAAGCGATCAACAAATGAAATAACCAAGCAGCTAATTTAATAAGCAAACAAATAACCAACCAGGCAGCCTGTGACCTGACCCAACCAACCATAAAGTGATGCAACCAAACGCTATTTAGAACCAAAGTAGCCATGCCACCAACTAGCCAACCAGCCAATCATACAACCAAATAACCACCAGTTAACCAACCCACCCAAATAGCCAAGTCAACACCAGTAACAATCAGCCAACAAAATCGTACGGAGGGTCAACGCAGACGCAAGCATATTGGGCAGAATGTTTCTGTGTCGAAGCTTCTGTGCATTTCGATCTATAAAATCAGCGACCATCCAATCAGCAAATTATGTAACCAAATACCAGCCCAAAAAAACCCCACAGCCAATCAAACTAACCAACCTTCTGCTCTGGAATATAAAATTGAGAGGACACAGCTAATAAAACCCGCAAGCCCCACACATACCCTTGGTCATGTTGTCCTGGAGAAGGTGGGTAACAGGCAAGCTGTCGTTGCAAACTGAAGGCAAAGAGTCTTGGAGCCTCTTAACCTGACGAGACTGCCAGCCAAAAGTCGCTGGGCTCTTGGAAGACTCTGGGAAAAGAGAATAGTTCAGTTGCACAATGTAACAGTTGACAAGAATGAACCCTTTCACCTGGACTGGACCACTAGCTCTCAATGATTACATCCACCCCATTCATTCTTGCATTCCTATGCTGTCAGCTGATTATTTTATCTTCTAATATTTCCATCAACCATGGCTCAGTTGATAACACTTTGGCCTTTGAGTCAGAAGGTTGCGGAATCAAGGCCCACACCAGAGACGTGAGGCCATAACCCAGACTGACACTTCTGGTGTTTTTTTTTAATTCATTCATGGGATGTGGGTGTTGCTGGCTAGGCCAGCAATTGTTGCCCATCCCTAATTGCCCCTTGAGAAGGTGGTGGTGAGCTGCCTTCTTGAACCTCTGCAGTCTATAGGGTGTAGGTACACCCACAGTGCTGTTAGGGAGGGAGTGCCAGGATTTTGACCCAGTGACACTGAAGGAACGGCGATATAGTTCCAAGTCAGGATGGTGTGTGGCTTGGAGGGAAACTTGCAGGTGTTCCTGTGCATCTGCTGCCCTTGTCCTTCGAGGTACAGAGAGGTCACGGGTTTGGAAGGTGCTGTCGTAGTTCTGAGGGAGTGCACAACAGTAATAGGTGCCTTCTTTCAGATAAGACGTTAAACAGAGGTCTCTGTCTGCTCTCTCAGGTGGAGGTAAAAGATCCCACAGCCACTATTTTGAATTTCTGTACGGTGTTCTGGACCAATATTTACCCCTGAGCCAACATCACTAAAATAGATTATCTGGTTTCTGCTGTTGGTGGGATCTTGCTGTACGCAAATTAGTTGTAAAACAGTTTAGGGCAGCCTGAGATTGTGGGAGGTGCTTTAGAAATGCAATTCTGTCTCTTATTAATAATTTCTCACTCCTCTATTTTTGGTTATTGGGATACAATGCAACAGGAGCTTTCATTGTACCATTTGAGCCTAAATAACGAGCCATGGTCATGGGCGCAACTGAGGGGACAGCGAGTTGCTTCAGTGCATCCTGTCAACAATGTACATTGCAACCTTCGTGCAGCAGTGGAGGAAGTGGGTGTTTAGCTTGTTGGACGGGTTGCCGATTGCTTTTACCTGAATGGCACCAAGCTTTTTGAGTGGTGTAGCAACATCCATCCAGGAAGTGGATTGTATTCTATCACACTCCAGTCCTGTGCTTTGTGGGTCATGGAGAAGATGTAGGGAGCCAGGAAGCTACTCACTGCCGAATACCCAGCCTCTGACCTGTTTTTCAAGCCACAGCATTAATGTAGCTGATCTAGTTGATTCTCCAATCAATAGCAATCCGCAGGATGTTGATGGTGGAGGATTTGACAAAGGTAATGCAGTTGACTGTCAAGGGGGAGGTGGTTCATCTCTCTCTTCTTGGAGCTGAGCATTGTTTGGCACTTGTGTTGTTTGAATGTTACTTGCCACACATCAGCCCAAGCCTGGATGTTGACCAGGTCTTGCCGCATGCGGGAATGGACTGCTTATTTATCTGAAGAATTACTAGCGGAACTGAACACTGTGCAGTTATTGTCAACAGACACCCCAACTTCTGACCTTTATCTTAACCCTTGGGGTATCGAAGACCTCGTTTAAGCCATCTCTTAACCCTCTAAGCTCGAACTGTGATTTCCAGTTTCTCATTGTACTGCCCCCACCATCTCTGATGCTTTGGAATCTGTGCTGCACCTTTTCCAGTCTGTTTAGTTTCTTCCTATAATGGGGTGTCCCAAAACCACATGCAGTGTTCCTAACTATGGGTTAAATCAACAACAACTTGCTTTTGTATTGCACCTTTTAACATAGAAAATGGCGCTTCCCCGAGGCGTGAGAAGACAGTATTGGTTGGCAAAGCAAAGGGCTGACTAAAAGCTTGGTCACAGATTTGGGTTTTGAGGAAGGTGGGTGCTGGTGTGAAGTGGTCCAGGAAGTAATTCCAGAGCAGGGAGCCTAGCAACTGAAGACACAGACACAAATGATGGGAAGGGAATGAGGGATGCACAAGAGGGCAGAATTAGAGGAACAGACAGTTCAGGCAGAGGGGGTTGTAGAACTGGAAGACGTTACAACTATCGGGAAGGGCAAGGTGTCAAAGGGATTTAAACACGAGGATGAGAACGTTAAACTTGAGGTGTTGAGGGACTGGCAGCCAATGTAGGTCAACGCGTCAGGGGTGATAGATGATCTGGACTTGGTGCAACATAGGATAAGGGCAGCAGAATGGAGGATGGGAAGACCAGCCAGGAGAGCATTGAAATAGTTGAGTCTGGAGGTGACAAATATGGATAGATTCAACATGAACTCCTAGCTTTTGTATTTTATGCGTTCTTAGTCTTAGTGACCTTTATATCTGCACACTAAGGCCCTTCTGCAACTTTACTCCATTTAAAATATTGCCATTTTTCCACTAACGCAGTCTGTTATTGAATATATAAACCACATGAACCCTTGATTAGATTCCTCTAGCTTATTCTCAGATGTCCGCCGTTCTGTATATCAACCATCCAAACCCCTTGGTGGTGCTGCACCAGTGTTGGAGGTAACATCCCATTAAACCGAGATCTCCCAGATGGACATAAAAGAAGAATGTGGGGAATGCTGCCTGGCGTCCTGGCCAATTAAACTGAGAATCTAGTCGTTATTCCATTTGTGGAATTTTGCTGTGTGCAAATTGCCTGCCACATTTCCCATATTGCAATAGTGACTGAATTTCAGAAGCACGTCATTGGCGCTTTGGGACATGAGGTCGTAAGAGACACTGTATCTTCCTTTTATTTTTAACCACTGACTCCCGCTCACCTCAGCTGCCCCCTCCGCTCTCACCTTCCTGAGGGCTCGTATCCGCCACATCCTCTTGCACTGCCAGGCTTGCTTTGCGAATGACCGTGCTGATGCCCTTTTTGATCTCGGACTCCACAAAAGGGCAGTTGGCAATGAGGCTGGCAGTAGTGGGTGCAACAGCCTGGCTGGAGGGCCGAGCCACTGTCTTAGGGGACAGCCAGGCTGAGATCAAGGCACCCGGACCTGAAAGACGAACACAAATGGACATCCAGTGACTATGCGCAAGTTAAATGGGAGGCACAGCTTGACCCTTACTCCATATTTCATCACTGCTTTATGTTACAGATTTTACCCAATATGATACTGCACCCACCATCAAAAACAAAATTAGGAAAGCAAAGAGAGGGCATGAAAGAATATTGGCAAACTAAATCAAGGTGAACCCAAAGATGTTTTATCAATACATTTAGAGGAAAACTAAGGAGAGAGTTCTTTTGGGCCTCCTTATCTCGAGAGACAATGGATACGCGCCTGGAGGTGGTCAGTGGTTTGTGAAGCAGCGCCTGGAGTGGCTATAAAGGCCAATTCTGGAGTGACAGGCTCTTCCACAGGTGCTGCAGAGAAATTTGTTTGTTGGGGCTGTTGCACAGTTGGCTCTCCCCTTGCGCCTCTGTCTTTTATCCTGCCAACTACTAAGTCTCTTCGACTCGCCACAATTTAGCCCTGTCTTTATGGCTGCCCGCCAGCTCTGGCGAATGCTGGCAACTGACTCCCACGACTTGTGATCAATGTCACACGATTTCATGTCGCGTTTGCAGACGTCTTTATAACGGAGACATGGACGGCCGGTGGGTCTGATACCAGTGGCGAGCTCGCTGTACAATGTGTCTTTGGGGATCCTGCCATCTTCCATGCGGCTCACATGGCCAAGCCATCTCAAGCGCCGCTGACTCAGTAGTGTGTATAAGCTGGGGATGTTGGCCGCTTCAAGGACTTCTGTGTTGGAGATATAGTCCTGCCACCTGATGCCAAGTATTCTCCGAAGGCAGCGAAGATGGAATGAATTGAGACGTCGCTCTTGGCTGGCATACGTTGTCCAGGCCTCGCTGCCGTAGAGCAAGGTACTGAGGACACAGGCCTGATACACTCGGACTTTTGTGTTCCGTGTCAGTGCGCCATTTTCCCACACTCTCTTGGCCAGTCTGAACATAGCAGTGGAAGCCTTACCCATGCGCTTGTTGATTTCTGCATCTAGAGACAGGTTACTGGTGATAGTTGAGCCTAGGTAGGTGAACTCTTGAACCACTTCCAGAGCGTGGTCGCCAATATTGATGGATGGAGCATTTCTGACATCCTGCCCCATGATGTTCGTTTTCTTGAGGCTGATGGTTAGGCCAAATTCATTGCAGGCAGACGCAAACCTGTCGATGAGACTCTGCAGGCATTCTTCAGTGTGAGATGTTAAAGCAGCATCGTCAGCAAAGAGGAGTTCTCTGATGAGGACTTTCCGTACTTTGGACTTCGCTCTTAGACGGGCAAGGTTGAACAACCTGCCCCCTGATCTTGTGTGGAGGAAAATTCCTTCTTCAGAGGATTTGAACGCATGTGAAAGCAGCAGGGAGAAGAAAATCCCAAAAAGTGTGGGTGCGAGAACACAGCCCTGTTTCACACCACTCAGGATAGGAAAGGGCTCTGATGAGGAGCCACCATGTTGAATTGTGCCTTTCATATTGTCATGGAATGAGGTGATGATACTTAGTAGCTTTGGTGGACATCCGATCTTTTCTAGTAGTCTGAAGAGACCACGTCTGCTGACGAGGTCAAAGGCTTTGGTGAGATCAATGAAAGCAATGTAGAGGGGCATCTGTTGTTCACGGCATTTCTCCTGTATCTGACGAAGGGAGAACAGCATGTCAATAGTCGATCTCTCTGCACGAAAGCCACACTGTGCCTCAGGGTAGGGCCCATAAAAGACCAAAAGGGTAGCCGATGTGTAGGGGCGGAAGATGTTGATAATGTTCTTAATTGCGTCTATCTTCACAGAAGAGGACAGTGCAGATATTGTAGTTAAGGAAGAGGGGTGTGAAGTATTGGATGAGATAAACATGGGGAGAGGATGTATTAATGGGATTAGCATCCTTGAAAGTTGATAAATCACCAGGGCCGGATGAAATGTGCCAAATGTATTAAAGGAAGCAAGAGAGAAAATAGCGGAAGATCTGACCATCATTTTCCAGTCCTTACTGGATACAGGTGTGATGCCAGAGGATTGGAGAACTGCTACCGTTGTACATCTTTAAAAAGGGAGCGAGGGGTAGACCAAATAATATAGGCCAGTCAGTCTAGCCTCCGTAGTGGACAAATTATTGGAATCTATTCTGAGACACAGGATAAACTGTCACTTCAAAAGGCACAGATTAATCTAGGGTAGATTTGTTAAGGGAAGATCTTGAAGTAACAAGGAAGATAGATGAGGGTAGTTCGGTTGATGTGGTCTACCTGGATTTTTAGCAAGACTTTTGACATGATCCCACATGGCAGACTGGTTAAAAATATGAAATCCCATAGGATCCAGGGAATTAGAGCAAGGTGGATATAAAATTGGCTCAGTGGCAGGAAACAAAGGGTAATTGTTGATTGGTATTTTTGCGACTGGAGGGCTGTTTCCAGTGGCGCTCCACAGGGCTCAGGACTGGGTTCCCTGCTTTATGTGGTATATATTAACAATTTGGACGTAAACGTGGGGGGCATGATCAAGAAATTTGCAGACGACACAAAGATTGGCCGTGTGGTAGATAGCGAGGAGGATTGCTGTAGGCTGCAGGAAGATATTGATGGTCTGGTCATATGGGCAGAAAAGTGGCAAATGGAATTCAACCCATAAAAGTGTGAGGTGATGCATTTGGGGAGGTCAAACAAGGCAAAGAAATACACGATTAATGGGAAAATACTGAGAGGTGTAGAAGAAGTGAGGGACCTTGGAGTGAAGGTCCAAAGATCCCTGAAGGTAGCAGGACAGGTTGATAAGGTGTTTCAGAAGGCATATGGAATCCTTTCCTTTATTAGCTGAGGTATAGAATATAAGAGCAGGGAGGTTATACTGGAACTGTGTAAATCATTGGTTAGGCCAATGTGCTGTGTGCAGTTCTGGTCACCTCATTACAGAAAGGATGTAATTGCACTAGAGAGGGTACAGAGGAGATTTATGGGGATGTTGCCGGGACTGGAAAAATGCAGCCATGAGGAAAGATTGGATAGGCTGGGGTTGTTCTCCTTGGAACAGAGAAGGCTGAGGGGAGATCTGACTTAAATGTACAAAATTGTGAGGGGCCTGGAAGGAATGGAGGTGAAGGGCATATTTACCTTAGCAGAGAGGTCAGTGACGAGGCGGCATGGATTTAAAGTGATTGGTAGCAAGATTAGAGGGGAGATGAGGAAAAGCTTTTTCACCCAGAGGATGGTGGGGGTCTGGAACTCACTGCCTGAAAGGGTAGTTGAGTCAGAGACCCTCAACTCATTCAAAGGAGTTTGGACATGCACCTCAAGTGCTGTAATCTGCAGGGCTACGGACCAAATGCTGGAAGGTGGGATTAGAATGGGTGGAACATTTTTTGGCTGGCACAGACACGATGGGCCAAGTGGCCTCTTTCTGTGCTGTAATCTTTCTATGATGACGTGTTCATGGACATTACTTATTTAGGTTGTAGGTTGCGCAGCGATGCAGGGTGCATTTATAGTCTGCACTGTGAGAATTTCCTGTTGTACCCACACTTAAAAGTGTTTGATGGGACAGTGTAGAGGGAGCTTTACTCTGTATCTAATCCATGCGGTACCTGCCCTGGGAACATTCGTCGATTAAATCAGTTCAGTTGGGGATTACCACATCCCAGTAATCCAGAACAGGAAGAGTGTCCTTTGTCCCCATTCTTACCAGATGGTTCCTTCTCCTTTATCCACTGCAAGTTGACACCAGCAGTTGCCAGGCTGCGGGAAGCCATGGGGCAAAATTGAGCATAGATGGTCAGAGATGGGCCTGCTTTCTGGAGGAAGACCCGAGGGACTCTCAACAGAAACGGGCAGCTATGCCGAAAGATTCCCATTTTCAATTTTGCTCTGCAAAAGGAAACAGTGTGAGATATATTTGCAGCCATTTTATTCCTGAGAAACCAAGGGTGCAGAACCCCAGGAACGGGGTCATGGTCCAGAGTGCAGAACCCCAGGGACAGGGTCATGGTCCAGAGTGCATAACCCCGGGGACAGGGTCATGGTCCAGAGTGCAGAACCCCGGGGACAGGGTCATGGTCCAGAGTGCATAACCCCAGGGACAGGGTCATGGTCCAGAGTGCAGAACCCCGGGGACAGGGTCATGGTCCGGAGTGCAGAACCCCGGGGACAGGGTCATGGTCCAGAGTGCAGAACCCCGGGGACAGGGTCATGGTCCAGAGTGCAGAACCCCAGGGACAGGGTCATGGTCCAGAGTGCAGAACCCCGGGGACAGGGTCATGGTCCAGAGTGCAGAACCCCGGGGACAGGGTCATGGTCCAGAGTGCAGAACCCCGGGGACAGGGTCATGGTCCAGAGTGCAGAACCCCGGGGACAGGGTCATGGTCCAGAGTGCAGAACCCCAGGGACAGGGTCATGGTCCAGAGTGCATAACCCCGGGGACAGGGTCATGGTCCAGAGTGCATAACCCCGGGGACAGGGTCATGGTCCAGAGTGCAGAACCCCAGGGACAGGGTCATGGTCCGGAGTGCAGAACCCCGGGGACAGGGTCATGGTCCAGAGTGCAGAACCCCAGGGACAGGGTCATGGTCCAGAGTGCAGAACCCCAGGGACAGGGTCATGGTCCAGAGTGCAGAACCCCGGGGACAGGGTCATGGTCCAGAGTGCAGAACCCCAGGGTCATGGTCCAGAGTGCAGAACCCCGGGGACAGGGTCATGGTCCGGAGTGCAGAACCCCGGGGACAGGGTCATGGTCCAGAGTGCAGAACCCCGGGGACAGGGTCATGGTCCGGAGTGCAGAACCCCGGGGACAGGGTCATGGTCCAGAGTGCATAACCCCGGGGACAGGGTCATGGTCCAGAGTGCAGAACCCCAGGGACAGGGTCATGGTCCGGAGTGCAGAACCCCGGGGACAGGGTCATGGTCCAGAGTGCATAACCCCGGGGACAGGGTCATGGTCCAGAGTGCATAACCCCGGGGACAGGGTCATAGTCCAGAGTGCAGAACCCCAGGGACAGGGTCATGGTCCGGAGTGCAGAACCCCAGGGACAGGGTCATGGTCCAGAGTGCATAACCCCGGGGACAGGGTCATGGTCCAGAGTGCATAACCCCGGGGACAGGGTCATGGTCCAGAGTGCAGAACCCCGGGGACAGGGTCATGGTCCAGAGTGCATAACCCCGGGGACAGGGTCATGGTCCAGAGTGCAGAACCCCGGGGACAGGGACATGGTCCAGAGTGCAGGATGCCAGGGACAGGAAGTAGGACTGAGAGACAGGGTGTAGGACTCCAGGGCCATGATCCTGGGTGCAGGGCCCATATGTAGTACAACGGATGGATAGAATAGGAGAGACGATGAGAAAAGTCAAGCAGTGAAAGTTTGTCTGACTCCTACACGTTTAACTCCAGTTCATCAAACTCCACAGTTTATTTAACTCTAGTTGATCTGACTCCAGTTAGTCTCAGTCTGACAGGATGAACAAGCTGCTGCAAGCATTGTTGATAATAAACATCCCTGGCCCTTGACTGCCCTTCCTTGAACACAGCACATGCCTGGTACAGATAAGCCGCGGATGTTCTGCAACGCCCAGAGCACCAGCTTGATCACACCCAATGCTAACTGAAGGTTTGGGTCAGTGAGAGGGAATCACAGTGTATTCTTGCAATGAGTATCTCAACCACAAGGAGCACAGGACCCTCAGGATCAATCCCCAGTTTGTTAGTGGGAGCCGATACCATTGGTGGTGGTTGTTGGGGTTCTACAGTTGTGTTCGGTGGAGAAGGAAGAGGATAGCTGTCCTGTGAGGCATGGGCGTTTGGGTGTAGTACCTGAGTGCAATTGAGCCGATAGGAAGGGGAGGGGGATGCAGGAAAAAACTGATGGGTAAGAAGTTGTGATTAATTTTACAGCCCATCCGGAATAGCCCTTGAGAAGGTGGTGGTGAGTCAGTGACTTGAACCGCTGCAGTCCGTGTGGTGTAGGAACTCCCACATACTGAGGGATTTATACCCAGTGACAGTGAAGGAGCGGCGATATAGTTCCAAGTCAAGATGGTGTGTGACTTGGAGGGGAACTTGCAGGTGGTGGTGTTCCCATGCATCTGCTGCCCTTGTCCGTCTAGGTGGTAGAGGTCGCGGGTTTGGAAGGTGCTGTCGAAGGAGCCTTGGTGCGTTGCTGCAGTGCATCTTGTCGATGGTACATATTGCTGCTACTGTGCGTCGGTGGTGAAGGGAGTGAATGTTTGTGGATGGGGTGCCTATCAAGCGGGCTGCTTTGTCCTGGATGGTATCGAGCTTCCTGAGCCACACTCATCCAGGCAAGTGGAGAGTATTCCATCACACTCCTGGCTTGTGCCTTGTGATGGTGGACAGGCTTTGGAGAGTCAGGAGGTCAGTCAGTTGCTGCAGAATTCCAGACCTCTGACCTGCTCTTGCAGCCACAGTATTTGTGGTCCAGTTAAGTGTCTGGTCGGTGGGGAACCCCAGAAAATTCCTCAGGTAGCAACTATTACTGGGGACTCCCTCAGCACACCCATCCCACCAACCTTGAATGGGAGCTGTTTGGGGTGCAGTAGGATCCCGCCTCGAGACATTCTCAACCCAGCACAGCATGGACAGGAAAACCCCGATATACTTAGGAACCCTGATCCTCTGCGTAGCTGTACGCTGCTCGCTAGTGATTTCCTCGCTTAAGGTCTGTGTGACACGAGCTTCCATGGTTCCCACCACTTTTCCGCATCCCTGTCCCGACCTCGCAGTTTGTATACAGTCCTTGATAAACGGCAATTTGTGAAAGACCTACGACAGCACCTTCCAAACCTGCGACCTGCACCAGCTGGACCATGACCCCATCCCTGCAAGTTCCCCTCTCAAGTCACACATCATCCTGACTTGGAAATATATTGGCCATTCCTTCACTGTTGCTAGGTCAAATTCCTGGAACTCACTCCCTAACAGCACTGTTGGAGTACCTACACCATATAGACTGCAGCGGTTCAAGAAGGCGGCTCACCACCACCTTCTTGATGGCAATTAGGTATGGGCGACAAATGCTGGCCTTGTCAGCGACGCCCACATTCCACGAACAAATTTTTTAAAAGACCTGCACGGAAGTAGCTAAAACCAGCTCCTCCACACTGGGCCCCAGAAACTGCAACTGTTTTGGATAGACTGGAGTACTAATGTATGTGATCCTTCTCTCGCAGCGAGCCCCCGCCTGAGGGAGCACAATGTAAATCTACGAGTGGGAGTTTCGCAAGTACTAGTGAGTATGTAATGGGCGGGCACCTGTTATAGGTGAGAGTACAACAGCAGGACACTAGTTATAGTGCGAGTGCAACAAGGGGACAGCAGTGAGGGAAAACTAGTGCCACTGTGTACCAGTGATAGGATGAGAGGGCCCTGGTACTGGTGCATACTTGAGAGTGGACTAGTGCTGCTGCATATGAGCAAGTGAGAGCCTGTACTAGTGAGTTAGGGCTAGTTCTAGTGTATACTAGTGAGAGGACTGGTCTGAATGCGGACCAGTGCAGGGACTCGTCATACCATGGACTAGTAAGAGTATGGTGCGAGACACAGTTCTTTCTCTAGCTGATATTGATATTTAAAGTCCATTTGCCTGGAAAGTCACCAGGTTCCTGCAGCGATAATTTAAATGCCACAACAAACGTGCACCCAGAAAGCCCACTGCTCCCGAGTTCTGCGCTACAGCAGTTTGTTGACCGCAGGCCAAGACAACTTACACACCACCAGCACCCCCCTCCTCTCCCTTCCCCTTCCCCTGCCACCCCTCAATCCCTTGAGTTTCACCTAGCAGTGAGGGAGTCCCAGCCTATCAGCAGTGAAGAAGGTCTTGTTGCAACTCTGGCTGTTCAGCCCGGGATGGACTGGGAGGCACTTGCAGATAATGAACAGTCAAATATGAATACTTAATAGTCAAGATCTCTCAATCTCCAAGTAGCTTCTGAAACGTTAAGATCCCCGTAAAGGATGCACAACTGTGACAGCCATTGTACAGAAGCCTCATATTATTTAGTCTCCTACCTGCCAGAAAAGTCTCGAATTCAGTTCCGATCGCTTCCAGTGAGTTGCCTGTTGTCCTTCACTGAGAACGAACATTCAACAGACAAACAAAAAGTTGGAATAAAACTTTTTAAACTATTGCTGCAGGAGGGGTGGTGGGTGGGGGTGCAGTTTCTCACTCGGGCAGGCATTGGTTCCCTCTGAAGTGCTGGGACAGCCCTGATAAGGAGCTAAGAACATGCACAGGGCACCTGATAGAAGCATGCAGGGCCCTGCTCGAGGGAGGATAAGATTGCAAAGTGACTGTGGACAGTGCTGGTATGAGCAGTGCAATGAATTGTTCGGGAATGGTGCAGAGAGCAACACTGCTTAAGAACATAAGAAATAAGCCCCTCAAGGCTAATCTCCACTTTCCCACCCTCTCCCCAATACCTTTAGTGTCTAAAAATCTATCGATCTGAGTATTGAATATACTGTGCATCCTACGCCCTCTGTGGTGGAGACTTCCAAAGATTCCCAACCTTCCTAAATGGCTGACACCTTATCCTGAGATGTACCTCTATGCTAACTCTCTGTGATTCGTGTATACCCTTCTGAATACCAACATCTACTTTCAACTTTTAAAACGCATTCTGCTTTTCCATTCTTCCTACCAAAGTGGATAACTTCACACTTTCCCACATCACAATAGAATCGCTGCTCAGAAAGGCCATTCAGCCCTTAGTCCTGCTAAGCAGAATGACCCTACACTTCCCACCCCAACCCCCCCCCCCCCATTGTAGCATTGATTCTTAAATGATTCCAAGTTTCCCATCCCCGGTCTATCAGGGAGTCCATTCCCTGTGTCGATCTTCTCTGTGTAAAGAGCTTCCTGATATCAGTCCTCAATTTACAAGATTATGGCAGACTTAGATAAGTGAGACAAGGAAAAACTGTTCCCATTAACTGATGGTACAAGGACTCGGGGACACAGATTGAAGGTTTTGGGCAAGAGATGCAGGGGGGATTACGAGGAAGAACTTTTTTTACGCAGCAAGTGGTAATGACCGGGAACTCTCTGCCCACGAGGGTGGTGGAAGCGGAGACAATGATTTCAAAAGGAATTTGGATGGACACTTGAAGGAAATAAACTTGCAGGGCAACGGGGATCGAGCGGGGGAGTGGGACTGAGTGGATTGCTCTGCGGAGAGCCAGCATGGTCTCGATGGGCCAAATGGCCTCCTTCTATGCCGGCTATGACCTTATGACTCAGTTTACCTTTTCCAAGTTTGACCCTGTGTTCCATTATTCGACTCTCAATTTAAAGTAATGTTCCAAATTTTGATGAAGAGCAGGGGTGTTATCTCCGGTGTCAATATTTACCCCCCCCCAGTCAACATCACACAAAAAACAGATGATCTGGTCATTGTCACCTTGCTGTTTGTGAGGGTTTATTGTGTGCATACTGGCTGTTGCATTTCCTGCATTCCATTACAACAGTGACTACACAAAACTAGGTGGGAACGTGAGTTGCGAGGAGGATGCAGAGAGGCTTCGAGGGGATTTAGTCAGGCTAAGTGAGTGGCAAGAGCGTGGCAGATGGAATGTAACGTGGAAAAACCTGCGGTTATCCACTTTGGTAGGAGGAATAGATGTGCAGAGTATTTCTTAAATGGTGAGAGATTGGAAAGTGTTGGTGTCCAAAGGGTGCCCTTGTTCATGAGTCACTGAAAGCTAACATGCAGGTGCAGCAAGCAATTAGGAAGTCAAATGGTATGTTGGCCTTTATTGCAAGAGGTTTTGAGTACAGGAGTAGAGAAGCCTTGCTACAATTGTATAGAGCCTTGGTGAGGCTGCAGCTGGAATATCGTGTGCAGTTTTGGTCTTCTCACCTATAATTGGCATACAGGGAGTGCAATGAAGGTTCACCAGACTGATTCCTGGGATGGCGGCATTGTCCTGCGAGGAGAGAGTGAGGAGACTGGGCCTGTATTCTCTAGAGTTGAGAAGGATCCCAACAGTGCGACTCACGCTTAAAATTCCAGTTGGGCAAATAAGGGTAAAATGACCCTAATGGCTCGGTCAGTCTCTCTCCCTTCTAAGTCAGGAGGTTCTGGGCCCCAATTCAGATATTTGAACCCAGTATTTAGGCTGACATTCCCAGGGCAGTACCGAGGGAGTGCTGCAGTGCCAGAGGTGTGGCCTTTCAGCTGAGACAGTCATCCATCATGTTCAGGTGAATGTTAACGGTCCCTGTGGCACTATTGGAAGAAGAGATGGGAAATTCTTCCACTGTCCTGGGCCCAGTATTCCTCCCTCAATCAGATTATTTAATCATTTATCTCATCACCGTTTGTGGGATTTTACAGGAATTTGGCAGCGATGTTTTCCAGTGGTGGGAAAACTTTTAGAAACAATAATCCGGGAGAAAATTAACAGCCACTTGGACAAACACGGACGAATAGTTTGTTAAAGGCAAATTGTGTTTGACTAACTTTATTGAGTTTTTGGATGAGGGCAGTGCAGTTGATGTGCATGTGGACTTTCAAAAGGCATTCATTAAAGTAACACATATTAGGCTTGTTAGCAAAATTGAAACCCAGGGATAAAAGGGACAAAATTAGCTAAGGGATGGATAACAGAGTGTTGTGGTGAACGGCTGTTTTTCAGACAAGAGTGAACTATACAGTCAGTGGAGGTCCCCAAGATTCAGTACCGTGACCATGTTCTATTGATATACATTAATGACTTAGCCTTGGGGGCACAAGGCACAATTTTGAAATTTGCAGATGACACAAAACTTGGCAGTGTAGTAAACAGCGGGAAGATAGTGACAGACTTCAAGAGGACATCTTTGTCATTTAATCTCTCCTGCCCTCCGCCCTATCACAGACGTTCCCTTTTGTTCTTCGACCCGCCCCCCACCCTTTCACTTGCTTAAAGCCTAATACATTTCTAACCTTTGCCAATTCTGATGCAAGGTCACCGACCTGAAATGTTAACTCTGTTTCTCTCTCCACAGATGCTGCCAGACTTGCTGTATAGTTCCAGCACTTCCTGTTTTTATCCCGTATGCCTTCCTGACCATCTTATCTACTAGTCCAGCCACCTTCAGGGATCTGTGGACATGCACTCCAAGGTCCCTCTCTTTCTCTACAGTTCTCAGTATCCAACCATTTCTGCCCTTGCCTTGTTAGCCTTCCCCAAATGTATTACCTCACACTTCTCTGGATTGAACTCCATTTGCCACTGTTCAGCCCACCTGACTAGTCCATTGATATCTTCCTGCAGTCTGCAGCTTTCTTCTTCATTATCAACCACGGGGTCACTTTTTGTATCGCCTGCAAACCTCTTAATCATACCCCGTACATAATATCTCAATAATTTCCATCTTTGCTGTCTGTGGCACATTATGGGGGTATCCTGGCAGGGCAAAAACCACAAATGCAGCAGTCCTCTCAAAGACAGAACGCCCATGTGTGTTGGCACTAATCAAACAGAGGTGGCTTCGGTGGATCAGACACATCCGTAGGATGGAAGATGGGTCGCATACCCAAGGACATTATGGGGAGGTAGTCGGGGTCAGACAACCAATGGGGCGCCCAAAGCTCTGCTTCAAGGATGCTCGCAAGCGTGACATGAAGGTCCTAAACGTCGACTATCATACCTCGGAGTCACCAGCTGGCGAAAGATGGATATTATCATGGATGGAGGATTGGTTAACGGATAGGAAGCAGAGTAGAGATAAATAGGGCATTTTCAAGTTGGCGTGCTGTAACTATTGGAGTGCTGCAGAGATCAGTGCAGGAGCCTCAGCTATTTACAATCTATATTAATGACTCAGACAAAGAGACTGAGTGTAATGTATCTTAAGTTTTCAGATGCTGCAAAGCGAGGTGGAAATGTGAACTGTGAGGAGGACACAGTAGCTGCAAAGAAATATGGACAGGCTAAGCGAATGGGCAACAAGGTGGCAGATGGAGTATGATGTGGGAAAGTATGAAGTAATTCACTTGGGTAGTACAAACTGAAAAGCAGATTTTTTTTTAAAAGTATGTAACTTCTGAGTGTTGATATACAGAGAGACTTGGGTGTACTCGTACAAGCAGCACAAAGTTAGCATGCGGCTACAGCAAACAGTTAGGAAAGCAAATGGGCTGTTGGCTTTATTACAAGGGGATTGGAGTACTAGAATAAGGAAGTCTTGCCACAGTTGTGTAGGGCTTTGGTGATACCACACCTCGAGTACTGTGCACAGATTTGGTCTCCGTATCTAGGGAAGGAAAAGCTAACATTGGAGGCGGCACAGCGAAAGTTCACTGGATTGGTTCCTGGGACGCGAGGGTTGTCTTATGACGAGAGACTGAGCAAATTGGACCTGTAGTCACTGGAGTTTAGAAGAATGAGAGGTGATCTCTCACTGAAACATAAAAGATTCTGAAGGGGTTTTGACAGGGTAGACACTGAGAGATTGTTTCCCCTGGCTGGGAAATCTCGAACATGGGGAGGGAGCACAGTCTCAGGATACAGGGTCGATCATTTAGGACTTGAGATGAGGCAAAATTTCTTCACTTCAGAGGATTGTGAACCTTTGGAATTCTCTACCCCAGAGGGTTGTGGATGCTCCATTGTTGAATATATTCCTGGCTAAGATAGACAGATATTTGGGAATTGAGGGATATGAGGAGTGGGCAGGAAGTAGCCGGGATCGTATTGAATGATAGTTGCAGGCTCGAGGGGTTATATGGTCTACTCCTGTTCCTATTTCCTATGTTCTAATGCCAGTTACACCCATTAAAGAGCCTAGTAAAGCCACTCTGCATACACCAACTAGAATTTTCCAATAGGCGTGCGGCGCCCCCCCCCCCCCCCCCCCAACTGAGGCCAAAACACGGTCGAGGGACAGAGGAAGCCTCGCAGCGGCAGACCAAGGGGCCAGCGGTCCATCCAGCCAGGAAACCCCCCACATACCCGCCATAGGCACGGGTGCACAGGCTGTCCAGTGTAAGGGTTGCCCCTTCACAATGACAGCCTCGCAGCTGCGGCCTCTTTGATCTTACAGGTTGGTAAAAGCTGTTCAGGGGACGCCTCCATCTTGAGGCACCCTCGCTATCTCCTACCTCTGATGGTAGGGGGCTGCCGATCTCAGTGCTGGTGGGCCTCTTACTGGCACTCCTTCCTCGGGAGCCCGCCCACCGTCCTTAATTGGACAGGGTTCCCAGAGGTGGCCACTTATTTGCCCGCCTCCTCAAAACTTGCCCTCTGGGTCCCGGCGTTGGCATGTGTTTGTTCCCGGCCTGCATTTCTGCATTTCCTCCTGACACTGGGATCTTTTTTTAATCAACACACTTCCCAAATCATTTAATAATAAAATGTCTTAAATACAATTTATAACGTCAATGTGAATTGAAGTTCAAGGCCACAAAATTCAGCTCCCTAGCACCTGGATGCCATCTTAACTCCAAAATGGCGGCACGCATGTTCACATTTCCATTGCAGGCTGCACTGGACGCTACTTTGATGAGGATGGTATGCTGATTTGGCACCAGCACTGCCATTTTGTAGCTCAGTGCTCCAGCTAACGCCATCTGTTAAACGCGCACAGCTGAACACACTTCAGCTGCAGTAAGCCCCCCCCCCCCCCCCTCCTCATTAGCACTACTTAAAGGGATCATCAATTCCTGACAGGTTAGTTGCTGATTGATTTCTACAGGCTGTTGCTGCAATTGTAGAAAGTGCTTGGAGGTCTCCAGAGACCTTTAAAGTTGCTATAGTCTGCAGGGAGTAGTGCGGCACATGCTGAAAGTCTGCCCTGACTTAAGGGATTCCGCACAAGCCACTTGCTCCCAGTCATGGTTGCAGTAGTGTGCATTCCCCTTGGACTACAGCATGACATGCAACTTCAGCAGAGGACAGTGTAGTAAATGTCCTTACTGAAATCTGCCACATACTGCAGCAACGCCTGCAACCCCAGGGCAGGGCGAGGACGGCATTGGCACAGCTGCGATGGTGACCAGGCCCGTGAATTCTTGCGCGCCTGGCTTCTTCCAGGTGTTATCTGCAACATCTGCCAGACTACCATCCACTGTCGCATAAGAGAGGTCACTGAGGTTCTGTATTCCGAGAGAGCTGAAGACATTTCGTTCTCTCTTGCCAGAATCAGATGGAGTGAGCATGCAGACTTGTGCAAATTGCAGGCTTCTCCATCGCACAGGGTGCTATTGACTGCACGCACATCGCTTTGCAGCTGCCACATGTCAACTCTAAGATGTACCACGACTGAAAGGGATTCTGCTGCCTTAACAGTGTCCAATATCCTGGCCACGCTCATGAAGCCTTCATTCTGCAACAGTCTGCTGTGCCATCTGCATTTGAGGTACCACAACAAACCAGAGGGTGGCTACTGTGCAGCAAGAATAATCCTTTGATGGCACGGCTCATGACTCCAGTGCACAACCCACGCGCACGTGGGCAGCATGCACAGCCGCAAGAAATGTGACAGAGCAGACCACTGGGGTGGTGAAACCAGGCTTCCGCTCTGGAGGAGCCCTGTAGCTCTCAGCAGAGCGTGGTCAAGATTCGTGGTGGGCCGCTGTGTGCTGCACAACCATGCCATTGTGAGGAGGAGACCAGATGAAGAGGAAGAGAGGAGGCAACCAACAGCAACCTTTCTGACCGGGTAACCCATGAACGACGCTCGCGAGTGCGATACTGGTAAACACAGCCCCAATTCCCCATTCACCAACAGTCTGCACGTTTTACTTTCCGACTGTTACTGACCATCGCAGCATCTGCTTGGTCACATTGCAAAAAATGAAAGTCAACACAAAATAAACATTCCAAACCAAATTTCTAAATCAATTTGGGTCAGATGACCAGATTTGAGATTCTATTTATACAAATAGAATGGGACCGTAATAAACACTGAGACGGGGCATTGGTGGCAGCTGGGATTTAGCATTGCAAGCCGGTACACAACCTACCAGCACCTGGATGCAATCCAAGACCGGATCCACAAACTCCTTGCCGATGGAGCAGTCGCCCCCACGCATAGCTATTAGCCTCATCCCCTCCTTGATATTTCAATGAGTTTATTGAGAACGCTGACTAGGCAACCCATCAGCAGTCACTCCCTTTGCCAGCTACAGTGGGCTCCAGATCTATAAGCATGGCTTGGGGAGCATGTTTGCCCGTCCCAGTCTCACTGAAGAACGTGTTGAAGGCTTCGTCACCACCTCTGATGGTCTTGTCACTCTGCATCTGCCCCTTCAGTTGGATCCCATGCTCCAGGCAACACAGCTGCCAGTAAGGGTTGCCAATCTGGACAATGTGGATTACAGGGACATGGGAACAAGAGGAGGCCATTTATCCCAATGAGCCGCTTTAGCCATTCAAGGAGATAATGGCTGATATACAACCTAACTCCCTATACGCACCTTTGCCCTTTATCCTGTAGTAAATTTGATTAACAAATCTTTCAAACTCAGATTTAAAATTAATAATTGATCAAGCATCAATTGCTATTTCCAGAGGAGAATTCCAAACTTCTACCAGCCTTTGTGAGTAGAAGTGTTTCTTAATTTCACTTCTGAAAGGCCATAGTGAACGATGCCCACTAGTCCTAAATAGTTTCTCCGAGTCAACCCTATCCGTTTCTCTTAATGTTATACAATGGTTACAGCACAGAAGGAGTCCATTCAGCCCGTCATGTCCGTGCTGGCTCTCTGTAAGAACAACTCACCTAGTCTCTTTCCCCGTAACCCTGCAAATGTTTTCTCTTCAGATAATCAACCATTTTTCTTTTGAAAGCCCCGATTGAATCTGCCTCCGTTACACTCTCAGGTAGTACATTCCAGATCCTTACTACTCGCTGCTTGGCCGAGCCAGCGATGCCCACATCCCACGAACGAATAAAAAAAAAAAAGATTTTTCCTCATGTCATCATTGCTTCTTTTGCCAGTCACCTTAAATCTATTCCACCAACCTGTCTATGTCCTCTTAAAGTTTATCACTATCCTCCTCATAGTTCACGATACTTCCAAGTTCTGTGTCATCTGCAAATTTTGAAATTGCGCCCTGTACACCCAAGTCTAGGTCATTGATATATGACAAAAAACAGGTGTCCTAACGCCGACCCCTGAGGAACCCCACCGTATACTTTCCTCCAGTCCAAAAAACAACCGTTCACCACTACTCTCTGTTTACTATGTTTAGTATTCATGCTGCTGCTGTCCCTTCTGTTCCATGGACTCTAACTTTGCTGATAAGCCTGTTATCTGGCACTTTATCAAATGCCTATTGGAAGTCAATGTACACCGCATCAACTGCATTACCCTCCTCGACCCGCTTTGTTACCTCACCAAAAAACTCAAGCAAGTTAGTTGCACATGATTGCCCTTAACAAATCCGTGCTGGCTTTCCTTACTTAATCCACATTGTCCAAGTGACTGTTAATGTTGCCCTGAATTATTACTTCTAAAAGCTTTCCCACCACTGAGGTTAAATTGGCTGGCCTGTAGTTGCTCTGCATAACCTTACACCCTTCTTTTGAACAAGGGTGTTACATTTGCAATTCTCTATTCCTCTGGCATCACATCTGTATCTAAGGAGGATTGGAAGATTATGGCCAATGCCACTGCAGTTTCCTCCCCTGCTTCCGTCAATATCCTTGGATGCACCTCATGTGGTGCTGGTAACTTATCAACTTTAAGTACAGCCAGCCTATCTAATACCTGCTGTTTATCATTGTTTAGTCCATCCAGTGTCTCAACCTCTTCCTCTTTCAATATGATTTTGGCAGCCTCTTCTACCATGTGTAAATCCATAGGACTTAGGAACAAGAATAGACCATTTGGCCCTTCGAGCCTGCTGCACCATTTGATAAGATCATGGCTAATCTTGTTGTGGTCTCAACTCCACTTTCCTGTCTGCCCCCATAACCCTTGTCTATCAAAAATCTATTTAATTCAGCCTTGAATAAATTCAATGACCCACCCTCCCCTGCTTTCTGGAGAAGAGAATTCCAGAGACTAAGGACCCTTTGAGAAAAAAAAATCTCCTCATCTCCGTCTTAAAAGAGAGACCTCTTAAACTGTGTCCCCTCATTCTAGTCTCCCCCTCAAGAGGAAACATCCTCCCGGTATCCACTGTATCAAGCCCCCTCAGGATCTTGTATGTTTCAATAAGATTACCTCTCATTCTTCTAAACTCCAAGCAGCGAGTAGTAAGGATCTGGAATGTACTACCTGAGAGTGTAACGGAGGCAGATTCAGTCGGGGCTTTCAAAAGAAAAATGGTTGATTATCTGAAGGGAAAACATTTGCAGGGTTACGGGGAAAGAGACTAGGTGAGTTGTTCTTACAGAGAGCCAGCACGGACATGACGGGCTGAATGGACTCCTTCTGTGCTGTAACCATTGTATAATATTAAGAGAAACAGATAGGGTTGACTTGGAGAAACTATTTAGGACTAGTGGGCATCGTTCACTATGGCCTTTCAGAAGTGAAATTAAGAAACACTTCTACTCACAAAGGCTGGTAGAAGTTTGGAATTCTCCTCTGGAAATAGCAATTGATGCTTGATCAATTATTAATTTTAAATCTGAGTTTGAAAGATTTGTTAATCAAATTTACTACAGGATATAAGGGCAAAGGTGCGTATAGGGAGTTAGGTTGTATATCAGCCATTATCTCCTTGAATGGCTAAAGAGGCTCATTGGGATAAATGGCCTCCTCTTGTTCCCATGTTCCTGTACTCGATATGTGGGCTCACCAGCTGCAGTAAAACTTTCCTACTTTTACTCTTATTTGATGCAGTTCAGAGAAGGTTCACTCGACTAATACCGGGTCACTGTCCCCTAAATGTTCCCCCACTGACAGTTCAATTGGCCAGCCTCATTTCCCCAGGACCAGATCCAGCAATGCCTCCTTGCTCGTTTGACTGGAAACATACTGATCTGGTAAAATTTTTCTAACCACACAGTAGAAACTCTTGCCCCTCTCTGTCCTTTGCATTATTACTATCCTAGTCTGTATTAGGATAAAGTCCCCCATTGTAACTACTCTATAACTCTGGCAAATTTGCTCCTGTATTTCATTCCCACTAGTTGGTGGCCTGTAGAATACATTCAGCAATGTAATCGTATCTCTATCGTTTCTTAGCTATAACCAAATCGATTCTGTCCTTGACCCCTCTAGGACATCCTCTCTCTTCAGCCCTGTAATGGTCTCATTAATCTGCTACCCTTCCTCCTTTCCTTCCTTCCCAATCTTTCCAGAACACCTTGTATCCAGGAATATTTAGTTCGCAACCCTGCCCTTTTTTGAGTCAGGTCTCTGTTATCAACACAACATCATATATCCACGTGGCTATCTGCACTAGAAGCTCTCCGACCTATTTACCAAACTCCACATATCTTGAAAACTTCAATCAAATCAGCCCTTAACCTTCTAAATCCCAGGGCATACAGCCCTAGTTTGTGTAATTTCTCTTTGTAATTTAACCTGTAGAGTCCAGCTATCATACTGGTAAATCTCCACTGTACTCCCTCCTGGACCAGTATATCCTTCCTAAGGTGTGGTGCCCAGAACTGCTCACAACACTCCTGGTGTAGTCAAATCAGACCTTTGCATAGCTGAAGCATGACTTCTATCGTCTTGAATTCTGGTCCTCTCAATATTCCAAGAACCTTTTTAATTATTTTCTGTATCTGTTTGTGGCATTTTAATGATCTATGTACCTGAACCCCAATTCTCTTTGGACCTCCACTGTTCCTAGCTTTTCGCCATTTAGTAGGTACCCTGTTCTATCCTTTTTTGTCCAAAGTAAATAACCTCACATTTGCCTACATTGAAATCCATGAGTCCCTTCATTTAATCTATCATTATCTCTTTGTAATTTTATGCTTCCATCTGGACTGCTTGCAATGCCTCCTATCTTTGTATCATTGGTGAATTTGGATATGTGGTTTTCTATCCCATCATCTAAAATGTTAACAATTACGGTGAATAGTTAAGGACCCAACACAGATCCTTGTGGGACACCACGATTCTGTCATTTGTCCATGATCCCTACCCTCTGTCTCCTGCTGCCCAGCCAATTTCCTAACCAGGTCAATAATTTGCCTTCAATTCCATGAGCTCCAACTTTAGCTAACAGTCTCTTGTGAGGGACTTTATCAACCTGTTCTGTAATTCACTGGTTTCCCCCTCTCACCTTTCTTAAAAAGTGGAGAGGCATGCACAATTTTTCTAATCTAAAGGAGCGGTTCCCAAATGGAGAGAACTTTGGAAGATTATAGTTGGGGTATCTTCAATGTCCTCACCTGTTTACTTTAAAATCCTGGGATGGAAGCCATCTGGTCCTGGGGATTTGCCATTCTTTAGTGTCATTATTTTCTTCATCATTCTGATTTTACTCATGTTAATTTTGGTGAGTGCGTGCCCCTGATTTAATACTAGTTTTCTTGGGATGTCTATCTTGCTGACCTCTTCCTCTGCTGTAAATACCGACACAACGCAATTACTTAGCATGTCAGCCATTTCCTTATTTTCCTCGAGAATATCACCATTATTGGTTTAAGGGGCCATAATGCTCCTGACCATCCTTCTTTTCCTAATATTTTTGTAAAACAATTTTGTGCTTATTTTAATATCCCTTTGCAAGGTACTTTTCACACTTCGACTTTCTGTTTTCTTCCATTTCGCTGTTTATTGTGTCTTTCCCATTCTCCAGGAACTGTGCTTTTTCTGCATCTTTGTATGCTTTTCCTTTTAGTTGTTGTCTCTTCTTTTTATTCACTAGGGCTGTTTTTTTTTGCTAAGTATAGTTCTTGCTGCTTACGGGTCTAAACTGGTTTTCTAGCATCATTTTGAACACCTCCCACTGATCTGTCATTTTATCCATTATCAGACTTGTCCATCTTACAGTGAACAGTCTCTGTCTCATACCATTGAAATCAGCCTGACCTAAATCAAGAATGTTGCTGAAAGCAGAGACATTTTGTCTTGCACTCATCAGGACAATTCACAAGAATACCAACGTAAGGGAAAGCAACAAATTTATGCTCTACCAATCAGAATCCACTGCCAAAAAAATAAATCAGCACTCTCTTCTCATACAGTATAAATTTGTTTCTTTCCCTTGCAGTAGTATTCTTGCGAATTGTCCTGATGAGTGCAAGGCAAAAAACTTCGACATCTGTTTTCAGCCATCCTAAAATTCTGTTCTGCCAAACGACTACTTAAATCTAGAATCTTAGTAGCTGTTTTATGTTTCTCCCTTTCAAACACTACATTGAACTCTATCATATTATGATCGCTATCAATGTCCCGACACCGTAAGGCTGTTAACTAAATCTAATTCATTATGTTTTACTAAATCTAATATGGCAAGCCCTCTTACTGGTTCTAGGACATATTGTTGCAGAGAAACTACCCCGGACACACTCAACAAATTCACTACCTTTCTGACGTGCTAGTCTGCTTATCCCAATCTAGAGGAAAGTTAAAATCTGCTATTAAAACCACTCTGCCTTTCCTGCATGCTAATCTGGTCTCTGAGAGCCATCAGTGACCCACATCAATCAGATTCCCACCCATGAGACCCTGATTCATCAGAATCACTTCTATCAGGGCTGCAGCGATGCGATTTCTTACCCCAATCTATCACAGTACCATCAATCAGAACACCATCCATCAGACTTCCATCGACCAGATCGCGATCTGTGCGGCCCACATCAGTTGGCTCCCATCAATTCGATTCCCATCAATCCAACCACTTTGTCAGATCTCATGAATCAAATTCCCAGAAATCCATCCCGACGACATCAGATCCCCACCCATCTGACCCCAGTTCATCACATTCCCATCAGTTTGCCCCCCCCCCCTCCCCACATCAATCAGAGCCAGGTTTGTGGGATTGAATTCCCATCCATCCAATCCGCATGACAAAGACTTCCCTAACTCTAATCTGCAGTAAACAGACTCCATCAATGTGAACCCCATCGATCTGATTCCCATCATGCAGAGCCTCATTTATCAGACCCTATTGATCAGAATCCCCTCAAACTGATCTCCAATACTACATTTCCAATTGATCAGACCCACCCCCTCCTATAAGATCCCATGCAGAGAGACCCATATTAATCAGTCCCATTATCAGTCAGAGCCACCAGGATCAGTGGACAGTGTTTTAATGACTGGAGTGCTCTGTGACTCCTGGTCTGCAGCCCTGTGGAGTTTGATTAACCCACTTTCTGGGTCATTGAGCCTCTTTTATTATCTTCAGTCTTCTTCTTTTACACTAAGCTTCTCACTCTCTTGTCATGCATTTGTGGCTTTTAAATCACCACACACACCCAAAATTATTTAAAAATAACTTTATTCTCTAAAATATAATTTAAAACATCAATAAATAAAATTTAAAATCTGTTTACTATCTAAACTAATGAATATTATTCTTCCTCCTCTGCCCTTCTGTCCAGCGAGGAAGAATCGATAGCCACTTCCTCGTAATCCTTCTCGAGTGAGGCCATGTCCTCCCGTGCGTCCTGGAACTCCCCTTCCTCCAACCCCTCCCCCACGTACCAGTGGACAAAGGCCCGCTTGGCGTACATCTTATCGAATTTGAGGTTGAGGCGGGTCCAAGCCAAGGAAATGGCGGTGGTGTTGCTCAGCATACAGAGGGCTCGCTGCACCTTTGCCAGATCACCACCTGGTACCACCGTCGGTGGCTGATAGTTGATGCCAACCTGTGCAGTGGGGAGGAAAGAGATTACATTAGATTCAGCTACATAAGCAGAAGCTTCAAAATCAGACCTGTTTGTTGCCACGTAGTTTCCAAAAATGCTAAAGTTATGAACTGGGTTGCATCTTTCACTGGACGAGAATAAGCTCCAGTTATTCACTGGGCTCTTCTAGGTTTGAAGCTTCAGTTTCTGATCGAAGATGCAGTGAGGCTGCATTCAGAATCTAACTGAGTTCCATATTGCACCTTTTCAAATGTGACCCTGATTGTCAGGAAGACATTTTCTCATTTCAAGGCAGGACTTCTCCTGGGACTGTCAAGCCTGCAATCAAGGATTGAAGCTGAGAGAATTCTATTGAAAGCCTCAGAGAGAGCTCCTCTTTGGGCCAGCGATGGAGAGTGTCTGTTACTTTACACTTCCAGAATAGAGGGAAAAGTTTTGATCCAGACTGAACAGACATACTGTTCACATGTGAGATGAGATTGACACAATCCATGTTTGGCCAGGGCTCCATGGATTGGACAAAACAAAACACACTTACCTTGAACCCAGTCGGGCACCAATCAACAAACTGGATCGAGCGCTTGGTCTTGATGGTTGCAATGGCAGCATTGACATCCTTGGGCACCACGTCTCCACGGTACAGCATGCAGCACGCCATGTACTTGCCCTGGCGGGGGTCGCACTTCACCATCTGGTTGGCTGGCTCAAAGCATGAGTTGGTGATCTCCGCCACCGACAGTTGCTCGTGGTAAGCCTTCTCGGCCGAAATAGTGGGCGCATAGGTTACCAGAGGGAAGTGAATTCGGGGATAGGGGACCAGGTTGGTTTGGAACTCAGTCAGGTCCACGTTGAGGGCACCATCGAACCGCAGCGACGCTGTGATGGACGACACTACCTGTCCAAGGAGACGGTTGAGGTTGGTGTAGGTCGGTCGCTCAATGTCAAGGTTACGCCGGCATAGATCGTAAATGGCCTCATTGTCAAACATGAAGGCGCAGTCAGAGTGCTCGAGGGTGCAGTGGGTGACGAGTACGGCGTTGTACGGCTCGACCACCGCGGTGGAAATCTGTGGCGCGGGGTAAACGGAAAACTCCAGTTTGGATTTCTTGCCGTAGTCGACAGAGAGTCTCTCCATCAGGAGGGAAGTAAAACCTGAGCCGGTCCCACCCCCGAAACTGTGGAAGATGAGGAAACCCTGCAGTCCTGTACACTGGTCAGCCTGTGGGTAAACAAAGTACAAAATGTTAAAATGGAGCAAGAGATTGCATCTGTCACCAAAGAGCCATGACCACCTGGTGGCATGGGACCACGGGTGGTGGTGAGATGGGCCTGTGTGTGTCTGGAGGGAGTGTAATGGAAGGAGTGGGGAACTAAGGATGAAAACTGTGTCATTCAGTTTGGGGGAGGAAGAGTCAAGGAAATTTACAGCCAAATTCATGAATGTTACTGGTCATAGGAATATTGGAGTCACATCAATCCTGATACCGGAGTGCATTAGTAGGATTGTATACGTGTGTTAATACGGGTTTTCTCAATGAAATTGATCCGGATGAAACTGACGAGCACAGCTGCCGATTCTTTAATCTCCGATCCTGCTGTCTTCACCGCCCAGAGAGTCTGCAGCCACGGCGTGCGGTAAGTCCATTGAGGTGAAGAAGGAGCAGCGGGACCCGAGAGAAGTCCTGAGAAAAGGTGCCCCGAACACCCAAAAAATCCACGAACGGCCCCCCCGGCCGCAACTTCAAAGCGCCCGCGGGAGATGGCTCGGAGAGCATCTGCAGCGCACTGTCTGCAATGCTGCATGCCTTTATTTAAACCGCTGCAAAAAAAAAACCCTTAGCAAATGTAATCACCTCTCAGTCTGCCAAATGATGCTTCACCTCCCGAAGGACGTAGATGAGCTTTCTGGACGTCGATGGTGGGCACTGAGGAAATGGCTTATTACCTGCACCAGCTTCCCCCCCCCCTTTACCCCCCTTCCACCTCCCCCCCCGTCCCCTTCCCTGCTCCACCCTCTCAGCTCACCCCCTCACAACCCCGTCCCAGCCCGCCCCACCCCCCCGCACCATCTTCACCCCGCACCCCCTTCCCCTACACCACCCCCCCACCCCCTCCCTCTACCCCTCCCCCTTGCATCCCCTCCTCCCACCGGCACCATCCTACACCTGTGTAGGGGCCCCAACAACCCCACTGCCTTGTGGGCGTCTCGGGAGAGACCAAGGCTAAGGGAGTAAACCCGAACAGATAATCCGGAGCGGAACCCCATAGGCGGTCATGTGTCACCTTTGGCATGTTTTCGGCAGTTTCTGCAGCCATACTGGTGCCAAACGTCGTGTCCTGCACTCCTTTGGACCCCACCAGAAAGGCCGAGAGGGGGGTTTTGATGACTGGGCAACTCTCAACCTCCATAAATTTGCCCAGGCATGCGCCATGGAGAGGTCACTCCATAGTTGCCTCACAGCGACTAAAACAACACGGAAGGCAGCAGTTATGGGTTATAAGTCCAGATAAATTGGCGTAGAAACTGGGCGCCACGGGTTGCCTTTGTCGGTGGGAGAGGTCATTGCACCTCACTGGACAGCTACCGCCCGCCTCAAACCGGGCAGCCCCCGGTCAATAAGGTTCTGTCCCGCCACAGTCTACCTGCTTCAATGGGTGCTTGGAGCTCAGGGTCATTGCCCGAAAGGTGGACTGATACACCGCACCAAACAACATGAAAAAAGGAAAGAAGGTACCAGCCCTTCGCTTTGCAAGCTGGAACGTCAGAACTATGTGTCCTGGCCTGTCGGAAGACCTTACACAAATCAACGATTCTCAGAAGACCGCCATCATTAACAACGAGCTCAGTAGATTCAATGTGGACATTGCAGCACTTCAGGAGACTCGCCTCCCCGCGAGTGGCTCTCTAGCAGAGCAAGACTACACCTTCTTCTGGCAGGGCAGGGATCCTGAAGAACCAAGACAGCATGGAGTGGGCTTCGCCATCAGAAACTCCTTGCTCAGCATGATAGAGCCTCCCTCAAATGGCTCGGAACGCATACTGTCCATCCGACTGCTCACCACCTCTGGTCCAGTACACCTACTCAGCATCTATGCTCCAACACTGCTCCCCACCTGAAGCTAAAGACCAGTTCTATGAACAACTCCATAACATCATTAGCAGCATCCCCAACACCGAACACCTATTCCTGCTGGGGGACTTTAATGCCAGGGTTGGGGCCGACCATGACTCATGGCCCTCCTGCCTTGGGCGCTATGGCGTTGGAAGGATGAATGAGAACGGGCAGAGACTGCTTGAGTTGTGTACCTATCATAACCTCTGCATCACCAACTCGTTCTTTCACACTAAACCCTGTCACCAGGTTTCATGGAGGCACCCAAGATCGCATCGTTGGCACCAGCTAGACCTCATTGTCACAAGGCGAGCTGCCTTAAACAGTGTTCAAATCACACGCAGCTTCCACAGTGCGGACTGCGACACCGACCACTCCCTGGTGTGCAGCAAGGTTAGACTCAGACCAAAGAAGTTGCATCATTCCAAGCAGAAGGGCCACCCGCGCATCAACATGAGCAGAATTTCTCACCCACAGCTGTTACAAAAATTTCTAAATTCACTTGTAACAGCCCTTCAAAACACTCCCACAGGGGATGCTGAGACCAAGTGGGCCCACATCAGAGACGCCATCTATGAGTCAGCTTTGACCACCTACGGCAAAAGTGCGAAGAGAAATGCAGACTGGTTTCAATCTCATAATGAAGAGCTGGAACCTGTCATAGCCGCTAAGCGCATTGCACTGTTGAACTACAAG
Organism: Heterodontus francisci; assembly: GCF_036365525.1. NCBI lineage: Eukaryota > Metazoa > Chordata > Chondrichthyes > Heterodontiformes > Heterodontidae > Heterodontus > Heterodontus francisci. Next base: position 11,957,134 of record NC_090419.1, read on the forward strand.
AAAGCCCCCAGCGATTTAACATCCGCAGCACTTAAAGCAGCCAGAAGTACTGCACAAAGAACAGCTAGGCGTTGCGCAAACGACTACTGGCAACACCTATGCAGTCATATTCAGCTGGCCTCAGACACCGGAAACATCAGAGGAATGTATGATGGCATGAAGAGAGCTCTTGGGCCAACCATCAAGAAGATCGCCCCCCTCAAATCTAAATCGGGGGACATAATCACTGACCAACGCAAACAGATGGACCGCTGGGTTGAGCACTACCTAGAACTGTACTCCAGGGAGAATGCTGTCACTGAGACTGCCCTCAATGCAGCCCAGCCTCTTTCAGTCATGGATGAGCTGGACATACAGCCAACCAAATCGGAACTCAGTGATGCCATTGATTCTCTAGCCAGCGGAAAAGCCCCTGGGAAGGACAGCATTACCCCTGAAATAATCAAGAGTGCCAAGCCTGCTATACTCTCAGCACTACATGAACTGCTATGCCTGTGCTGGGACGAGGGAGCAGTACCCCAGGACATGCGTGATGCCAATATCATCACCCTCTATAAAAACAAAAGTGACCGCGGTGACTGCAACAACTACCGTGGAATCTCCCTGCTCAGCATAGTGGGGAAAGTCTTTGCTCGAGTCGCTCTGAACAGGCTCCAGAAGCTGGCCGAGCGCGTCTACCCTGAGGCACAGTGTGGCTTTCGTGCAGAGAGATCGACCATTGACATGCTGTTCTCCCTTCGTCAGATACAGGAGAAATGCCGTGAACAACAGATGCCCCTCTACATTGCTTTCATTGATCTCACCAAAGCCTTTGACCTCGTCAGCAGACGTGGTCTCTTCAGACTACTAGAAAAGATCGGATGTCCACCAAAGCTACTAAGTATCATCACCTCATTCCATGACAATATGAAAGGCACAATTCAACATGGTGGCTCCTCATCAGAGCCCTTTCCTAGCCCGAGTGGTGTGAAACAGGGCTGTGTTCTCGCACCCACACTTTTTGGGATTTTCTTCTCCCTGCTGCTTTCACATGCGTTCAAATCCTCTGAAGAAGGAATTTTCCTCCACACAAGATCAGGGGGCAGGTTGTTCAACCTTGCCCATCTAAGAGCGAAGTCCAAAGTACGGAAAGTCCTCATCAGAGAACTCCTCTTTGCTGACGATGCTGCTTTAACATCTCACACTGAAGAGTGCCTGCAGAGTCTCATCGACAGGTTTGCGGCTGCCTGCAATGAAATTGGCCTAACCATCAGCCTCAAGAAAACGAACATCATGGGGCAGGACGTCAGAAATGCTCCATCCATCAATATTGGTGACCACGCTCTGGAAGTGGTTCAAGAGTTCAACCAACCTAGGCTCAACTATCACCAGTAACCTGTCTCTAGATGCAGAAATCAACAAGCGCATGGGTAAGGCTTCCACTGCTATGTCCAGACTGGCCAAGAGAGTGTGGGAAAATGGCGCACTGACACGGAACACAAAAGTCCGAGTGTATCAGGCCTGTGTCCTCAGTACCTTGCTCTACGGCAGCGAGGCCTGGACAACGTATGCCAGCCAAGAGCGACGTCTCAATTCATTCCATCTTCGCTGCCTTCGGAGAATACTTGGCATCAGGTGGCAGGACTATATCTCCAACACAGAAGTCCTTGAAGCGGCCAACACCCCCAGCTTATACACACTACTGAGTCAGCGGCGCTTGAGATGGCTTGGCCATGTGAGCCGCATGGAAGATGGCAGGATCCCCAAAGACACATTGTACAGTGAGCTCGCCACTGGTATCAGACCCACCGGCCGTCCATGTCTCCGCTATAAAGACGTCTGCAAACGCGACATGAAATCGTGTGACATTGATCACAAGTCGTGGGAGTCAGTTGCCAGCATTCGCCAGAGCTGGCGAGCAGTCATAAAGACAGGGCTAAATTGTGGCGAGTCGAAGAGACTTAGTAGTTGGCAGGAAAAAAGACAGAGGCGCAAGGGGAGAGCCAACTGTGCAACAGCCCCGACAAACAAATTTCTCTGCAGCACCTGTGGAAGAGCCTGTCACTCCAGAATTGGCCTTTATAGCCACTCCAGGCGCTGCTTCACAAACCACTGACCACCTCCAGGCGCGTATCCATTGTCTCTCGAGATAAGGAGGCCCAAAAAGAATACGTGTGTCACATGGCCATTTATCAGGTATTACAAAGAGAACAGGATAGTGGGGCAGCGGTGAGACATTGGGTGCTGCTGGAATTTGACATTGTCCGCCTTTACACAACTTACCAGCTTCCGTATGCGATCCAAGACCAGATCCACAATCTCCTTGCCGATGGAGCAGTGTCCCCGCGCGTAGTTATTAGCCGCGTCCTCCTTGCCGGTGATGAGCTGCTCGGGGTGAAAGAGCTGTCGGTAGGTGCCGGTACGGACCTCATCTGGGGACAGGGAACAAAGATTTAAAAGCATGAAAGAAGAACATTCCAGCAAATTTGATGCCTTTTGGCCATATTTCAGAGTTTAATGAGAGCACTGACTCATTGTCATTGAAACATACAAGATTCTGAAGGGGCTTGACAGGGCAGACACTGAGGTTGTTTCCCCTGATTGGGAAATCTAGAAAACGAGGGTAGTCTCCGGATAAGGGGCTGATCATTGAGGACTGAGATGAGGAGAAATCTCTTCATTCAAAGGGTTATTAGTCTTTGGAATTCCTTACCCCATTTGGTTGTGAATGTGCCATTGTTGGATATATTTCAGGCTTGAGACACAGATTTTTGGTCTCTCAGGAAATCATGGGATATGGGGAGGGGGTATGAAGGTGGAGTTGAAGCCAAAGATCAGCCATGATCGTATTAAATGGTGGAGCAGGCTCAACAGACCATATGGTCTGCTCCTGTTCCTATTTCTTATATTCTGATGACCAGCCCATCAACAATCACTCCTCTTACCAATCACAGTGGGCTCCAGATCGATAAACACGCCTCGGGGGATGTGTTTGCCCGCCCCCGTCTCACTGAAGAAGGTGTTGAAGGAGTCATCGCCACCTCCGATGGTCTTGTCACTGGGCATCTGTCCATCCGGCTGGATCCCATGCTCCAGGCAGTACAGCTCCCAGCAAGCGTTGCCGATCTGCACACCGGCCTGGCCAATGTGGATTGAAATACACTCACGCTAAAGAGGGAAGAACAGGTGATGATTGACACAGGATGGAGGGCAATGCTTTATTGTCAGTATGGCTGGAAGGAGAAAGGTGCACAGAAACACATTCCATGACAGTAACCTGTGGATCCCAACCATTCTGTGTGAATTCTACCTACTCCCTGGTGGATCCCTCCATCACTTCTATAGATTGCCCTGCACTCCATGGTTCCGTCCTCCCTGGATCCCATTTCTCCTTTATATCCATTCCCTGTGGATCTTTTTGATCCTTATGGATATCCCTTTGGCTTTCCCTCTCGCCATCGAAACCCCTCTCTCACTGGATCCCCCTCACCTTGTTGATTTCCCTTTGTCTGGGATTACCTCTATCGCTGTATGTTAAGTTTTCTCTTTGGTCATAGATTGCTGCTGTTCCTGTGGATTCCTGCTCTCGCAAGTATACCTCTCCTAGTAGATCTCTCTCCTCGTGGATCCCACTCTCCCATTGAATTCTCTCTCACTCTCTCTCAATGGATCTTGCTATCTCTGTGGATCCCTTGGCTTGTTTCACAACATCACCCTTGCCTACCCTGCAGGCACTCACCATGGTCTCCTTCTGTTCATACAGCTCCTTAGATTGTGCTGTGTGTTGACACTCCCAGTATTTATACTGTGCCCAGTAGAACATTCCAATCAACCGAACCGAGTTCTGATTGGCCTCTGAGAACAAAACACTGGTTGCTCAGAGAAACAATAACAAAGATGATACAATGGTGCTCAGTGGTGATTGGTTCTTTGTGCAAAAGGCGTAACCAAGGGTTCGCCACAATCTGTTATTGGAGGAGCACTAGGCAACAAGGAGCCATTTTTGTAAATCAGATGTCCATTAATCAAATCACGATTAATAAGACAGCCACCAATCAGGGCCACCTCAAACACACTCACACCTATGAGATCCCAATCAACCCCACAGATCAATCACACACCATCAGTCACAACCATGTCAATCAGATTCTCAGCAGTCATATCTCTTCCATCAGATGCCTGTCAGTCACTCCTCCCTCAAGCAGGCAGGCATCAACATGACTGTCCATCGGTCAGATCCCCAGAAATCAGACTCCCACCTAAAAGGCCTGCTCCGAAGAAACCCCATCATTCAGACCCGGTCAATCCTACACTCATTACACAGAGCCCACCTCAGCTTTCCATCAATCAGACTGCAGGGACCGGAGACCCACCTTTCAGATCCTCAGCAATCAGCTCCATTTGCCGGACTGCCATCAATCAGGCCTCATCTATCAAATTCCTATTAATCCGGCACCCATCGATCAGAATAACTCCAATCAAACTCACTGCAACCAGATGCTCATCGTTTAGACCCTATCAATTAGAGTCACAGCGGTGTGACTCTTTGGAATTCCCTACCCCAGTGGGTTGCAGACGCTCCATCGTCGAATATATCTCAGACTGAGATAGGTGGATTTTTTGACGCTGAGGGAATCAAGAGAAATGGGAAGCAGCTGGGAAAATGGAGTTGAGGCAGAGGATCATCCATGATCGTATTGAATGGTGGCGCAGGCTCGAGGGACCGTACGGTCTACTCTTGCTCCTGTTTCTTAAGTTCTTACATTAGACCCTTAGCACTCAAACCTCACTGATCAGATTCCCACCAATCAGTACCCATGAATCCAATCCCATCAGTAAAACGCTACCTGTCAGACCCTCATTGATCAGTTCTCCATCAATGAGATCTCCATAAAACAGTCCCAACAATCACACTGCTGTGCCATCAATCAGACTCCCAATAAATTCCACCTCATCCATCAGACTCGCATCAGTCATATCCTCAACAATCCCCGACCCCATCCCATTAGTTAGTCACCGTTCAGTCAGAACCGAAATGGTGGGACCAAAATCAGAACCCTATCATTCTATTCCGTATTAATGAGATTTCTAATTTTCAGGCATCCATCAAACTGATTCCCATCTAGCACAGCTCTGTCAGTCATATCCCATCAATCTGAGCCACCTCTTACAGAACACTATCGAGCAGAAACCCTCCCCATCAATCTCACTCCTCTCGATCGGACTCATTAAACAACCACGCAGAAAAGTGAACGCAGTCAGTCTCATTGCGACAGTGAGAGCACCATCAATCATACTCCCAGCAATTACACCTCCATCAGTTAAAAGATATAGCAGACCCAAAAGTATCTTACTTCCATCTGTCAAATCCAGAGTGATCAGACCCTCTCCGTGCAGCACACCACAGCAATCACACAGCATCAATAGTACCCCTTCAAAACAGACCCCACCAATCAGACCAAATCAACTAGACCCCAACTGTACAATTCGCTTCACTCGGCTTCCCATCAGTCAGACAGCAGCGATTAGACCAACCCTGGCCCACCCACCACCCATTAATCAGACCCCAGCTAAGCAATCCCATGTGTTGCACCTCCAGGCAACCACAGCCCATTGAGCAAACTCATATCAGTCAAACCGCATCTATAAGATGGTCAAGATTCCCATCAATCACACCACAGTGATCAGACCACCATCAATCAGCCCTCATCTATCAGATTGCCATCAAGGAGACCCATGGATCTGATACCAGTCAGGCCTCAACTGTCGTTCCCAATCACTCTGTTTCCCATCAATCAAATTCACATCAATCAAAACCCTTCAATCAGATTTCACCAATCAGACCCCTACTCTTAAATACCCAATAATCGAATTTCCATCAATCGGACACCCCACAAGCAGACTCGATCAGACCACGCCTCTGACACCTACATATATTTGGCTCCAATCTATTGGGCCGTATTTATTGTACTTTCAGGGATGTGGGCATCGCTGGGAAGACCAGCATTTATTGCCTTTGAGAAGGTGGTAATCAGCCGTGTTTTTGAACTGCAGTTCGTGTGGTGAAGGTAATCCCTCAGTGTTGTTAGGTAGGAAGTTCCAGGATTTTGACTGAGCGACGATGAAGGAGCTTTCCGGATATTTTCCAGGAATTGTGTGTGACTTGGAGGCGAACTTGCGGGTGGTGTTGTTCCCATCTGCCTCCTGCCTTTGATCTTCTAGGCAGTGGAGGTTGTGAGATTGTGAGGTGCTGTTGAAGGAGCCTTGGTGAGTTGCTGCAAAGCATCTTGTAGATGGTACACACTGCAGCCATGCCGTGTTGTTGGTGGAGGGAGTGAATGTTTAAGGTGATGGATAAGGTGCCAATCAAGTGGGCTGATTTCATCTGGACGGTGTCAAGCTTCTTGCCAGTTGTTGAAGCTGCACTTATCCAAGCAAGTGGAGAAGATAACATCACACTTTGACTTGTAGATGGAGAAAAAGTTTGAGGAGTCAGGAAAGGAGTCACTTGCTGCAGAATGTCCAGCATCTGCCCGGTTCCTGTAGCCACAGTATTTATGTGTCCAGTCCAGTTAGGTTTGTGGTCAGTGGTCACCCCCTTGATGTTGATCGCAGGGAATTAACCGATGATGATAATGCTGTTGAATGTCATAATGGGAGCCGGGTGGAAGCAGTGGGGACGAAGGGTGGAAAAGGGTGCCGGCACTACGCATATAGTTCGCGTTGGGGCAGGAAGGGTCAAGGAAATTCCCAGCCAACTTTCATGGATGTTACTGGTCAGAGGACTATTGGAGTGACATCAATACTGAATGCTTAGTATACTTGCGCCACATGGCTATTTATAAGGTTTTACAAAGAGAACAGGATAGTGGGGCAGTGGTAAATGGTGAGACAGGACATTGGGTGCAACTAGAATTTGCCATTGTCTGCCGCGACACAACTTACCAGCTTCCGTATGCGATCCAAGACCAGATCTACAATCTCCTTGCCGATGGAGCAGTGGCCCCGCGCGTAGTTATTAGCCGCGTCCTACTCACCAGTGATGAGCTGCTCGGGATGAAAGAGCTGTCGGTAGGTGCCGGTACGGGCCTCATCTGGGGACAGGGAACAGAGACTTAAAAACATGAAAACAGAACATTCTAGCAAATTTGATACCTTCAGGCCTTAATTCAGACTTTAGTGAGAGCACTGACTCATTGTTGTTAAAACATACAAGATTCTGAAGGGGCTTGACAGGGTAGACACTGAGGTTGTTTCCCTTGATTGGGAAATCTAGAACACAAGGGCAGTGTCCGGATAAGGGGCTGATCATTAAGGACTGAGATGAGGAGAAATGTTTTCACTCAAAGGCAAAGTAGTCTTTGGAATTCTCTACCCCATTGGGTTGTCAATGCTCCATCAGTGAATATATTTAAGGCTGAGAAAGACAGATTCTTGGTCTCTCAGGGAATCAAGGGATGTGGGGAGCAGACATGAAGGTGGAGTTGAAGTCAAAGATCAGCATGATCATATTGAATGGCAGAGCAGGCTCTACAGGCCGTATGGTTTGTTGCTGTTCCTATTTCTTATGTTCTTATGACCTTCAATTTGCATATAGACTGGGTAAAGCTAATGAGCACTAATACTGTGGAGGACAAATTTCTGGAGTGTGTTAGGGATGGTTTTCTAGAGCAGTATGTTGAGGAACCAACTAGAGAACAGGCTATTTTAGATCTAGTATTATGTAATGAGAAAGGGCTAATTAATAATCTTGTTGTAAAAGAACCTTTAGGGATGAGTGACCATAATATGATAGAATTTTACATTATGTTTGGAAATGAGGACGTTCAATCTGAACCCAGGGTGTTAAATTTGAACAAAGGAAATTATGAAGGTATGAGGAACAAATTGGCTGAGGTGGATTGGTAACATACATTAAAAGGTATGACATCACATAGGCAATTGATAGTCTTTAAAGAAATATTACATAGTTTACAGCAACTATACGTTCCTTCAAGGCACAAAAACCCCAGAAGTAAAGGCAGTCAACCGTGGATAATAAAGGAAGTTAAAGATTGTAAAGATTAAAAGAAAAGGCCGATATAGTTGCCAGAAATAGTAGTAAACCTGAGGAATGGGAGTAGTTTAGAATACAGCAAAGGAGGATGAAGAAAATGATAAAGGGAGAATAGAATATGAATGTAAGCTAGCAAAAAATATAAAAATGGACTGTAAAAGCTTCTATTTGGCTATTAGGTCTATTACAGGGAGAGTCAGGAGAATTTATAATGGGGAATAGAGAAATGGCAGAGAAACTAGATGATTACTTTGTGTCTGTCTTCACTGAGGAAGATACAAGAAATGTCCCAGAATTAGAGATCCAAGAGATATGGGGGAATGAGGAATTGAAGGAAATTAGTATTAGTAAGAAGGTTGTATTGGAGAAATTAATGGGGCTGAAGGTTGATAAGTCCCCAGGACCTAATATTCTACCTCCCAGAGTGTTGAAAAACTATGGAGATAGTGGATGCACTGGTGATCATCCTCCAAAATTCTACAGATTCTAGAGCAGTTCCTGCAGATTGGAAGGTCGCACATGTCACCCCACTATTTAAGAAGGGATGGAGAGAGAAAACAGGGAATTATATACTTGTTAGCCTTACGTCAGTCGTTGGGAAAATGCTAGAATCTATTCTAAAGGATGTGATAAATGGACATTTGGATAATAATGATCTGATTGGGCATAGTCAACATGGATTTATGAATGGGAAATCATGTTTGACGAATTGTCGGAGTTTTTTGAGGATGTTACTAACAGAATTGATAAAGGGGAGTCGGTGGATGTGGTATATTTTTATTTTCAGAAGGCGTTTGATGAAGTCCCCCACAGGAGGTTGGTTAGCAAAATTAAAGCACATGGGATAGGAGGTAATAAACTGGCATGGATTCAGGATTGGTTAACAGGTAGAAAACAGAGAGTAGGAATAAATGGGTCATTCTCGCATTGCAGGCTGTGACTTGTGGGGTACTGCAGGGATCAGTGCTTGGGCCCCAGCTGTACACAATATATATCAATGATTTGGATGTGGGGACCAAATGTAGTATTTCCAAGTTTGCAGATGACACAAAACTAGTTGGGAATGTGAGATGTGAGGAAGATGCAAAGCGGCTTCAAGGGGATTCGGACAGACTTAGTGAGTGGGCAAGAACGTGGCAGATGGAATATAATGTGGAAAAGGTTATCCACTTTGGTAGGAGGAATAGATGTGCAGAGTATTTCTGAAATGGTAAGAGATTAGAAAGTGTAGATGTACAAAGGGACCTGGATGTCCTTGCCAATAAGTCACTGAAAGCTAACATGCAGGTGCAGCAAGCAATTAAGAAGGCTAATGGTATGTTAGCCTTTATCGCAAGATGATTTGAGTACAGGAGTAGTGAAGTCTTGCTTCAATTGTATAGAACCTTGGTTAGACCGCACTTGGTGTACTGTGTGCAGTTTTGGTCCCCTTACCTTAGGAACTATATTATTACCAGAGAGGAAGTCCAACGAAGGTTCACCAGACTTGTTCCTGGGATGGCGGGACTGTCCTATGAAGAGAGATTGGGGAACCTGGGCCTGTATTCCCTAGAGATTCGAAGAATGAGAGGTGATCTCCTGGAAACCTACAAAATACTGAAAGGGATAGACAGGGTAGATGCAGCTAAGATGTTTCCCCTAGCTGGGGAGTCCAGAACCAGGGGACACAATTTCAAAACAAGGGGAAGCCGAATAGGACGGAGATGCGAAGAAATGTCTTTACTCAGAGGGTTGTGACTCTTTGGACTTTTCTACCCCAGAGGGCTGTGGAAACTCAGTTATTGAGTAGGTTTAAAGCAGAGATTGACAGATTTCTAAATGCAAATGACATGAGGGGGATATGAGGATAGTGTGAGAAAAAGGCATTGAAGTGGATGATCAGCCATGATCATGTTGAATGGCGGAGCAGGCTTGATGGGCTGAATGGTCTACTCCTGTTCCTATTTCTTATGTTCTTATGACCAACCCATCAACAATCACTCCTCTTACCAACCACAGTGGGCTCCAGTTCTATAAACACGCCTCGGGGGATGTGTTGGCCCGCCCCCATCTCACTGAAGAAGGCGTTGAAGGAGTCATCGCCACCCCCGATGGTCTTGTCACTGGGCATCTGTCCATCCAGCTGGATCCCATGCTCCAGGCAATGCGGCTCCCAGCAAGCGTTGCCGACCTGCACACCAGCCTGGCCAATGTGGATTGAAATACACTCATGCTAAGGAGGGAAGAACAGGTGATGTTTTACACAGGATGAAAGGCAATGCTTTATAGTTAGTATAGGTGGGAAGAGAAAGGTGCAGAGAAACACATTCCATTACAGTAACCTGTGGATTCCATCCATTCCCTGTGAATTCTATCTGCCTCCCGGTGGATTCTCCAACTTCATCCTGCTCCTAATCCCAATGAAAGCCTCCATTCATTGTGGATCACTTCCGTGAATTGCCTCGGACTCCAAAGTTACACTCTGTCTGGATCTCAATTCCTCCTTTATATCCATTCCCTGTGGATCTTTTTGATGACTGTGGCTTTCCCTCCTGCTATCCATCTCCCTCACAGTGGATTCCCCTCACCCTGTTCATTTCCCTTTCTTAGGGGATTACCATTTTCCCAGTAGGTTAGGTTTCCTCTTTGGTCATGGATTGCTACTCCTCCTGTGCATTCCCGGTCTCTCCCACTGGATTTCTTGCTCTCTCACAGTGAATTCCTACTCTCCCAATGTATCCCACTCTCCTATGGAATTCACACTCACTTAGACTCTCAATCGATTTTACTAACCCTGCAGATTCCTTTGGCTGGATTCACAATATCGCCTTTGCATACGTCCGCACACACTCACCATGATCTCCTTCTGTTCTTACAGCTCCTGAGAATGTGCTTTGTGTTGACCCTCCCACTATTTATACTGTGCCCAGTAGAACATGCCAATCAACTGAACCAGGATCTGATTGGCCTCTGAGAACAAAAGAGTGTGTAACAATTGCACAGATGATACAGTGGTGCTCAGTGGTGATTGGTTCTTTGTGCAAAAGGCGGAACTAAGGGTTCGCAACAATCTATTATTGGAGGAGCACTAGGCAACAAGGAGCCATTTTTGTAAATCAGATCTCCATCAATCAATTCACGATTAAAAAGGCAGCCACCAATCAGGGCCACCTCAATCACACTCAATTCATCAGATCCCAATCAACCCCACAGATCAATCACAAGCTATCAGTCACAACCATGTCAATCAGATTTTCATCTCTTCCATCCGTCACATCTGTCAGTCACTCCTCCCTCAAACAGGCAGGCATCAACATGACTGCCATCTGTCAGATCCCCAGAAATCAGACCCCCTTCACACAGGCCTGCACCAAAGAAAGCCCATCATTCAGACTCTGTCAGTCATACACTCATTACTCAGAGCCCCTCGCTCAGATTCCCATCAATCAGACCACAGGGACCAGAGACCCATCTTTCAGATGCTCAGCATTTGTCATATTGCTGTTTGGCATGCAGGTAATCCTCTGATTCACGGAAGAAGGTATTCAAGAGTTATTGCATGTCCGGCTGGATCCCATGTTCCAGGCAATACAGCTCCCACAAACGTTGTCGATCTGCACTGACCTGGCTAATATGGATCGAAAGACACAAGAGCAGCGAATACTAGAATATTTATACAGTAAGAAAGCAATGCCTAATGCAGTCAGTGGAGCTGGAAGGAGAGGCAACGCATTCTGTCACAGTATCATGTGGATCCTGTCCGCTTGCTATGGAACCCTGTGTTCCACATGCTCCCACATTACCTGTGGCTTTCCCACTGCCTTTAGTGCCTGTGGATAGTCTTTATCCGTGTGCCTTCTCCCTCCGTCTGGACTCCCCTCTCCCTGTGGGTTTCCTCAATTCCAGCTTATCTGTTTCTCAGTGTGAGCCGCTCACTGTCTGAGGAACTGTATATAGTCCTGAAAGATCCCACACTCCTTGAGCATAATTGTCCTGTGGATCCCACAACCTGTGGATTATCATGCCCCCTAATGGAGTTCCCTCTCCCTGTTCATGCTCCTCTTCCCGTGGTTCCCCTCTCCCTGTGGACTCCTCTCTACATGTGGACTCCCTATCTGCCTGTGAATTCCTCTTCTCTCTCCACTTGGATCTCTCTTTCTCCCTGTGGGTTCTGCCCTCCCATTGGATTTCCCCTTTCCCTGTTGATTCCCGTTCTCACTTTGTGATTCATCACTCATCATTCAGCACAGTGGCGCAGTGGTTAGCACTGCAGCCTCACAGCTCCAGGGACCCGGGTTCGATTCTGGGTACTGCCTGTGTGGAGTTTGCAAGTTCTCCCTGTGTCTGCGTGGGTTTTCTCCGGGTGCTCCGGTTTCCTCCCACAAGCCAAAAGACTTGCAGGTTGATAGGTAAATTGGCCATTATAAATTGTCACTAGTATAGGTAGGTGGTAGGGAAATATAGGGACAGGTGGGGATGTTTGGTAGGAATATGGGATTAGTGTAGGATTGGTATAAATGGGTGGCTGATGGTCGGCGCGGACTCGGTGGGCCGAAGGGCCTGTTTCAGTGCTGTATCTCTAATCTAATCTAATCTAATCACTCTCCTTCTGAACTTCATGATACTTCTCTCTCTATGGATCCCTTTCATCTCCTTTCGATCATCGAATCCAAGTCCATCCTTCTTTCTTCCAGTAGATCCCTTCTCTTTGTAGATTTCACCACTCCGAGTAGATTTCTTCCTGCCTGTACGTTTGCAATTCCTTCTGGTATCTTCCTTCTCTATGGAGATCCCTTATTCCTTCAGATCACTTCTCTATCCCCGTGGATCCTATTTTCCTATGGATTCCCCCTTTAGATCCCTGTGACTATCCTTTGCCCAGTCGAATTTCCTCCCTCTAAGTGGAATTCCTTATTTTCTCCTGTGGTAGAACATTACACCCCCTGTATGCTTGTGGATCACCCCTCACTCTGCCGATGGAGAGCCCCCTCCCTATGGATCCCTTCTCTTTGGAGCTGAACTCAATAGATGAGGTGAGAGTGCCTGCCCTTGACATCAGGGCAGCATTTGACTGAGTTTGGCATCAAGGAACCTTGGAAAAACTGGAGTCAATGGGAATCAGGGGTAAAACACTGTGCCACTTGAAGTCGTATCTAGCACAAAGGAAGATGGTTGTGGGTGTTGGAGGTCGATCATCTCAGCCCCAGGACATCACTGCAGGTGTTCCTCAGGGTATTGCCCTCAGACCAACCATTTTCAGCTACTTCATCAATGACCTTCCCTCCATCATAAGGTCAGAAGTGGGGATGTTCACTGATGGGTCTTTTTCTGGTTGACAAGATGTAAAGTGTGGTGTGCCACAGGGATCTGTGCTGGGGCCTCATCTTTAACAATTTATGTAAATGACTTAGATGAAGGGACCGAAGGTATGGTTGCTCAGTTTGCTGATGACACAAAATTAGGTAGGAAAGTAACTTGGGAAGAGGACTTAAAGAGGGTACAAAGGGATATAGATAGGTTAAGTGAGTGGGCAAAGACCTGGAAAATGGAGTACAATGTGGGAAAGTGGGAAATTGTCCACTTTGACAGGAAGAATTAAAAGAAGCATATTATCTAAATGGTGAGAGATTGCAGAGCTCTGAGATGCAGAGAGATCTGGGTGTCCTAGTGCATGAATCACAAAAGGTTAATATGCAAGTACAGCACGTAATTAGGAAAGCTAATAGAACGTTATCGTTTATCGCGAGTGGAATTGAATGCAAAAGTAGGGAGGTTATGTTTCAGCTATACAGGGCATTGGTGAGACCACATCTGGAGTACTGTGTACAGTACTGGTCTCCTTATTTAAGGAAGGATGTAAGTGTGTTGGAGGCAGTACAGAGAAGGTTTACAAGAC